>NC_092577.1:20721215-21033260 GCF_037975245.1 Apostichopus japonicus
TGGAATGGCAATATTATTCAAAACGTTTCCCGCGAGGCTGATTTATTACAGCAACCTTCCCGTGCTGGGCCGTGGGTGTCCGTGTGACACGTATACCCTGAAGCTTGCGAAATAGCCAGCTTTTTTTTCTCGCCAGCCGGGCTGGATTTCCCGCGAGCATCGCGGATTTCCCGCGAACCTGGTTCGGACGGTTCGCAAGGTTTTCCAGCCCTTGTCACTCGTGCCTAATGCAATATGAAGTAAATTCACCCGCTACGAAGGTTAACGGCCGTATGTGTACTAGCCAGCTGGATAGTGCCTGTGTCTCGCGCGATAAAAATAGATATAAATGAAAGTCATTGGTCTGGAATGCGGAACTCTGGTAATTTTTACTAAGTATGACACTGTGATGTGTTGGATATTTTGAACAGTTATGAACTGGATTTCCCCTAGTCTCAAACAGATTGTTTCTGTACGTTGGACCCTCCGGCTATGGAGCTGCTGTTTTGTGGAGTTCCAACGAAAATAAGTGCCGGTCGGAAAAGTCACTCAGGCAGATTGTGGCGGTCGGTAATTCAGCGTGCTGGTCGGGCCCGACCGGCGCCGACCGGCAGCGGCAGAACCCTGGACTGCACACTTTGTTAGTTTGGTTAAGCATCACAAACCAGTAAAATATTTTTGGGTAATGTTACCAAAGGAGAAAAAAATTAGACAATCAGCTTTTCACTAATAGTATGAAGTATGTGTGTGTTTGTGTGTGTGTGTGTGAAAAGAAGGATGTACTTTAAATAATACTTGGTAAATTCAAGGTTCATATGACACACACAGGAGACACGCACACATTGAGCAATTTCTTGGTCTTGGTCTTGGTGTAATACTGCACAAATCGCCCCTGATGTGGCTGTTGACGTGCAGTCCTCCAAGCTGGCTAATGGTGCTGCTGACTTCCCAGCATTAACTTGAAGGAGGCGGTGTTTGGTGCTGATTTTAGATCAGGTGGGAGTGCGTTCCACTGAGGAATGGTGCGAGGATAAAGTGAATATTTATAACAGTTCTTTTGAGCTTGAGGAATTTTATAATTAAAACTGTGAGATTGACGTGTAGTTGGTTTTTCTTTGTCTTCAAGAAGGTTATTTATGTTGCTTGGGATCAGGCCATGAGTCTCTTTATATATGGTAACAAGTCGTGCTTTGAATCTTCTGTTTTCAAGAGTATCCCAGTTGAGATCTTTTAACATGTCTGTGACACTACTAAAGCGACTATCATTTTTGACGAACCTGGCAGCTCGTCGTTGAACTTTTTCCAAGGATTCTGTGTGGATTTTCTGATGAGGGTCCCAGATTACACTGGCGTATTAAAGTTTGGGTCTAACAAGAGCTTTATAAGCTGTTTCTCTTGCCGATGATGCACAATTCCAAAAATTACGTTTCATAAGACCAAGGATTTTATTGGCACTGTTTACCGACTGGTTGTGTTTTGACCAAGTAAGATCACTTGAAAGTTCGACTCCAAGGTAGGGATGGTGTTTAACCTCTTGGAGGATGGAGTCGCCCATTGAGTACGCATGATTTGGGATATTCTTCTTGTGAGTCATCCGCATAATGAAGCATTTTGATTTGTTGAATCTCATCTGCCATGCTGTCTCCCAGTTACAGAGTGAATTTATGTCTTTTTGAAGATTGTCACAATCATTATGGGAATTTATTTGTCGGTACAGAATTAAGTCATCTGCAAACATTCTTACATCAGAAGCGACACAGTCGGCGGGTAGGTTGTTTATGTAGACTAGGAACAGCAGGGGACCCTGTGGGACTCCGGAAAACACAGGAGAACTTGTTGATGACTCCCCGTCAATAATGACATTTTGAGTTCTGTTGGATAGAAAATCCTCAATCCACCTGTTGATATTGTGTCTGATGCCAAGATGTTCAAGTTTCATGAGGAGGCGTCTGTGAGGAACTACATCAAATGCTTTGCTAAAATCCATAATACAGAGATCTACATGACCCCGATTTTCCAGTATTTGAGTTAAGTCATCAACAAGTCCGGCTAACTGCGTTTCACATGATCTCCCGCGACGAAACCCATGTTGTTTATCACTAAGTATGGAGTATTTATCAAAATGAGTCATCATATTACTAACAATGATATGTTCAAGCTGTTTACAGATACTACTTGTAAGGGAGACCGGGCGGTAGTTTGATGGAGCAGATCTGTCACCTTTTTTAAATACAGGAGAGACATTGGCCTTCCGCCAGTCACATGGAATTGTATCAGTGGACAGAGATTTCTGGAAGAGCTTTTGAAGTATCGGAGCAATAGCAGTAGAACATTCCTTCAAAATCCTTGCTGGAATATTGTCAGGGCCTGTAGCTTTGTGGACTTCCAGATTTTTTAGAAGTCTCTCAATCCCAGAGGTGGTAACTATAATGTCGGGCATGTCTGGTGTGGTACTCTCTTCAAGATAAGGAAGGTTTTGTCTCTTCTTTTGTGAACACTGAGCAAAATTGAGTGTTCAGAGCTTCAGCTTTTTCTCTAGCATTAGAGACCAATCGACCCATGGATTGCAGTGGGCTGACACCGAATACTTCTCGACGGATGGATTTTACGTAGCGCCAGAAGGGTTTGGTATTATTTGTCTTTAGAGTACTACAAATGTCGTTACTATACGTTCTGCGGAGTTTCCGGAGGTCCTGGTCAATTTTTCGTCTACTTTCTTTGAATTTGTCCCATTCTTCAAAATCTCCTGATCTACGGGCTTTGTCGTACTGCTTACGTTTTTTATTACATTTCTTTCTCATTGCTTCCGTCATCCAGGGGAGTTTAACCTTACAGGTGCTAATTTTAAGATGGGATATTTGCATCCATTGATTTTTGCAGAATATTTTGTGAACTGAGTCCAAATGGAGTTTATGTCACATCGATTAACATAGTCTGCCACAAGTATAGTATTAAAGGTGTTTAAATCTTCACAAATTTTATTATATTTCCCCTTCGTGTAAACATAAACTTTCCGCTTGGGCTTATGAACCAGCTTCGGCCTGATTGCTGCTATAACAATTACTGTATCATGATCGCTGATACCAGGCGAGACATGAACCTCTTTCACAAATGACAAATCGTTTGTGAAGCAAAGATCTAATATGCTGTTCACTCTAGTAGGTTTGAGTACAATTTGTTGAAGATTATGATCATGTGCAATGTCAACCATTAACTTGCTTGGTCCTGGGTATCTTCCACACGGGGTAAAGCAATTTGAGTTCCAATTAATATCTGGCAGGTTGAAATCTCCTAAGAGCCAAATAGATGCATTCTTCGGGATTCTCTGGAGAGAGTCGTCAAGAAGTCTCAAATAATCGTTATCTGTATTTTGGGAACGGTAAAAAGCTCCTATAAACATAGGTGCAATGCCTTTAACATGTAAGCTAATCCACTTCAGTTCGCAGTTAGGCTGGTCGAGGTTGGATTCCTCCTGAGCGATTAATCTATCATTAACCGCCAAAAAGACCCCTCCGTGGGTGTCACCGTTGACAGAACGGTCTTTGCGGAAAATCTGGAAGTTAGATGGAAATATCTCCCCATTTGTGATGTTTGGATTCAGCCAAGATTCAGTTCCTACGATTACATCAGGGTCTTCCTCATCAACAAGCCCCAAGAAACCGGCAAGCTTGGCACGGATACTTTGGCAGTTCATGTTTATAATTTTCAGGGGACACTCTTTAGCTTTATTAATCCTAACAGGTCTGGAAATAATGATCTCATCCTTGCAGGGATGATCTTGTGGGTGTTCCTATATTGTTATCCTGTGGTAGGCTAAAGACCATGTCAGAATCTCCACTTGACATGTCGGAGAGGGAGTTGAATCTATTTTCTGTTCTAGCACTAATGAAACTAAACAGTGAAGTGTTAAAGTTGGGCATACCACAGTCACAGCATATCCAGGAGTATGATGGGTGATTTGCCATCACATTATAAACTGCATTGTTCATACCCAAGCATTGAACGTGAAAGCAATTTTTGCAACATTCACACTCCAAGCAATCCTGCCCCCACTTGGCCGCAGCTTTACAAACTATACAAGGATATTTGGGTTTGTAGTCCGGCCCCGGGTTCGGGTTTACATCGCCAGCTATAAGAAGCAGAAGAGAAACCTTGGTTGAGTTCGTATAGTATATACGATAGCGTTTGTCAACATGGCGATGTGGAATGGATGCAGCAAAAGATAATTGGAACTGGCTCACCAAAGATTGTCCTAATATTAACCCCTCTTCTTTTGGAACTTGCAAGGTCCTACACAGCAGTTGGATAATGGTAAGGGTGAATAATGTCCATCTCAGCGACAGATCGTTGTGGGAATCAATCTCCATAGTAAATACTAAAAGTTAAAAATCCAAACTCAAAATTCGTATGAGCACAAAGGCAAGATGGCCTCTTCACTATATAGGCTATACACTATGAGTATGACACTGGGCTAGGCTATACACTGGCAGTGGACTAAAGATACGATAGGCTATCTGCCATATGCTACAGAAAATGCACACTAAAAGTTGTGAGTAAAAATTTCCCCAAAACAGACGATAAAAGTTATAAAAATGTTCAATCACAGTCCATCGGTGGATTGGGTATTACTAAACACTAAAAACAAATGAAGATGATATAAACTAAGTCCGATAATTTCCTTAATCAACTGCCTTTGACTTCTGTTTCAGAATATCTTTGTGAGCCCTAAAAATTTGAAATGGCAACCCATGATTTAAGGCATTGCACTAACGAGGGGTTTAGCAACTATTTTGAAAACCCTGCAAGGTTGTATAACAGTCTGTGTGTATTGTTATCTTATGCGTCGCGACAGTGACAGAAGAGGAAGTTGCATTTTTTGCTGTGCCATATGTATTTCAGAAATCGGAACAAGAGAAAGAAGGGCAAAGGATCTATTTCAGTTTCTTCGGGTGTAAAGGCATTGATAGACATCGGATATGTGCTTTTTACGTGACCCGCCATGCGGGATACAAAACGTTATTTCGGTGACGTCTCTCTGTTCCGACGTCTCTCTGTTCTGACCCCATTCTTTTGTGACCCAATTTTTTTCGGAATCCATTTTTTTTGGACAAATTTTTTCGGACCCAAATTTTCCTCACCCATAATTTTTTGGCCAAAATTTTTTACCAACATGTTTTCGGACCAATTTTTTTCGGACCAATGTTGTTTGGGACCCCAAATTTTAGACCAACATGATTTCTGACCAATTTTTTCCTGACCCCTAATTAGGACCAAAGGATGGTCGGGACCTAAGAGTGGACCACCGGGACCTGCGACCCCTAACACCAACTTTTTTTTTCGTCAGTCCCCACCCCACGGTCCGAAAAATGGGGTCTAAAAAGAATGAGTCTCCAAACAAACATGGGGTACCAACAAATTGGGTCCGAAAAAATGGCTCCGAACAAATTTGTGACAAAAATTAGAGTCCAAAAAAATTGTCGGAACATAGAGACGTCGGAACATAGAGACGTCGGAACATAGAGACGTCGGAACATAGAGACGTCGGAACATAGAGACGTCGGAACATAGAGACGTCGGAACATAGAGACGTCGGAACATAGAGACGTCGGAACATAGAGACGTCGGAACATAGAGACGTCGGAACATAGAGACGTCGGAACATAGAGACGTCGGAACATAGAGACGTCGGAACATAGAGACGTCGGAACATAGAGACGTCGGAACATAGAGACGTCGGAACATAGAGACGTCGGAACATAGAGACGTCGGAACATAGAGACGTCGGAACATAGAGACGTCGGAACATAGAGACGTCGGAACATAGAGACGTCGGAACATAGAGACGTCGGAACATAGAGACGTCGGAACATAGAGACGTCGGAACATAGAGATGTAACCATTATTTCAACCTGAGACATTCAGTGGACTGACCAGGATATATTTGTTTGTTTTTTCCCTTCTGAAACTAAATCCCGTCGCTAAAATGGTGAGAGGAGGACCGAAAGGTAGTTCAGGGGAAAAGAAAACTGGTCCAGACAACGCCCAGAGAACACTTCGCAGCCTAAGCAGTACCCTAACAGGAGCAAGCCTAGCTTATACCTCCTATTGACGAGTGTAAGACAAGTGACGAGGACGTGGCAAGTACGCCCCCCAGTTTCTCTAAAAGCTTAGATATTGCTATAGAACAGATAGAAAGAAGGAATTTAAGAAAATTCGTGATGATTTCGGACAGGCCATTGAAGCACAAAGTCAAGTAATTGAAGAACTCAAAGCTGAAAATATCACACTGAATGAAAAATGCGCCATCTTGGATAGCAGGATCGCGAGTCTAGAAGAGACACAACATAAGCATGCGGACTTCCTTAATAAACAGGAACGTTTTCCCCGGCGGAGCAATGTTCGCATCGTCGGGTATAAAACAGCAGAAAAGGAAAATTGTGTTACCATTGCCTCGGAAGTACTACAAAAAGCTGGTTACCTAATTGTCACATTGAGCGGGCACATCGGGATGGGAAAATAGTAAGGGGCAGAGACCGCGCCATATACTCGTCCGAGTATCCTTTTTGCAAGATAAAATTAAAATCCTTATGATCTTACCAAAGCCGACCTTGCAGAGAAAAGAAAGTGGACAAAGAAAGCGGCAGATCTATTCCAGACAGGAGTTACACTCCATTTTCGCGGGGGTTGTTGGAGGCAGGCTGATGGTCGTCCGTTCAAGTTGGACTGACTTTTCGCAACCAGAAACATTTCCAGTCTATGGCCTGGTTACCATAATACTTTATGTTTACTGCGGACTTTTTCGACTCGCAGGTACCAAAGTTTCTCATTTGCATTGCAGTATGCCCAGTCAGGCAATCTCGCCATTTAATTCTTCACGTCACCATTAAGGTGTCGTTTGTTCCTTTCTCCCGGTTCCCCTCTGCGGGGACTTACCACCATCTTCAGGAAGGTTTGACTTTAACATTTTTCCTTTCCTCTTTTTTTGAACTCTTTCTTCCCGTTTGTTCTTTGGTTTGTATTTTTTCATTGCGTTTAGGAATTTACTTATAACCCTAGGGGGCTTCGGCAATACAAAGAAAAGGCGAACAGTTGTTGCCTTTCTCCACACCCAAGATATTAACTTTCTCCAGGAGACGCATAGTGCTTTTTACGTGACCCGCCATGCGGGATACAAAACGTCACGGCCAAACGGCACTACCTACCGAACCATCCCGAACCGAACCGAAACTCAGGTCAAGCGAGCCAAAAAACATACGCCCGCCGACCTGCACAGACAAAACGCCCAACCCCCCACTGAAACAGTCCAAAAACTACGAAAGGACGACCCACACGCAGCGAAACGAAAAACCCCCTCCCCGGCACACCAGCGTACAAAAAAGGCAGCCCCAGATAAACGGCGAAAATCGCCTTCAATTTGAAGGCGAATGTCGACTTCACCGCCTCCAGGACTGCCTGCTAATTGGCAAATTTCCCCTAAAAACCACATTACATATATTCCGCCAAACATGTTTTTTCACAATAGAGCAAAGAAAAATAATGCGGTGCAACACAGCAACCGAACAAACTGGAGGGTCTACCCCATATAAAATAAAGCCCTGCCCTACCGACCATGAACGGTCACGGTCACCCGTAACACGGTCGGTCCGGGTCTGGAACCACTCCCATCAGTTTACTAGAAAGCAACAATGCCAAAAAACATGAGCGGTACTCTCTAAGCTGTCACAGCCGGTCCTTGGGCACAGTCCATCACCCAATCGCCAATAATATCTTTTTAGGTTGGTCACCAAGGCACCGTGTGCAATTCTCCATGTAAGATCACGGAGCCTGCAACCATTCAGCCTTAAATGCACCGAACGCCATACTTCGGCAGGATGACGTCCCTGGACAAAAATTCCATTCAAGGCCCTATCCCGCAACGAACTGTGAACGAGGGCCGGCTGTGACAGGTCAACAGGGGGCAACTCAATCAGAGCGGAGCAAATGACACGCACCGCCCTGTTTGGAGTACTACTATGCGGTTCTCTGTTGCTAAACAGCGCCGGGACCCATCGACGCAGGTGCAAACCGCCCCCAAAACGTACAAAATATGAACAAGGCAACCCTGGGTCAGTTACCGCTACAAACAACTGCTTAAATAACAAAAGGGTCAATTTACTTCCCAGGTGAACCACCCCTAACCCACCCTTCTCCAGTTTTTGGTACATTACTGCCCTTTTGACAAGCTCTGTACCACCCGACCAAATAAATGAAAATATCGCTCTCTCCAACCGCACCAGGACTCGAGGCGGAATTGGATACACCGTGCCCGGGTACCACAAGATGGGCGAAACAAAACGATTGATTACGGTGACTTTCCCCAGGATCGAAAGCCAGCGGGTGCCAAAGGTTTCGAGTCAGCTCTCAAATACCCCAGCCCTCTCGTTCCAGGTTACATCACAAGGTGCATCGCAGCCGAACCATATACCATTAATTTTGATATTTTGATCCGACCACGATGCACCGAATGGCAAGTCTCTGTATCTCCAGCTACCAAGGCGAAGGCCCTTTGTCTTTTCCGGATACAACTTCGCCCCGGTAGCTATCTCAAAGATAGATAAATCCTGCGAGAGGGCACGAAAGGAGCCCAGACTCGAAACAACACACGTGACGTCATCTGCATATTGAACGCATTTCACTTTGGCACCCCCTGGGACAAAGAATGGAACAAGTCTTGAGTCCCTTTCCAAAAGACGAGAGAGGGACTCGCTAAACATAACATAAAGTAATGGAGACAGAGGGCACCCCTGGCGCACCCCCCTCTCCACGTTAAAAACCTCCGAACAAAACCCCATTTACGATAACAGAACTGAAACTTTCCTGATACAAAACAGAAATCCATTTACGAAAAACCGGGTGCAACTGAAACGTCTCCAATACTTTCCTTAAAAACCCACGATCCACCATATGAAAGGCCTTCTGCTGGTCCAGAGACACCAATGCACATGGCAGATCTCGGTCAATAACAAAGTCGGTCAAGTCGCGCATCAACCACAAGTACTGCTGGATGCAATGACCATTCACTGCAAAAGTCTGGAGATCACCCACAAGATGCTGCATAGCCAGTGCAAGGCGGTTGCACAAAGCCTTAGCCAGCGACCTGTAGTCTACACTTAACAAGGTGATTGGACCCTTGTTATGAGGATCCAAGGGGTCCCCAGACTTGGGCAGCAAAGTAATCATGCTCAGACGTTGACTTTGGTTTAACAGTCCGTTTTGGAAGGCGTCCTCGAAGACGGCTCTGAGGTCGGGTCCTATTAATGCCCAGAAGGTTCGGTAGAACTCCCTCGGAAGCCCGTCCGAACCCGGGGGACTTGCCATTCTTCATCTTCGAAAGCGCCTTCCAAAGCTCAACAATGGTTATTCCGCCTCCCCCCCCCAAAAAAAAATATCATTGACATCGTGGGGAACAGTTTGTGAGATTCCCCTCAATAAATCGGCCTGTGCCGACAAGTCGACATTGCCACGCGTAAACAAACTCGAATAATAATCCTTGTAAACGCGGACAATGCCGTGAGGTTCACTAATGACGGTCCCATCAGTAGCGCGCACAAATGGGACGCGTCTATCACCCGCCGATGAGCTTACGGACTGGTAAAACCTCAGTAAAGGGCGTTCCTCGGCTTCCACCGCTTCGACACGGGCCCTGACGCGGGCACTTTTCATCGAGATAGGTCTGCAAAGCGATGACAGCCGAAGGGTCGCCAAACTTCACCTCCGCGCACAGCTTCGATAATTTTTCTCTTTGACGCCGCCGTGCGCGGGTCACGCAATACTGCATAATACCGAAGCGTTTCATGCGCAACTTGACATCATCCCACCATTGGGATGTAGAGGCAAAGGCTGGCTTCAATGTTTGCCATCCTTTGTACCTGGTCTCGAAACCTTGGCGGAACTCTGCCTCGCCAAGAATCCGACAGTTAACCTTCCATGGGCCCCGCCCGATCGGGAAAATGGAAGGCAAAACAAAACGTGCTACCACAGTGTCATGGTCAGAGAGCGGACAGCTGAGCGTCTCGCAACCCTAAAATTTAAAACTTACGGGCGCATACACTCGATCTATCCTGGAGGCATCTTCTCCGTTAGGCCTCATCCACGTATACGCCGTACTACACGGGTGCATATGCCTCCAGACATCGGCTTATAGGTGTGGCCGAAGTGAATCTGTCCAGCTCTGTGATCCCAACGTCAGGACTAGCAGACACAGAAGCCCCGAGTCTGTGAAGACCCGAGTCTGTGTCCCAGTCTCCGACCATGACACATGGTGCACTACCAGGAACAAAGGAAGGCAGCGTGTTAACAAATTCTCGTCTAGCAGAAGGCCTATTGGGAGCATACACATTGCAAAGTGGGAGATGTTACCCTGTGGATACTTGTATAGAATGCAAACCAATCGGCCCTCGTGATCCGTCTCCACCCTAGTGGCACAACCCGCGTGACGAGGTGACAGAAGGATGACAGTGCCACGGGATGAAGACGAACCAAACTAAGCATGCAGCCCACCACCCCACTCATAAGCCCATTTAGGGACATCTTCCAAAATGTGTTTCTTGCAGGCAAACGCAGTCGACCTCCATTGAAATACAATATTGGAAAATGCGACTGCGCTTGCGATGATCCCTCATGCCATTGACGTTGAAAGTGGCAACTGAAAATGTATGGGCCATGAGAGGGCAATGAGGCATAACTACGTCGACGAGGATTCTGTAAGCTTCAAGCGAGCTCTAGACGACATATCGTCGTCTGCGTCGTCACTTGAGGCCGACCTTTTTAGAGAGGGTTCCCCCATCTCGTCGTACCAGCTCGTCCCGGTGGCATGTTTCGGCTCTACGATCACCGAGTCTCCGGAGTCGCTGTCAGACAGAGCCTCCGGAGACCCGATGTCTACCGGAGACGTATAGTACACATTGCGATGAGGGTCGGTGGAAAAACGAATGGGGTGGTCAAATTTTTTGGACCATGGTACCTCTTCAAGTCGAGGTGTTAGCATTCTTTTCCATCCAAACCTTACTGTGTTAGTATTACTCGTATATTTCGACTTAACAATGGAAGAAGACTTCTTATTCTGGATGCCACTATTCATGGAAAGCTGTTTACGCTGGCGTGCCTCTATGGTCCTAACGTTGACGATCCGCATTGTTTCAACGTCCTGTCAAATAGTTTACATAACTTTACTAGCGATTACATCATCGTGGGGGAGATTTGAATTCTGTTTTTAATTGGTGGTAATTCTCGTACAAACTTTAAGGTCAGGGATACGTGCTTGGATTTAATGACTACCTTAAATTTACTAGATATTTGAAGAGAAAGAAATCCTCATCAGAAACACTTCACCTGGAGTTCAAATGTTACCCGTACTATTCACTGCAGGTTATATTTTTTCCTTATCTCACAGTGTTTGGTTCATTCTGTGACCAAGAGTTTTTTCGAGTGGTATGCAGTCTGATCATTCCATAGTTAACCTTTTTATTACAGTAGATAGTCAGAAAAGGGGTCCAGGATTGTGGAAGTTAAAGAATTCCCTCTTGTCAGATTCAGTGTATACAGACATGATTAATAACCTTATTGTGACAGAAGTAGGCTCTCTGCATAACAGTAATGCTTCACGTAAGTGGGAATTGATTAAGTATATAATCCGTATTGCAACCATTAACTACAGTAAGATTAAGGCAGACGCTCGTAGGAAAAATGAATTTCAGTTAGTCAAGGAAATTTGTAGGTTAGAAAGTCTTTATTACGTCTCTGGCTCAAGCGAAGTCCTTAACAATCTCCAGGAGGCCAAAAATAACTTCAATCACGTTTATGAATATAAGCTGCAGGGTATCATTATTAGGTCGAAAGCAATGTGGGTTGAACAGGGAGAACGTAACACGAAGTATTTTTTGGATTTGGAGAAGCGAAATAAGTCAAGGAATTCAATATCAAAGCTGAAAGGTAGAGATGGAAAGGACATAACTGGTACCAAAGCAATTCTCAACGAATTAAATAATTTTTATATCAACCTTTACACGAGTGAAAAAACGCCAATTGTGATAGGCGGTTTTCAGTCGAGGACTGCCACACTGCTCTACTTACATTTTATAACGGGAAAAGTCCCCTTAGCGACGGTCTCTCCGCAGACTTATACAAAAAAAGTTGGCCAGTAATCGGAGAGTTGGTAACAGACTCTATTAATTATGCATTTGACCACATTGGTATGTCCTCTGAACAATCTAGGAGTATCATAACATTAATCCCCAAACCAGGCAAGGATCATGGTTTTGTCAGTAATTACCGCCCTGTTTCCCTCTTAAATGTGGACTATAAAATTGCTTCAAAAGTACTTCCGTTAATAATAAAACATTTAATACCGACGTTAATTGACACTAACCAGACTGGATTCGTTAACAAGATTTATTGGTGAGAATATTCGCTGCATTCTTTACACTATTGATAAGTGTGATGACAACAAAATTTCAGGTTTTCTCTGAGTATTGACTTTGAAAAGGCTTTTCACAGGTTTGAGTGGTATTTTATTTGGGAGTGCTTTACACTATTTCAAATTCAATGACGACATTATAAGATGGATACGTACTTTGTATTTAAATGCTTCAGCTTGTGTTTCTAATAACGGTTTCTCCTCTTCATATTTTAAGATTTCTCGGGGCGTCCGTCAAGGTTGCCCCTTAAGCCCTTATCTTTTTATCCCGTGTGCCGAGATTCTTAATCTTGAAGTCAACAATAATAATTTAATTAAAAGCTTGTCTCTCTTCGGTCCTGAATTTAAGATTCTCCAGTACGCTGATGATACCTGTATTTTCCCAGATGATTCACGTGATTCATTGTGTGAATTAATTGACGTTTTTATTCAACTTGAAAAGGTGTCAGGCTTAAAAATCAACATGATAAAAACCAATATTTTCCCTCTTGGCCCTAGAAAACGCCAAAAACCTATATATCTGGAGGAGTTGACTTTGAACTGGACATTAGGTCCAATTACTATGCTTGGTATTACTTTTTCCACCGTTAGGGACAATTTTTTCCATCTCAACTATACCCCTAAGCTCTCAAGGCCTTCTTAATCTTTGGTCGCATCGAGACTTAACCCCTTTAGGGAAAATCACAATTGTTAAAACGTTTGGGTTGTCTCAACTTGTCTTTCTTTTCCAGGTCCTTCCGGACCCTCCTAACCAGTTTATTAGCGAACTGGAGAGTATTGTATTGAAGTTTATTTGGGGTGGAAAGCCAGACAAAGTAACACGTTCTACGCTAAGTAATGACTTCAGTAAAGGGGGGGGGGGCTCAATGCCACTCACATTGTTAGCTTTATTCGCAGTTTAAAATGTACGTGGGTAAGGAGATACCTCGATGATACTGAGACCTATTGGAAATATTTTTTTAACTTTTATCTCTCAAAGTACGGGAAAGAGTTTTTATTTGAGTGTAATTACTAGGGTGTAGATATTAATATTAATATTGCTTTCATTAAAGATATCTGTAATGCTTGGGCTTGTTGTACTTTTAAAAAGCCGGTAGATAATTTTGCTAACCAAATTGCATGGAATAACTCGGCAGTTAGAATTAATAATAAGATTATTACAGGACTTGACATAAAAAAAAACATTGGTGTGCCAAGTCCTGTAATAATCTTATTATTAATTCTAACTGCCGAGTTATTCCATGCAATTTGGTTAGCAAAATTATCTACCGGCTTTTTAAAAGTACAACAAGCCCAAGCATTACAGATATCTTTAATGAAAGCAATATTAATATTAATATCTACACCCTAGTAATTACACTCAAATAAAAACTCTTTCCCGTACTTTGAGAGATAAAAGTTAAAAAAATATTTCCAATAGGTCTCAGTATCATCGAGGTATCTCCTTACCCACGTACATTTTAAACTGCGAATAAAGCTAACAATGTGAGTGGCATTGAGCCCCCCCCCCCCCTTTACTGAAGTCATTACTTAGCGTAGAACGTGTTACTTTGTCTGGCTTTCCACCCCAAATAAACTTCAATACAATACTCTCCAGTTCGCTAATAAACTGGTTAGGAGGGTCCGGAAGGACCTGGAAAAGAAAGACAAGTTGAGACAACCCAAACGTTTTAACAATTGTGATTTTCCCTAAAGGGGTTAAGTCTCGATAAAAAAAAACATAAAAAAAACATTGGTGTGCCAAGCATTTATTGGACGTTAACAACAAGGCTCTTAACTTCTCAGCTTTTCGAAATAAATTTAATTTAGTTGCTTCACATTTCACCCTCTATTTTGGTCTGGTGGCCGCTATCCCCTCTTACTGGAAAACGTTGGTCAACGTTAATGATGTTCCCCTTGAAGATGACAGTTTGTATCACAGGTTATCCAGTATTCCCCATATTTCCCGTGCCTTTTATAAGGAGGTGTTAAAGAATGTCTCTACCAAACCGACCGCTTGTCTGAAATGGGAAACCTCTTTTCAGTTTAATGAGGATCAATGGAGAAGGGTCTTTTTAAGCCCTTTTCAGTCATTAAGAGACAGTATCATTTTATTGATAGGATTCTGGGGACAAATCGTTTGCTTCATCAATTGAATATTAAAAATAATTCAATGTGCACCTTTTGTGACGAGAATGAAGAAACTATTGATCATTTATTTTGGGATTGTAATATGAGCAAGTCATTTATTTTAGATATTGAACAATCTTTGCTTGGCCAACAATTTTTTTTCTTCCAGGACATCTATTTCGGGTACAAATTGTGCCTAAAGCACCCCTACAACTTTCTGATTTTCCACCTTGAATATTAAATTTTGAAGAACAAAGTTGAAGAAGAACTCCCTAATTGAAAGGAATTTTATTTCGATTTAAATTTATGCTTCAAGTAGAAGAATATTTAGAAACGTCTAAATTTCATGCGCCCATTTCCTATAATACTTTACATAATGCATTTCAGAAATGCAATCTCTTATTTTCGTAAAGACTTGATCAATCGTAGAAATTATTTTTATCTTATGTTCGTTTATAATTTCTGCAACGTAACAATGTTGAAATTCTAATTTATGCAACGAAAGAATGTTGAAATAAAATTGTGAAAAAGAAAGGACAAAAAATGCATCTGAGGCCACCTGGAAATGCCAACAAATTCCAAAGGGGAGGGGGACCCCTTCCTCTTAGACCTCTCCCCCAGGCCGGCCATCAGTCTTCAGCCCCCCCCCCCTCCACTCAAAAGTACCTTTCTACGCCACTGTGTTAGTGATGTATAATCTAAAGATCTAAAGATAAAGTGACCAACATTGGAGACTATAATAGTGCTAGAAATTGGGAAACATAGCACGTAAGAAATATTAGCACTTTCAGCTGAACTGTGTTTAGCACAGGTTTGTCCAAAACTTTTGGGTAAAATAAGACAAATGTTACCCAAAAGTTTAGGGAAAAACCTGTGCTACACACAGTTAAGCCAAAAATGATGAACATTTTTCACGTGCTATGTTTCCCGAATTTCTAGTAATTGTATCCTTCAATGTCGGGCAATTTTTGCTATATCGTTCTTAGCGTGTACGCAAATGAACTCAACGTATTTTATAAGCGGTTCGATCGCCGTGACTTTTCCGATGAAGCCGATGAGCTCCATTCCATATCATCGACTGATTTGCACCCTGAGCGGTTTTTATCTGTCAACCTTCATGAAGCTCGCCAGGAATTTTCCTACATGAATTCGTCGAAAGATGCCGGCCCAGATGGGATACTGGGGGAATTATAAAAAAGGTCTTCGAGACCGAAGGTCCGCGAGACCGAAACTATTACTAGGCCCAACGACAGCGACGTGGCCAGAAATTTGAAATTGATATGGGGGAGGAGTCTCTGTTGAGATTTTTTGGAACAATTGTAGGTCCTTAGATACGATCTGGTGCAATGTTTTGCGTCCTTTTCTATGTTTTTTTCTCAGCCTCACTGAATCCACGATGCCATAACGACATACATAACTAGGTGGGTTAGTGAGAGATTTCTGTTTGTGGGTTTACAGTTGGGTTTTTGGTGGTTGTTAAACAGACTGGGATTGTTTTTGGTTTTGTTGACCTTTGGTCCGTTTCTTTGCACGTAAAAAGCCCCACGACATAACTAGCTTATCTATTGAAATGTTACTGGGTATTTTTTTTTTGGGGGGGGGGGCCTCGCTTGACCTGAATTTCGTTGTCAGAATGGGATGATTCGGTAGTGACGTTTGACCGTGACGTTTTGTATCCCGCATGGCGGGTCACGTTAAAAGCACATGTGTTTTATTACGCAGTGGCCAACTGTAGGCTGGTACAATTTGAAATTTTTTTCGACACTGCAAGGGGAGAGCAGTCCCTGCTCCCCCTGGTTACGTCACTGCCCCACGAGACCGAAACTATTACTAGGCCTATAATAGTGGTATTACAATTATTACTACCGTTAATACGTTGATAAAGCGCATAATTTAAAAGAATTTACAGGCATTCCTTTTCACAGTGGATACCAGTGACATGCGCAACGGGGCTGGGCGGCTTGCTTTGTTACTGGGTTGCCGGAGAAGAAAGCCCCTTGCTCTCAAAAGTCTGCCCCTCCCCTGCTACCTCAAATGAAATTTTAGACTACAATATAACTTAATTATAGATATAGCGATACCCTATTTTAAACAATATTCCTCTGAAGCCCCTCTATTGGTTACGCCACTGCTCACCCCTCCCCCACCTCCAGTGGGGGATTCACTCAGTCGAGGGAAGTCAATTGGTCGGTTGAATCCGGTCTCGCGGACCTTTATTTTTAATTGTTTTGATATCGGTCTCGCGGACCTTGTTTTAATATCGGTCGCGCGGACCTTCGGTCTCGTGGCCTGTAACCGGGATACTACCCCGTGTTCTCAAAACTTGTTCACACCAACTTCCCAACATATATTGTTACGCCCTGGGTTTTTCGGGATGCGTGTACCCCGTATTTCGAACACGCCCAGAGCTACTAAGAATATGTTTCCCGAGTTTTGTTTCAATAATTTACCCCGCGACATGTTGCCCATTCATTCACCATTCCACTTACTTTTGTTTATTTTGCAGGTCTCTTTCGCTCTCCCCGTCGTCTGCCATCACCAGCATTCCAGGCATTTGCTCTTTTATTACATGAGTTGTTCTGTTTATCGTTTATCTATTTTACTATCACTTGCTCTCTTTACCTTGTTTCATTAACACGGTGCTGTTTTTCTTATGTATTTTGTGTTGTGGAAACTTAATTTATTTCGTTGAGGTTCGGGCAGAGAAGTGGAAACCAGCGGTGAGCAGCACGGCTATAACAGTAAAGTATTATTTTAAAGGCAAGGTTGACTACGGGCGCCATTTCGTATTGTATTGTATAACTAATAGTTTCCCGTCCTGGTTGGCTTCGTTGCATATTATAGACACCGGAGGCAGTGTTTCCACATTTCAAAATGGTATTTCCCGAACGGCGCCCCCAAATTACCTTAAATCCAGCTATCATTTCCCGAATTTGATTTGCGCATGTCTACGATAGCCACACGGTTAGCAAAGCGTCTCTCGCAACGACCGTCCTCATAAACTTTATACAACTGTGTAAAAGGTTGGTTTCTGCTATAGAGCAACCACGACAAATGCAGGTACTCGAAACGATTATTAGCAAGTTGACTGTATTGTAGAGACAAAGACTAGTCCCCCCCCCCCCCCCCAAATCGTTACCTTGCGCTTACTGACGGTCTTGCTCTGCCAAAAATTATCGGCGCATTTTACCTACCTCCTCATCATCCGCGTTTGACCTCATTCTCTCGTGGAGCTGTAACATGCTTTTACTAGGGTCCAGTTTTGCTGCCTGCATTGGTCTATGCTGTTGGAAACTTTCCTGCTTAAGTCGAGACCTGTGGTCATTCTTTATTAGTTTCAGCTGACTAAATACTCTTTCGACGGCTGCGTTAGAGAAAGCACAACCACGATTTTTCGGAGATTTGAAAGACAATTTCTCCTCGTTCATCTTTCAGCTCAAAAAGAGTCTTCCAGTAGTCTTTTGGTGACAATTTTCCATCCAGCGCCGGGTGAATTGCTTGTGCCCTCCCTCCATTCAGTGTCAGCATCTTGGGCTGCTGCTACCTCCCCGAGATAAGGGCAACCCTTTGAACAGTGGTACCAAAGAAGGTATTGACAGATTGTGCGCTACTGCTGGTTCTAAGCATTTTACGAAGTCCAGTTCCTTAAGGTTTTCGAATCTGCCCAATATTTGCTTGAAACATTCCACAACATACCCTTTGCAATCTGGTTTTACATCTGGGTGATCAGTTCCCAAGTCATCAATAATACTCTGAATCGTGTGAGTCGTCTTCACTCCTGTGTACACTTAATTGAGCGGTACATGGTATTCGTCTAGGGTAACATCGATTTTGAGAGGGTCGGCCTGTCTCACATACGATAGTTCCATAAAATCTGCTGCAAGGGCTGATAGCAATTTGGAAAATTCACTTTTCAGTTCATGCAACAGTGGCATTTCACTTTGAAAAAGGGTGTTGAAGGATGTAAGTCTGCCAAGGTTGTACGACATAAATTCCAGGTAGGCCCGGGTAAACATTATTGACACCTCGAAAATAGAGCTTAAGTGCTTCGTATTGCTCAAGTAATCTATCAACACACATTTTCATAGACAACCACCGGGTTTGCCCAGCCCTGAGAATCTGATGATGATCTAGATTACAAAAATCCTGGAACTCTCTTAGAACATCGCATATTTTTGACGATAGGCGAAAATGTGAGTAGACATTCCTGCAGAAATCTTCAAGAGATTTTGGAAGAATCTTTGAAGCAAGGGACGCGCAAAGGTGGATCAAATGGCAAGAACATTTCAGTGGTTTGATCCATGGATGATTTTGCACTAGAAGTTGTGCTACCGAGTGATGACGTTGCATGTATCCGCACAGAAACCAATAATATTCTTCATAGGAATATTTTTGTCCTTAAAACATTCAATAATGCTGTTGTAAATAGTATCGGATTTTCCGTCAGGCATGTCAATAACATCAACAAATATTGTATTCATTCTAAAGTTGATTTCATCAAAATAAGTTCCAATTACAGCCATTTGACTTTTGGTTGAATTGTCAGTTGTTTCATCAATGATTAATGAAAAGTTAGTTTCTTTGAACCTATCAATATTTGCCTTCATGTAGTAAAATCCAAGCACTTGTCTTACCGTGTTTGTTGCTCTTTCTTTCCCAAAAGTTACGTTCTTTAGCGTTTCGTCAGCTGGAAACAAACTTTTCAC
The DNA here is from genome assembly GCF_037975245.1 of Apostichopus japonicus. Classification (NCBI taxonomy): domain Eukaryota; kingdom Metazoa; phylum Echinodermata; class Holothuroidea; order Aspidochirotida; family Stichopodidae; genus Apostichopus; species Apostichopus japonicus. Next base: position 20,740,464 of record NC_092577.1, read on the forward strand.
AAGCGCCAGCAAATCTTCCGATAAAGAAATGGGTAGGTTATTCTCCGACAAAAAACCACATAACTTTATTTCCATCTTTGACACCAAATCAATTGACGACGTAGGTTTACAAAATGACTGGATACTCGACTGTGACTTCCCAACTTCTTGAGATCGTTTTGTAGCTTACTGTCTTTGTCTCATAATGGCACTTTAACCCAAATGTTATGTCCACCATGCATGTGCCGCGCAGTACGGTACAAATTTATCGCCAACTTTCTTCTTTGTCAGGAAATCCTTAAACATTGGGTTTGACAGCCACACATCACTAAATTTGACTTCATACTTCATACGCTTCTTACTTTCTTCACTCATTTTGAATAAACAATGTTTGCTTAAACTTTTTAAGAAAAAGGGCTGACCGCTGTAGCTTTCACTAATTAATAACTTGCAACTCCCCGATATTACACTGGGCATGTCTACACGGTTCTAATGGACCATTAGCACACCCTAAAAGAGCGAACGCATTACGTGCAGCTGTGTTCAGCCAGGGAGTTGCTATGCTAATTTGTTTATATCATGGTTGAGCTAGGAGAATTGCAAGTGTCACTGACTGACTGCTGCATCGCTCTCGCATTCAACAATAGAGCAAACCACTGCAAACTTTGGAAGATTGGGATAGTGACGATTGTCATATCATAAAAGTGTAAAGTTTCTTTTGCGCTTAATTTACCCGGAATTTCCCGAAATTTTGTGATTACCCGAAAGATCTCCCGGAATCGTCCAGATTTCCAGAAATTTAGCGTTTTTCGGGAAATTTCCTTCAAAGTGGAAACACTGACCGGAGGTAGGGTCAATGAGGGCTCTCCTGGAGGTATTGCAGAAGTTAAATCAGGGCGGGACCATATTAGGCAGTACACAAACCCCCCACAGCTAACTCACTCCGAATTTCATCCGGGGAACGCCGTCCTGATAGTAGACGACAGGCTTGCGCCAACGTCTACGAAAAGCAGTGTCGGGAAGCCGTGCATGGTCCGCCTCCATGTGCAACCTAATGTCACTTTGCACGAGGGGGACGACAGCCTCGGCCCTCCAGACGTCCCTAAACTAGGCGGCATCTGCTGTTCCAGATGTTTCCTGATCATAGCGGCAAACAACAACAGCAGATCCCTGACTAGGCACACAGGGGGCAACAAATCATACAAACCAAAATCACTACTAATGGCCCACTGTGTGCAACCAATAACACCAATAGCGAAGGCGTGAAACCTTTCCCACACCAACCGGACAAAGGGACACTCCAGCAAAAGGTGTTGCACAGTCTCGATGGCTTTACAGCCCACACGCGGACAAATCCCATCACCTAATCGCCACCTGACTAGGCGAAAATGGTTAGTGATGAGGACCCCATGTGCAATCCTCCACGCCAAGTCCCGGAGACGGCTATCTAGTGACTTACAACACACAGACCGCCACACATCTGGAGAGATGGCGGTTTGGCAAGCCGACGGGCACTAAGGCGCGAGCATTGAACGAAACAAGTGTGGGTATAACACGGAGGGGGCCCACGTTCAGCAGAACATGTGGCCCACCCTCCTCTTTGATTCTAAAAAGTGAGTCACCAATCTGAGTATACACCCCCGAAGGACGTGTCGCCTTTGGCCGGTTATTGGAAAAGGATCCGGGCCTGTGGTGGCGAAAAAAAAACCGACCCCAGAACCTAACAAAGAAGGCAATTAGTCAGTGGGCCGACCCCTAAAATCTTACTTTCGTTGCAACCCTAGAGTCACTAAGGTTTGACAGTCAGAATGCGTTAATATTTTACTCCTTTTGTCATTTCAACTTGTTGCCCAGAGTGAAACAAGCGTTAAATAGGTACTAATTTATACCTGAGTACGTTCCGATACTGTGAAAGTCACCTACCTCGCATAGCAATATTGACGTTTCAAGCCAATGGTTAATTAAAGGCAGTTTGTGTCTTGTGATCATGTCACCTGACGCTATAGAAAGGCTTTGTTGTTGTTTTCACCTTATATCGATCGGCGTCATACCGATACGAACGATGGATGAATGTGTTTGCCATTCTCGAGCAAATAGTACTAAAAAATTGAAAATTTTCCGAAAAAAAAGCTGCAACACCTTTAGAACCTGTGCGAAGCAGTGGAGAGATATAGCAGATTCAGCCTTATTGCCCTTCAATCGGAGAGTATTTGGACAGGGAATCGAGAGTACGATTCGTTTCGTTATCACAGAGGTTGCTACCAGGACTACCAGGACCAATGAAACGAACATCAGTAAAGGAAGGAAGTAAAGGAAGGAAATCTCATGATACTACTTCGGAAGGTGATTTTTTATTAATATCATTCCTAAATTCCATCCCCGTACACATATCCAATAAATTTTCAAATCATAATTTTTCCCGTCAGAATCTTTTCACTTACTCTTTTCGAGGCCTGTAGTGATAGGCCTAGGCTCGTATTCGTAACGTGCATATCAATAGACCTAGTGATATTTAACGTAACGAGTGCCTCGAGCATTTGTAAGCCTAACGTTGTGGCATACCGTATACGCCTGGCCTGTTGTAACTAACTTAGCTCATATTTGGAATCCGAACATCAGCTTTTTAGTGTAAGATGGCTTCCTTTTTATTAACTTTACATTCTGTTCTTCCTGACTGTGTAGGCCTACTGCTTCTTGTGTTTAGAAACATTTTCATAACAATGAAATTCAAGAGAGATGGGGTCGGGTGGACCATTGAGGTGTAGGATAATGATGTAGGCTATGTACTATCCTGTGTTGCCTTGTATCCTGTGTGTATCCTGTGTTGTGTATCCTGTGTTGCCTGTGTGTATCCTGTGTTGCCTATCCTGTGTTCCTCTCTCACTCGATCCTTACAATATGACACAGTCCTACTATGATTATTATTTTTGCTAGTCAACAACAATACAATATGTGTAGTTAAGTCAACTCTCCCAGATGTGTAGCCGTGTATCCCCATAACCAAGGCTTCAGTTATTCAATTTCTATATGTTCTATGATTATGGTTGGCATTCTGGCCTGAGTATATCTTGTTGTCCTTAGCTGAGGCTACAGCAGCGTCTTCAATGAAACTATATCTATTATATTTGAATTTAGGTCTATTCTTTGTCCATTATATCATATATTTTATCAGCGACAGCACTTTCTTTACCATATCTATGCAGGCAAACATGCAATTATTAGTGTTGAAATTATTGACTTTCATTCATCCTTTTTTGAATTGCTCATTCTGATTATAAATTTTAACCACCATCTGTCATATGAGTAAAAGTGTTCCTTGATATTATTTGTTGAGTGCAGTGATGATAACATCTCCTACATCTACACTTTTGTCACTGCTAGTAGGTTCGGTGGGTGGGTGGTAATTCATGTTTGTGTTAGATGGATGAAGAAGAGAAATTCCATGTTGAAGCTCTGGTAGTCTAAAGAGTAAACACATAGATATACTGTAGTATTATAGTACTTGAAAACTTGCACTATTTTTGAACACGGAAAAGCATTATTTAATTGTATAACTATATATTTATAGTTGAGCGTTCCTAAGTATTTGTTCCAAATTTGGTATTTTTCAGAAGAAACAACTGATGCTCCACCGGCTACCAAGAGGCAACGACGTTCGTTCTCCCTACCAAGCCAAGCATCTGCGACCACAATACTACCACGTGAACGTATTTTTCATCTGGTATCAACGTCAAAACTATGTGGCAAAAGCGGTCCCAAATTTATCAGAGACAGGAAAACAAGAAAAACTTGTCCAATGCTTAACTTTGGATGCAGAAAGACGATTGAAGTTCCAAATAAGAGATAAAGATTTGATTGCTGTTGAAGTTTGCTACCACAGGAACTGTTATTCTTCATATGTTAGAACACATGGAAATGTTGATGGAACTAACCAGCAATCAGCAGAAAGTCAAGAAAGCTTTTGAGGATCTTGCTCTTTGTGTGGCAGGAACAGTCATAGTGAAGGGGAAGTTTTAAAAATTTCCAAACTTATGCAACAATACATGGGCTTTGTTCATGCTAAAGGTGGAAGCAATACACAATTCAGGACATAAAAACTGCCAAAAAAATGCTTTGAAGGTTTCGGCCTAAAATCACATTCTGGCGCCCCAAAAAGAGAACAGATGTGAGTTGATTTACTCAGACTTTCTTCCAAAGGGAGCTTTGCTTGAAAAAAATGTGGATTCAAGTTCAATGAGCGAAGGTTCAGTTTGTACTGAAATGAGTACAACAAATCCAGGTGAAAGAGTACAAGTAAAGGAGACAAGAGATCTCTGCCACGTTGCTCAAATTTTCAGAGGAGTATGATAAATATTGGTGATGGACTGCAGTGGCCACCAACAAGCAACCAGTTGAATAGCTCTGATGTAGATAAAATCATTCCTTTGCAACTCCATAACTTTCACCAGACTGTGAAGATTTGATGTTTGAAGATAAGGAGAAGGTCAGGCTGCCTAAGGACATGATGGTTCGGGTAGAATCTATCGCTCAAGACATACTCTTTGCCCACTATCGAGGAAGAGTTGCCACTCCCAAACATGTTGCACTTGGAATCAGCATTCGACATTTGAGCAAAAACGTGCAAATTTTGGGAATGATGAGCCGGTTTGGGCATTGTTTCACTAAGCTACTTGCAGGAGGTTGATACTGCCTTTGCGAATGAAGTAGTGAAGAAAAACAGTGTTCTGCCAGAAAACATGATGCCTTCTCAATACACCACAATATAGACCTGATGGAGGAAACACTGTCTGGAAAGGGCACCACTCATAACACCAATGGAATTGTTATTCAGAGGAATGCAGTAAGAGAGATAGAGGCCCATACCACCCCAGAAGTTAAACGAACAAGAGAACATTCTTTTGCGCTTTTTACGTGACCCGTCATACGGGATACAAAACGTGACAGCCAAACGGCACTACCAAACCATCCCATTCTTACAAACGAACCTCAGGTCAAGCGAGCCAAAAAAAGTACATACGCTCACCGACCTGCAGAGACAAAACGCCCAACCCCCACTGAAATATTAAAAAACTACAAAAGGACGACCAGCACGCAGCGAAACAAAACACCCTTCCCCAGCACACCACCGTCCAAAAAAGGCAGCCCTAGATAAACGGCGAAAATCGCCTTCAACCTGAAGGCGAATGTCAGACTTCACCGCCTCCAGGACTGCCTGCCAACTGGCAAATTTCCCCCTAAAAACAACATCACATCTATTCCTCCAAATAAGTTTTTTTACAACAGAACAAACATAAATAATACGCTGCAACACAGCAACGGAACAAACTGGAGGATCTAATCCATATAAAACAAAACCCTGTCCTACCGACCAGGAACGGTCTCCCGTTAAACGGTCGGTCCAGGACTGAAACCACTCCCACAAGTTCAAAACAAAGGGGCAATGCCAAAAAACATGGGCAGTACTCTCTAAGCTGTCACAGCCGGTCCTCGGGCACAGTCCATCACCCAATCGCCAGTGATACCTTTTCAGATTGGTCACCAAGGCACCGTGTGCAATTCTCCATGCGAGATCACGGAGCCTGCAACCATTCAGCCTTGAATGCACCGAACGCCATACTTCGACAGGATCCCAGCAAGCAAGCCGAAGTCGGCCCGACGGCGGCCCGGCTTCGGCACCGAAGTCGGCCCGACGGCGGCTGTCGCCGGCGGGCCGCCGTAGATTTGGCAGACGGCAAGTCGGCGGACCGCGGGCGGAAACGCCGCCGGTCCACCGGCGGGCCGCCGGCGGCTCGAGGCTGGCCCGCCGGCGGCTCAAAGCAGGCCCGCCGGCGGCGGGCCGACGGCGGGCGGATGGCGGGCCGCCGGCAAATCAGCGCCGATGTCTTTCAATTATGTTTTTTTTTTTTTCATTTATACTTTAATTTTCTACTGGGACCCAGCTGTAATAGTCAAATAGATTATTTTAAAAATTGTGACAGTTGATGAAATATGTTGATGAAATAGTTGATGAAATATTTCCAGCTGGAAACTAGTCACTGCATGTGTGTAGATTTAAGTGGGTCATTTTCGAAAAGTTTTATTAATTGAATATCCAGAAAGACTGTGGGGACAGCAAAACTTTTAGAAGTGTGTATTCCAGATATAACGACAGTAAAGTGAAACCAAAATTTTAATAAAAACATAAGACAAGGAGCATTGACATAACATTGTCATAATTTATTAATTTAATGCATTTTCCTTTAATTACCAGATGTTTTAGCCATTTATGAACAATTCACTTAAATTATTTGATAAAGCCACAGAATGGAGGAAAAGAGTGAAGCAGATTTATGAAAACACTTGCCATCATAATATCAAATGAAGACGCCCACCGTGCGCCGAAATAGAAACAGTGTAGAAAGGAACAATACGTTCGGCGTTCCCTCCATTTTTGCTTATAATTATACTGTGGACCATCACAAAGCTGTTTCAACAAGAATAAAGCAAAACCAGTACTTTATATGTGGACTTTGCAACCGGATTGGAAGAAACGCTGTTCAGTCTGGACAGATGATATGAGAAAACATGTTTTTACAAACGGAACGTACCGTTACTCTCCCTACCCCCCCCCCCCCCCCCGCCACCACTTATTTGGTAATACAGGGACACCAACTTGTTATTTTTCATACCAGGTCGTTAATATCAGGGACTTTGGAAAACTTGAATCCTTTGCTCGGAATTTCATGATCATTCCGTACCTCGTATTGTTGGCCTTTACATCTCATTATGAGTTAGAGTTTCGTTAAATACACTGAGTGGAATGTGTTTCCCTCTCACTAAAGAGTATTTCTCGTGAGGAAAAACTCAGTATAACAACCATACATTCTTACAAAAAGTATCATAGGGGAGAGGTACAGTATATGCAATAATTGGACGTGCTGGTGATAAATCTTGACTGGTGGTTAAATATGTAAAATACTACCAAAAGGATGAGCCAAAATATATGACCATATTGGTAAGCATGCATTTGCATATCTTAAAAATTAAACTGCACTAATTGAGATTTCAATTGCATGAAATGAATTCATGGCTGTAACTGACGTGAGGAACATAGTAGATTCTGCAATACAAGAAAATTATGAAGAGTGTAACAATGTAAGTGTAACAGCTTAATATATCTGCAGAATTAAAAGCCATGTACTGCCGAAGGATAGAGCTATAACGAAAGGTTATTCCTCCTGTTCGTTACCAAACTGAACGTCGAAGTGGCGTTGCTGCCTTGCCTTCCGACCCCCTTCTCTATCAGAGGCTCCTTTAAAAAATTTAACGACCTCCCTTTGAATGTCCACTGCCGTGGAGTTGGAAGTTTGTTGGTTTTTCCTAATTGCTTCTACAGTTGAAAAAAGAAGAAAGTCAAAAAGAAAAACTTTTAGTTCCTTACATTGAGAGAATATGCATGTAAGTTCTTCATAATAATACATCGTTTGTGTATATTTTAAAGGAAAGGGAACTTCGTCCTTTTAATATGAACTCCAACCACATAAACCAGCAAATTCCAGGTAGTTTTCCTGAGTGTGTGAGCCACTAGTTTCGCTCCCCATGTTGCAGCAGGGAGTTGTTATGGAAACTCCCTGCTCCCACGTACCGGAGCACGTTCGTCAGTTCATTTGCGGGCTTTAGGGTATTCTGTATTGGCCCCAAATTATAGCATGCTATAATCTTAATATTGAAGGTGAAGCACATATGAATTAAGTCTCTGCCGAAGATATCTTGGTATACAATTATCAACTAATAGCCTTATCTAATATGCATATCATAATAGGCCTAAGTACTTGTCTACTGATTTTTTCTTGGCCGTGGATCTGTCCGTTATCAATCGAAAGCGATGCCGGGGACGTTCTCGTTACAATAAAGCAAATAGATACGGGAAAATAGCTTTGCAAAAAGTAAGGCGTACATAATGTAAAGTAAGCAAATATTCAATAAATTGTACGAACTTTCTAAAACTTTTCGAAGGAACAGGTCCTTAAATGCCAACTTCTCCCCTTGACCAGTCCAATTAATGCATTTGGCTACACTATTTTGGATCAATTCCTGCAGCATCCTTCTTACTGCTACAGGCAAGATCTGCCCACCTACTGACGACAGTGTCAAAATCTGGAAGAAAACAGTTGTGAATCTTTGAGTCTTCATGGAAGCCAGAATTTTCTGAGGACTGCGTTATGCTCCAACTAGCTTCAACTTGACGTTTTTTCCAGCATGCTTATTTTACACCAGAAACGTGCACGAGACAGTGAGTGATACAACAATCTACCATAAATCAATAGCTTATTCCACATCCTGTATTCGTCTAAAGTAATATTGCTCCAAATTATATCGTGAACTGCCCAACTTTGAATACCTGTTGTAAAAAAATAATGTCTATACGTACAACGACAACAACTACTTCTATGACTTCGCAAAAACAATGCAAGAAGTCATGCCGTTACTATCGAGTAACGATTACTTTACTGTGCAGGCACTACAATTTTCAAGGTTCTACCATTGATAAGGTATGTATTACTGTAGTATAGGTTTTTCAATAGTACTGTATAGTGGAAGGTTCGGTAAATGACTAGGCTAATGTAGCTCAATTGACAAGGTTTACTAAATCAGACCTGTCAACCTGTTTGACCCCAAAATAGGGAGAATAACATTTTTCATGGCCAAAAAATAGGGAGCACAAGGGGAAAATCGGGAGGTTGGTCATTTTCAACTGAAATGATATAAATACTCCTAAATAAGTATAGGCCCTAGTCTACTTATGCAATACAGTGAGAGAATCTTCCAATCAGTGTTTCTTGTTGTAGTTTGCAGCAGCTGACTTCGCTTTCTACAGGGTTTCTTTAGTAGGCTTCCATTTGAAACAGGGAGAGTTGACGAGTCTGCTAAATACTTCATAATTGACGCACACTCGTTATTTGCTAAGCTATATTAGTAAGTGGTGAGTTCTTATTTCATACAGTATATACAACCTATTTATTTATATATAGTGTATGTATTTTTCCTTCTTACATAGGACAAAGTATGGGCAATTACCAAACGTTTCTCCACATTAAAATCAGTCCGGGCAAGTTCATCCAGAGCTGTCAGAAGTGGAACAGATGAAAGGGGCAAGTTTACATCATCTGGCAGTTCCTCCAAATCCAAATGGGAGGTCTTAAGGGATTGAATTAAATGAGAATTTGCAACTGTTTGGCGCTTCAGGTCCCTTACTTCAGCTTTTATTTCTGCCAAAATCATAAGGATCTTCTTCTGAGTTGCTGTTAAGAGACAAAATCAGAGAAAGTTTCGTAAAAGCAACATCAGATGTTAAAAGTAGTCACTTTGAAGTGGAAGTGCAATGTGAGAATAGCAGACTGGTACTGTATATACATTGCATTCCCTGGCACAGAAGTACAGTAATTAAGAAAAAGAGAGAAATATTTAGCCTTAGTAAACAGTAACTGGAGTAATAGTTTGCATGGTTGCCACATTACCAGTCACCAAGGCTTGGTCAGCAGGTCAAAGAAATGTGCATTATAGCAGTACTTGAACCTTTACAAATGCAGATCATGTACAATGCTTTGTTTAAATTTACGGTACTACACACCATTAACAATCAAATCTGGGGTTGACATGGGAGATATGTTCCGACTGGACCCTGCTAGTGACTGGGTAGACCCGGTAGAGTGCCTTGCACTTATTGTTGATACGACAGCATCAGGAAAATTTTGCCTCTGTGATTGAGGATTTATATTGGAGGTCAATGGCGTTGTGAGGGGAACCAATGGCTGAATCGGTGGAGGCAGGGTGAAATTCTCAGCTTCTTCTTCTGTGTCGTCAGAGGAAGACACATACCGGCGATTTTGCCTATGAGTATGAAAAGGAAATAGACATTGCGTAAGTACATCACAGATATTGCCTTTACCATAACATCCATGTTGAGAGTATTGTGTCTGATTTGAACATATGGGATTTTTATGTCCGGTATGATTTAAGCTGATTATAGGTCAATTTAAATATGGAGCTAGAGTTCATAAAATATTACTGAACTTTCTGAGTTTCATACTTGTTAAGTCAGTAAGGATGGCACTTTTGGTTTAAGTTGTTTGAGTGAGACTGTACTGTATGTTCACTGTCAGCATCTCTATGAGAAAGATCAGTGATGGTAATTTTGGAATGTACAGTATAACCTGCATTTATTTTTGTAGCAGTTTTGCTTGGTATATTTAAATCGAACATTAGCATATTTATATATTGGACACTTACAACTTCCTGCGCTTTGATGGCCTCTCATCTTCATTTTCAGTAGCTAAGTCTGAAGTCTCCTCAGCCCTTGTCAATAAGATCATTGCCCGTGCATAGGAACCTGAAGAAATGAAACAATTGAAAAAAATCTTGATAGTGGGCAATTGTGATGAACTAGTAAACTACTGTACACTATACAGTGGTATGGTCCTATCTGTAAATGAAAGGTTTTAATCTCGTACAGAACACATATGTACAGAAAGATACACTTTTCTCAGTTTCAACATTTACGTCGTGGAGATTTACAACACTATACAGTGAGATACTGTGGTCTTTGTAGCACCTTGATCCATCAAAGTAACCACAAAGCATAATGTTATTGAAAGAAACATTGTTATTGCAAATCATTTTACACTTTCATTTGAATTAATTGTGTTTACAATACCTGTTGTTGACAGAACCCGAATGGTATGTCTCGTCCAAGATGCTTGCGGGGCTTCCACTGACTTGACTGCCTTCTCAAACCTTGTAGAAGATTTATATGGTGGCCAGAAGCATTCTCTTTCGCCAGTTCTCCATTGCGATGGAATGACTCCTACACCGTCTTCACCAGCAAAGGCAACAACCAAGAAAGTTTGAGTATCAGACATGCTGAAAGACAGTAATGATGATAATGAATAGCCATGATCAGGTACGGTACAAATTCAAAAATGGAGGAGTGGCACTACCACAAAGCTTTTCTTCCGAGGAATAAGAACATATTTTTCCAGGATACTTGAGATTGGAGCATACTCTAGTTTCCCACTGAGTAATTTGATCTTGAATATGCCAAGTTTGGTGGAATCCAGTGGATATGTGAAAAAATTTTCTTTGTGACAAAACTTTTCATATAAGATGAACTTGCTGCCATCGCTGACAAAGAAGTTTCTGGCAAGAACAATTTCTTCACCAATTTTAACACAGTTGTCCCCCATAGATATTTTGATAGTGCAATCTTGAAGGTTGAGTACTTTGTATTGTGAGGAAGTTACCATGGTCTCAGGAATCTGTCCACCATTGTGAGGCTGCTCAAAAAGTTCTTTGCTCTTAGTAGGAAATGCTACATGGTTTTCAGAAAGACGTCGAATAACTTGTTGTAAGGGGTAATTTGCATTCCTAACCATTCGTTTTATCTGTCCCAAATAACTTTCGAAAGGGAAACAGGATACATTGTCCAATGCACCATATTGTTGTACATCCTCTTTCAAATGCACAAGTCCATGTACATTGTATGTAATCATGTCATTGCCATAGAGAGTTGCATAGTGCTTGATGAAAGTAACAATTAACTGGTGACCAAGCTGAGAGTAACTGCTACAGTTGAATGGACTCAAATATATAAACATAGCAACAGATAAAAGCATGAAATTTTCATAAAATGGCTTTGGAATGATTCTGTAAAGAACAACTGGACCGGTGTACAAAAGAAATTGCCGAAGCTCTGTGGCTTTCCACCGTTCAAACTCATTCAGAGATCGAGGTTGGCGAGCAAATTCACGTGGTAGAGCACCATTCAACGATTGCAATTTTGCAGAAATTTCTCTGATAAGTTGAGGGCTCTGTCTTGTCTTTAGTGGACCTTTCAACCAAAGCTTTACCAGTCTGCGTGTCACTCCCAAACATACTAGGTGCATGTAGTCTAAAGGGAAGTTGGATACCATACCCAATGAAAGTTGGGATAGTGGAGTTTCCCCTAGATGATGATTTTCATCTAGCATATTTCTAAATGACTGGTCAGTGCGATGATCTGCTTCTGTTTCTGGGAAAGTTACTTTGTTGATGTACACGCCTCTCTGAACACATCTTTCACAGCCGGAGTAGCCACTATGACCCTTGATGTTTTTGACCATGGCTCTTGCAGGGGCATCACATATGATTGCTGTCATAACCACTGTAAGCTTTTCTCCCTGAACTTGAATACCATTTTGCTCAACATTTTGGTAGTCTGCTACAAATTCATTCAAAAATTCCAAATCAGTTGGTTTCCTTTTCCCATAGTACAAGCCAATCACAAAAGGACACTTTCTCTCACATGCAGTGATCATACCTAATATGGGCCAAAACTGCGAGTTTGAGCTTTTGAATAGAGGTAAACCATCAATGTTTACATGCAACGTTATTGTTTTGTATTTACTACTTAGGGACTTTTGTCTTGAGTTCAGAATAGAGGTAATTCCATTCTCAATCCCAACATGGTAATATTCACCTCCTGAGACAATTGTTGTGTCCACTTTGGTTTGCGTGCCTAGTAAAGTTCTAGGGTCTTTTGGAAGGTCAGGATGGTCATTTTGAAGAATGACAAGGAGCTCAGAGAGTGAAGCATGGGAAATATTATACTTTGAGGCCCATTGCCCAAGCTCAATTTTCAGTGTGGAATTTATTTCATCACTTCCATCAATTTCACCATCTGAGTCAGAATATAGTTCATCAACATCTGAGTGAAAGGTCTGGAACAAATCACTGTCAACACCATCAGCAACATCATTTTCAGACAACTGTTCCAGTTGGTGCAACTGCTGCAGTTGGCTCCTTTTTTCCTTGATATGTAAAGATTTATCATTGTCCTTCCTGGTGTTATCTGTTGGTCCAGAGAAATTATTTTGCCCGCAAGATTCATCTGATATTGTTTGTATGTAGTTTAACACTTCATCATTGATTTTTCTTCTCTTGGTGCGATATGATTGTGGACCATGATCCATGATGAGCTATCAGGGAGATAAACCAAGTTTGGAACAGTTACAGTACATACAGTATAGATTAGGTGGTGAATGTTTAGTTTAGTTTTGTAGAAAAAAGGATCAGGAAGGACAATTAAGTCCCCATCAAAGACCCTATTGGAGAGAAGGAACCGATACACAAAAAGGGACACCTGATTACAATGCTTAAAATGATTGTGTGAAGTTGTTTCAAAAATTTGCCTTGTTTCTGTATTACTTGTTGAAAACCAAATCCCAATTGCAAATTGTTCACCAGTATCCTTCAGTCTATTAGATAAGTAATAAGTGTAATGCATCATATATGTATATATACCATGTCCATTTTAAATAAGCCTTTCTTCACTATTTTAGCTTCTTTATCTTATGGTTTCGAATGTTAAAATGTATATTTTAGTAACAGAAATTCAGTTAGCATTTGTTGATTGCCAAATTATTCGTTAAATAAAGGGGAGTTTTAACTTTACAACCTTTGCAAGCAATACTGTTTCTATGAATGTTATTTTTCAAGGTGTGAGTGCAGGAGGGAACTTTTCACATTAAGGCAAGTCCCATTCCACAGTCAAGGGTGGCTGAAAGCGGCTACAAATTACAACCCTTAAACGGGAAAGTCCTACTTCTAGAAGGAAAAAATGGTGTATGCCTTTTAGGCAGTTTGTCCCAATTCTTTTTGAAAAAAATGAACTGTGCTCAGTTGGCTGCCTAGATTTTTTCATATATATATATATATATCTGCATGTTTGGTGAAACACTTCAAGGTAGAACATTACTACAGTTTTAGCATATTCACTTGTGTTGAACTGTTTACAGTCAGTTCACGTACTGAGCCCAATAAGTAAAAATAGATGACCATATTTTGGACTATAGCATAACTCGTTTCAACATAGATTACGAATCCAATGGTTCGTTTGACAGAAATGTAGCCGAAATATCGAAGCGTGCTCTGGTCAGTTCCATTTCTTTTCAAAGCAGATCGCATTTTGCACGTACCTTGCGTGCATCTCCCACATTGACGTACTTCAGTGTTGTGCTGGTAATGTGTTAGGCCAGTTTAAAGGTTATTTTTTTTACCGAGAACAGTAGTGAATTTTGCATAATTGGTGATACATTCAAACATGCGAGTACGCATTTCGGTTTGACATAGATTAGGCGTACTGAAAGGATACAGTCTACATACGTTGTGTGTCGCATGTAGTAACTTTCCTGCTTAAATCAGCGAGTCAAGCTGAATTATTCTAGGTCACGTTGAGCCTCTAAAGTCTGGCTAGGCTTTTGTACGCGATCAGATTTATGTTTAGATTTATGTTACACAGTTAGTAGGCCTAACGTGTCTAAGCTAGAGACAAACACACGGTCAAATAAGCTCGTGAGTTTAGGCCTTATATCAATGGGTTATTAATAGGCCGTATTTTCAGTGGTATACAGCTATTCACGACGAGTATGTACCATACCCTGTCGAGAACTCGGTAATTTGACATGAATTTTAGCCTAGGCTTTAGACTAGGTAAGGCACTTTTAATCGATCCTGTGTAGGCTATTTAATAATAATATGTGGTAGGTCTAGCAGCAAGTACTGTAGGCCTAGTTGTTGTACTAGTCCTATTATTCTAGCCTTTGTAGTTTACCGTAGGCCTAGTTGTTGTACTAGTCCTATTATTCTAGCCTTTGTAGTTCAAAGGCTATAGAATAGAACTAGTAGTATTACCACTATAGTCCTATGTACAATACTTGCAAAAGTTGTATCATATTATTCAAAAGTTATATAAAGCTGGGGGTGGAGAAACCCAACTCTAGTTTGAATGGCCTAGAGTTATTGTACAATGTGCTCGATTTGTTTATTAGTTAGTATAATGAGTGTATATTAATTGGTATATACTGTACAAGGAAAGAATGCTAGGAAGTAACAGCATGTCATTATCAATTATGTAGCCTAGGCAAAATATACAAAGTATTCTTATTGGAAGAAAAACGAGCAAATAATGCTGCGTAGGCCTATAGCAATACAAAGTGGCAGTTAGGGTTAAGGTTAGTGTTTAGGGTTAGGGTTACCCCTACTACATGCGCAGTTGCTTTATTTACTTTACTCTGCTTGAATTCGCCGATGTCGTAAGAATAGTTTATAAATAATTGTTACGACTAGTCGTAAGAATAGCCACGGCCATAGTAATATGCCATTGTTATTAGTATTAATGTTATGCAAGGCTGAAATTTGTTCAGATACCCAATCATGTCTATGCAGTAGGTAGGCAAGGCCTAGTAATAGGATGTTATATTCACCATGCTGCTTTTAGTCTGAACATCAAGTTTTTAAGAATTAATTTCTCAGGCTGAAACCTGTTTCCTTGCACATGTAAGTTGTAATGCTGACCTGTTACTAATAACTGCTCAAAATTAAAATGGGCCCTGTACCCCTTACTGGTAGCCCTGGTCCAGGTGTACTCTAGTATAATTATGCTGTCATTGATTAGATGGGGAAGATCTATTTCCATGGTATTCATGTAGCTATAGGCTATGCCCTAAATGACTAGGTCTGACCTAACCCGGGTTTGGCTAAGCAATATATATAAAGTCCAAGTTATATGCATTATAAAGCAAACGATATGCTAGTATAGTAAGAAGCCTGTGGTTGGTAAGTAGGCTATCAAAATTAAACATATCATATATAAAATTGAATTAGGAAATAGCCTTTGCTAAACCAGCATAAATATGCTTTATGCTAGGAATCAAGATGTATTGATACTTCAAAATTTGGTAAAATTACTTGGTATTGGGGATTTGTCTTGCAAAGTGGCTATTCTTACGACTATTCGTAAGAATAATTTCCGATTACGCATGTGCAGTTGCTATTTTTATGACAGGAGTACTATTTTTACGACCAGAAGTAACAATAATTTCCGGTTAGGGTTAGGATTGGGGTTTAGGGTTAAAGTTAGGGTTACCCCTACTACGTATACATGCGCAGTTGCTTTATTTACTTTACTGCGCTTGAATTCGCCTTTGTCGTAAGAATAGTTTATGAATAATTGTTACAGCTAGTCGTAAGAATAGCCACAGCCTTTGTCTTGAGTATGGACCCATGTGCTACCCGCAGAGGGTGGACATCGTGTTAGGCTAGGCCATTTATGTTGGAAACTGGAGTGTCCATTAAAATATCATGGACTTATTTAATACTTCAAGATTGAGTATGAACAATGCCAATTCTAGGCTTAGAAATAAGAAATAAAATAAATTAGATTTCCATAGGCCTAACAACAACTTAAAATCAAAGGAACATAAACATCAGGATTTCTTTGAGGGCGATATTGCAGGCCACATATATGTTGGAAACTGGAGTGTTCATAAAAAAGTATCATGGATTCATTTAATAAATCAAGATTGAGTATGAACGATGCCAATTCTAGGCCTAACATTTAAAAGAAATTAGATTTTCATACCTAGGCCTAACAACAATTTAAAATCAAAGGAAAATAAACATCAGGATTTCTTTGTAGGCCATATTGTAGGCCATATATTTTGGAAACTGGAGTATTCATAAAAATATCATTGACTCATTTAATACTTCAAGATTGAGTTTGAAAGATGCCAATTGTAGCAATTAAAAATTAGACCCATTGGCAACATTTAATTTAAATTCAAAGGAACATAAACATCAGGATTTTTTTGTATGCCAATGCCTAGCCTCTGAGAATATTATAAAAATATCAGCTGTTTTAACTTAATATTGCTACTGCTTGGCTAATTTTTATTGCAATTCTCTAAAATAATATGTGCTTCACCTTCAATCTTGAGGAAAAGAATAATTAAAAATGCTCCAAATTTTGCTGTACAAATTTTCGTTGATGCATATACACACCTACTGTCTGACCCTGACCTATAAATAAGACCAGCGATGAAGTCTAGATGCCATGTGTACATGTGAATTATAATTAATTTTTTTTTCTGCTGGGAATTTCATTGATCTCCAATATTTCTTTGCTAAATTTGGTAAACATTTTTAAAAATGTAGGCCTAGTACTAATTTTAGTAAGCCTGCAGCAGGGGCCCTCAGTACTACTATAGTGGTACTAAACATGTACACAATTTTTCTGGCCGTTCCCGATAAGACTAAGCTCCCGTTTGCCACTGTAAATGCACTTTTTAACAGGTAGAAAGTTCCTTTTTTTTCTATATTTTTATTTGACATTTGGAAGAAATTTGAACAGCCATTACTCTTTATCAATTAAGCAGTAAATCCCACCAAATCAACTCGTTAAGTTCTTTATTAAGGAATTACAACAGTTGACACGACTTACCTCATTCTGTTTCGTTAGCTTGAATGATCAACTTTCCGACTTTTCTTGCACTTCATAACTTGGCGCTTTTTCTCTTTTCTCCCTTATGCGCATGCACAATGTTATAGCCGCGCCCACATTGCCACTACTTCTGGCATGAGCGCATGCGTCGAAACGAATATCGTCTGGTTCACTTTCCTTGTGTTCTGGTTCGATGACGGGTAGCAACGTCTCACGTAGGCTTCAAGTATACGTGATCGGCGGCAAACGCGTATGGGAAGCCATGTAAGACCATGGAGCTATGGTAAGACAAACACTGCATAATATATCCGCGTATTAATTTGAATATATACGCGTATAATTAAATTCGAACAAATACGTGTATATATATTTTAACCAATCATAAGGTCCAAATATATCCGCGTATTAATTCGATTATAAACACGAATTAATTCGAATACATATATGAGGATTAATTCCTCAAAATTTTTAACCCAAAAGGTATACAAAATGTCAGAATCTTGACCTTTTATCTCCAAATTTTGATTGTTAAAGTCAAATTCGTGACATAAAAGGTCAACATTTTGACTTTAAAGTCAATATTTTAATATTTTAATATACTTGATAGGATGAAAAGAGATTTGTTTTATTTTTAATCTCAACATTTTGAGATAGAAAGTTAAAAATTATGAGATAAAAAAAGCAACATTTTGAGATTTGAGGACAACTTTTTTCCTTCCTTTGTTCCTATTAAGCCTCTGTGTGTAGTTGACGAATTAACTTCCAGGGGTAAGATTGAGAAGGGTCGCTTAGCTTCCTTCATCCGGAATAGAAGGCTTTCATGATATTTCCTACTTTTTACTATTTGATTTGAATTTTCGGGGTACTCCAAAGTGGAGGGTTGGGGAGTGATTGCTCCCCTGGGTAAGTCCATGCACACGTTTTAATTCATATACATATATATATATATATATATATATATATATATATATGGCGTATTAAATCATGATGTGGTCTAGATTTAGTACGTTGGCCAGGGCGTACGTCAATATAGAGACTAACTTTGTCATCTCTCATTTATTGAACTGGCGAGGCTAATGCGGGTGACAGATATAAGACATGCAATATATGATTTAATACACGTATGAATTCGAATTAATACGAGGATATTAATACGAGGATATATGCGGTGTTTGTCCTATATGGCTTTGCCATACACGCGGCGCCGATGCAGCTTTATTGGATCGGAACGGCCGGTGTTGTATTCATATATTTAACATTTGCAGTGAATTAACACGTAATCCATAATTCCAAGCGGATCTGTTATTAGGATTATATAGAACGATAATCTGACGGCAAATTTAATTTGCTTATCTATATACCGATAAATTTCCAGCTTACGATATGAACAGGTCACTAAAAACGGCTTAAATACGTAAAGTAAGCGATATCGGCATGACGCCTCCGGCTCCCCGGCGGTATGCTGCTTACTGGCCGCCGGTGGCATCTAGGCCTTCATCCGCCGGCGGTAAACCGCTTCTTTACCGAGGGCGGCTTGCCGCCTGCTCACCGCCGTCGGCCCGCCGGCGGTAAACCGCTCCTTTACCGCGGGCGGCTTGCCGCCTGCTCACCGCCGTCGGCCCGCCGGCGGTAAACCGCTCCTTTACCGCGGGCGGCTTGCCGCCTGCTCACCGCCGTCGGCCCGCCGGCGGTAAACCGCTCCTTTAACGCGGGCGGCTTGCCGCCTGCTCACCGCCGTCGGCCCGCCGGCGGCAGGCCGACGTCGGCAAGCCGCATGTTAGCCGACGTCGGCCCACCGGCGGGTATTAAGCGGTTTGCTGCTGCCGATATGCCGCTGGTATGCCGCCGGCGGCCCGACGTCGGCTTGCTGGCTGGGATGACGTCCCTGTACAAAAATTCCATTCAAGGCCCTATCCCGCAAGGAACTGAGAACGAGGGCCGGCCGTGACAGGGCAACAGGGGGCAACTCAATAACAGCGGAGCAAATGACACGCACCACTCTGCTTGGTGTGCTACTATGCGGTTCTCTGTTGCTAAACAGCGCCGGAACCCATCGACGCAAGTGCAACCCGCCCCAAAAAGCAAGTTAACTTACTTCCCAGATGAACCACCCCTTCTCCAGTTTTTGGTACAATATCGCCCTCTTGACCAGCTCTGTACAACCAGACCATATGAATGAAAAAATCGCCCTCTCCAACCGCACCAGGACGCGACGCGGAATTGGGTACACCGCGCCCGGGTACCACAAGATGGGCGAAACGAAACGATTAATAACGGTGACTTTCCCCAAGATCGAAAGCCAGCGGGTGCCAAAGGTTTCGAGTCTGCTCTCAAATACCTCAGCCCTCTCGCTCCAGGTGACATCACAAAGGTGCATCGTAGCCGAACCATATACCATTAATTTTGATATTCTGATCCGACCACGACGCACCGAATGGTAAGTCTCTGTATCTCCAGCTACCAAGACGAAGGCCCTTTGTCTTTTCTGGATTCAACTTCTTCCCGGAAAAGTTTACTGTTGGCTTTCGTGGAGTGCAGACGTGTTTCGCTCTCGCTCTCCATCTGATACAGCTACTTTCTTACCTTACCTTACTGTACTGTACTGTGCTATACTTCCCGCCAGGCGGGTGTGTGCGTTTGTCGTATATAGTTATCGTATATCGTTTTAAGTTTAAACCTGTCTTTATAGTTTGTTTTTGTTACTCCTCTGTGGCCTAGCCACCTTCGGTATCATGGCATCGCGCCGTGATTCGAAAATTGTTAAGTTGACCTTCACCGGTGAACAAGCGGTTCCACCGGTGCAAGTTTTTAGTATTTTAAAGAGTAAGGGTGTTGTTGTGCCTGGAGAGGTTGATGCTCTACAAGCTCTCCAGGGTCGTAATACGTATGATCTACGTTTTACCAGTGACGTGACCCGGCAGAAGGGTGTCACGTTGCTGAGTGGGGTTGAAGGTTTGACAGTTACTCCATACGAACGTTCCGTATGGGTAACTGTCATCCACGTAGGATTAGAGGTGCGTCAAGAACTTGTAGCAACTGTTTTAGGTCGGTTCGGGGCTGTCAAGGCTATTAAAATGTGCTCCTACGCACAGGCCCCTGGGGTGTTCAACGGGCACCGACAGGTTCGGATCGACCTCAAGCAGGACATTCCCTCCTTCCTTTTTATTGCCGGGCATAAAGCTCACGTGCGTTACCCCGGTCAGCCCCGTACCTGCTTCAGGTGTGGGGAGACCGGGCACGAAGCCAAGGGCTGCCCAAATAAAAAGTGTGGGCGCTGCCTTCGTCTTGGGCATGATACCTCTGTTTGCCCAAGCGAAGTCGTGTGCTCACTCTGTGGGAAGGAGGGACATGTCATGGAGAGTGGGGGTCAAGCAAAGGCGCCAAGTTCTGGCGCACCTACTGCCCCGGAGGAAGCTCCACGCAAGGAGGGGGAAACGGGTGCGGATTCACTCTCCGCACCTCCTTTACCCTCCCCCGTAGTTGCAGACCCCAACCCCGTGCCCGCACCGAGAAAGTCTCCACCAGCTTCCCCCATCAACCCCGTGCCCACACCGTCTCCACCACACAGCGAAGCGGACACGGGGTCTCCACCAGCTTCCCCCATCAACCCGTCCAGTTCCGTCCCCAGTCCGCCGCCGGTATCGCCAGATCCGGAGACTCTGTCTGACGACGATTCGGTCGTCCGGTCTCCGGAGGCTATGTCTGACAGCGACTCCGGAGGCTCGGTGATCGTCGAGCCGAAACGTGCCACTGGGACGAGCTGGTACGACGAGATGGGGGAACCATCACTGAAAAGGTCGGCCTCAAGTGACGACTCCGACGACGATATGTCGTCTAGAGCGCGCTTGAAGCTTACAGAATCGACGTCGGCGTAGTTTTGCCCCATTGCCCTCTCATGGCCCATACATTTTCAGTTGCCACCTTGAACGTGAATGGCATGAGGGATCATCGCAAGCGCAGTCGCATTTTCCAATATTGTATTTCAATGGAAGTCGACTGCGTTTGCCTACAAGAAACACATATTTTGGAAGATGTCCCTCTATGGGCCTATGAGTGGGGTGGTGGGCTGCATGCTTCGTTTGGTTCGTCTTCATCCTGTGGCACTGTCATCCTCCTGTCACCTCGTCAGGCGGGTTGTGCCACTAGGGTGGAGACGGATCACGAGGGCCGATTGGTTTGCATTCTTTTCAAGTATCCACAGGGTAACATCTCCCTTTGCAATGTGTATGCTCCCAATCGGCCTTCTGCTAGACGAGATTTTTTTAACACACTGCCTTCCTTTGTTCCTGGTAGTGCTCCATGTGTCATGGTCGGAGACTTTAACTGTGTCCCAGACTCGGGTCTTGACAGACTCGGGGCTTCTGTGTCTGCTAGTCCCGACGCTGGGATCACAGAATTGGACAGATTCACTTCCGCACACCTTTTAGCCGATGTCTGGAGGCGTATACACCCGTGTAGTACGGTGTATACGTGGGTGAGGCCTAACGGAGAAGATGCCTCCAGGATAGATCGAGTGTATGCGCCCGTAAGTTTTAAATTTTCGGGTTGCGAGACGCTCAGCTGTCCGCTCTCTGACCATGACACTGTGGTAGCACGTTTTGTTTTGCCTTCCATTTTCCCGATCGGGCGGGGCCTATGGAAGCTTAACTGTCGGATTCTTGGCGAGGCAGAATTCCGCCAAGGTTTCGAGACCAGGTACAAAGGATGGCAAACATTGAAGCCGGCCTTTGCTTCTACATCCCAGTGGTGGGATAATATCAAGTTGCGCATCAAACGCTACGCAATTTAGTATTGCGTGACCCGCGCACGGCGTCGAAGAGAAAAATTCTCGAAGCTGTGCGCGGAGGTGAAGTTGGCGACCCTTCGGCAGTCATCGCTTTGCAGACGTATCTCGATGAAAAGTACCACGGTGCCCGCGTCAGGGCCCGTGTCGAAGCGGTGGAAGCCGAGGAGCGCCCTTCACTGAGGTTTTACCAGTCCGTTAGCTCATCGGCGGGTGACAGACGCGTCCCGTCTGTGCGCGCTACCGATGGGACCGTGGTCAGTGACCCTCACGGCATTGTCCGCGTATATAAAGAGTATTATTCGAGTTTGTTTACGCGTGGCAATGTCGACTTGTCGGCACAGTCTGATTTATTGAGGGGAATCTCAAAAACCGTTCCCCACGATGTCAATGATATTTTGGGGGGCGGAATAACCACTGTTGAGCTTTGGAAGGCGCTTTCGAAGATGAAGAATGGCAAGTCCCCGGGTTCGGACGGGCTTCCGAGGGAGTTCTACCGAACCTTCTGGGCAATAATAGGACCCGACATCAGAGCCGTCTTCGAGGATGCCTTCCAAAACGGACTGTTAAACCAAAGTCAACGTCTGGGCATGATTACTTTGCTGCCAAAGTCTGGGGACCCCTTGGATCCCCATAACAAGCGTCCGATCACCTTGCTAAATGTGGACTACAAGTTGCTGGCTAAGGCTTTGTGCAACCGCCTTGCACTGGCTATGCCGCATCTTGTTGGTGATCTCCAGACTTGTGCAGTGAAGGGTCATTGCATCCAGCAGAACTTGTGGTTGATGCGCGACTTTGTTATTGAGCGTGATCTGCCATGTGCATTGGTGTCTCTGGACCAGCAGAAGGCCTTTGACATGGTGGATCGCGGTTTTTTAATGAATGTATTGGAGACGTTTCAGTTGCACCCAAATTTTCGTAAATGGATTTCTGTTTTGTATGAACAAAGTTTCAGTTCTGTTATCGTAAATGGGTTTTGTTCGGAGGTTTTTAACGTAGAGAGGGGGGTGCGCCAGGGGTGCCCTCTGTCTCCATTACTTTGTTTTGTTTAGCGAGTCCCTCTCTCGTCTTTTGGAAAGGGACTCCAAACTTGTTCCATTCGTTGTGCCAGGGGGTGCCAAAGTGAAATGCGCTCAATATGCAGATGACGTGACATGTATTGTTTCGAGTCTCGGCTCCTTTCGCGCACTCTCGCAGGATCTATCTATTTTTGAGAGAGCTACCGGGGCGAAGTTGAATCCAGAAAAGACAAAGGGCCTTCGTCTTGGTAGCTGGAGATACAGAGACTTACCATTCGGTGCGTCGTGGTCGGATCAGAATATCAAAATTTATGGTATATGGTTCGGCTACGATGCACCTTGTGATGTCACCTGGAACGAGAGGGCTGAGGTATTTCAGAGCAGACTCGAAACCTTTGGCACCCGCTGGCTTTCGATCTTGGGGAAAGTCACTGTTATTAATCGTTTCGTTTCGCCCATCTTATGGTACCCGGGCGCGGTGTACCCTATTCCGCGTCGCGTCCTGGTACGGTTGGAGAGGGCGATTTTTTCATTCATATGGTCTGGGGGTACAGAGCTTGTCAAGAGGGCGGTATTGTACCAAAAACTGGAGAAGGGGGGACTAGGGGTGGTTCATCTGGGAAGTAAATTGACCTTTTTGTTATTTAAGCAGTTGTTTGTAGCGGTAACTGACCCAGGGTTGCCTTGTTCATATTTTGTACGTTTTTGGGGCGGTTTGCACCTGCGTCGATGGGTCCCGGCGCTGTTTAGCAACAGAGAACCGCATAGTAGTACTCCAAACAGGGTGGTGCGTGTCATCTGCTCCGCTCTGATTGAGTTGCCCCCTGTTGACCTGTCACAGCCGGCCCTCGTTCACAGTTCGTTGAGGGATAAGGCCTTGAATGCAACTTTTGTCCAGGGACGTCATTCTGCCGAAGTATGGCGTTCGGTGCATTCAAGGCTGAATGGTTACAGGCTCCGTGATCTTGCATGGAGAGTTGCACACGGTGCCTTGGTGACCAACCTAAAAAGATATCATTGGTGATTGGGTGATGGACTGTGCCCTAGGACCGGCTGTGACAGCTTAGAGAGTACTGCTCATGTTTTTTGGCATTGTTACTTTGTAGTAAACTTATGGGAGTGGTTCCAGACCTGGACCGACCGTGTTACGGGAGACCGTTCATGGTCGGTAGGGCAGGGCTTTATTTTATATGGGGTAGACCCTCCAGTTTGTTCGGTAGCTGTGTTGCACCGCATCATTTTTGTTTGCTCTATTGTAAAAAAAACATGTTTGGCGGAATAGGTGTAATTTGGTTTTTAGGGGGAAATTTGCCAGTTGGCAGGCAGTCCTAGAGGCGGTGAAGTCCGACATTCGCCTTCAGATTGAAGGCGATTTTCGCCGTTTATCTGGGGCTGCCTTTTTTGGACGCTGGTGTGCTGGGGAGGGGTTTTTCGTTTCGCTGCGTGCGGGTCGTCCTTCTGTACGTTTTTGAATGTTTCAGTGGGGGGGGGGGGGGTTGGGCGTTTTGTCTCTGCAGGTCGGCGGGCGCATGTTTTTTTGGCTCGCTAGACCTTAGTTTCGTTTGTCAGAATGGGATGGTTCGGTAGTGCCGTTTGGCCGTGACGTTTTGTATCCCGCATGGCGGGTCACGTAAAAAGCACTTCTTCCCGGTAGCTCGCTCAATAATAGATAAATCCTGCGAGAGTGCGCGAAAGGAGCCCAGACTCGAAACAACACATGTCACGTCATCTGCATATTGAGCGCATTTCACTTTGGCACCCCCTGGCACAACGAATGGAAGAAGTCTGGAGTCCCTTTCCAAAAGACGAGAGAGGGACTCGCTAAACAAAACATAAAGTAATGGAGACAGAGGGCAAAGAACATTCTTTTGCAAGCCCTATCCAGCCACTTCCACAGTACTTCGAAACTAAAAGGGAGGGGGGACCAGGGGAATTTCAGTTGGATATTCCTCATTGTTGACTGAAGACAAGTCGGCAGGTAGCGGTGCCCTTTCGTTAGATTTGGCTTGGCTGCTTATTCGTTTCTACTCCTTAAAAAATGCAACAATGCAATAGTTGCATGAAGTGTCTACTGCTACAACAACAGATTATTCATTAGACATGCCCTCGACAAGTCAAGAAATGTCTGTGACCGGGCCAGCAGCAACAAGGCAGCCTGCACAACAGACAGTACCTGGTTGGTCTGCCTTTAATTCAATGCAGACAGAAGATGTTCCCAAAATCAACAGAATTGGTTACTTGCCAGTAATTCCAGCAAGTCCCACTGAGATGTCAACTGTATCTCCTTGCTTGTAAAATCGTTGCAAATTTGCACAAGCTAAATCAAGAAGAGGTAGTTGTTGTGCTCGATGAGGCAATATACTGTAAAGCACAGCAGGTTCTTTGGAAAGAGAAGGAGAAATTTAGCAAGATAGCCTTACGACTGGAGCTTTCCACACAACCTGTGTTATGCTGGCAGTGATAGGGAAAAGATTCAGGGGTGCAGGCTTGGAAGACATACTGATTGAATCGGGCATTCTTGCTTCTGGCTCGATGAATGGTGTGATGAGTGGAAAGCACTACAACAGAGCAACCTAAATCTTCAAGATCTTTTACGACGCTCTTCATCGTTTACGCTGGCAGTTATTTTTGGAGACACAGGACATGGCTGCACATGCAGAAATTAAGGACAAAGTTGTCGGTCAACTTCAACTCATCGGAAGTGATGCTAAAAAGCTTCAAAGGTACCTGACAAATGAAGACTTTCAGAAACTTGAGGATATGTACACGGAATTCTGCCTGGGTCATCACTTTGAGATGTTTTCTTTGTGGTCATCGTTCCTGGACATGATGCAAGATGTGCTGAATTTTATCAGAGCAACAAGAACAGGCAATGTTACGTTGCACCTTGCTGCAATTCGATCTATGTGGCCTTGGATGTGTGTGCATATGACAGGCACAATTATATGAGGTATTGCTCAGTTTACTGGTTAGAGATGATAGTTTTACCAAACACCTATCCCAGTGTTAGCCAGCAGCTACATTCAGGCGAGTACGTTGTTCAACGCTCGAGAAACAACAAGTTTGGACAGGTGGCCTGTGACATGGCCATTGAGCAGACCTTCAATAAAGATACCAAGTCTCCAGGTGGAATTATTGGGTTTAGTCTTACCAGTGGTGCTGTGGCAACGTGGATACTGTCATCCCCAGAGAGAGCTGCAACTGTGGCCAGATGCAGAGAACTGGCAGGACTAAATGACAGCTCTGTCTGGCATCATAGTCGACTTCATAGGGATGAGGAAGATGTCTCAAGAGTGATGGATAAAGTTGAAGGTTTTGCAAATCCGTTCACTGAAGATTGCAACCAATTAATGCATCTCACAGCAGGATATGTCCCTCCTCCTGAAGTTCATTCGGATTTGTTGAGTGCAAAAGCCATTGGTGAGGAAAGGTTTTTTAACACTTGTGAATGATAGGCTCTTGACAAACAACACAGACTTTTATTCCACACTGAAGCTTTCGAAATTGAAAACTTTCAACAGCATAAAGAAAATGGTAAAAGTCTCTCCCACAGTTAATCTTCAGGAAGATCGAAATCTCTTCAGCTCGATATTGGTGATCAATAACAAGCTCCAACGGAAAGTCGATCTTCAGGATACGTTCACCTACACTCTTGGAACCTATTCATATTCACTCGCCACACCTGGAGGATGTTTGGTCAAGACTTGCAAGTCAAAAGTGTCACTCTCTAACAAGTGATGGGACTCAAACATTATCGGTGGAGATTCCAGAATTGTTCTGTAACCATGAAGAAGCAGACACACGGATGTTTTTACATGCTGAACACGCTCCAAAAGACCATCCAGCTGTTGTTATTAAAAGTCCACACACAGATGTAGCAGTCTTGGGTGTGACTCATTATCAGTCTATCCAATATTGTTTGTACTTTGACACTGGCACTAACAACAAGAGAAGAATTATTGACATTGGAAGCATATCAACATCGTTAGGCATAGATAAGGCAAGAGGCTTGCTTGGATTGCATGCATTTACCGGCTGTGACTCTGTTAGTTCATTTTACGGTCAAAGAGCCTATCAGCCATGAATCAGCTTGGATCCCATGCAGTAGTAACTGAATCTCTGCTCATTGAGTGTGAAACTTTTGTTTGTAAGCTGTACGGTTCTGAAACAACAACATCAGTGACTTAGCTTAGACATGATAATTTTACAAGAACTCAAGTGAAAAGCTCGCGCCTACCACCAGACAAAGATTCTTTGTCTTTACACATCAAGAGGGCAAATTTTCAGGCATATACCTGGAGAAATGCTCTAAAAGCATTCCCTGAACTCCCTACCCCCATCGGACAGAGGGCTTGGAAATGGACGGGACTGGAATTGTAATTGCTTGGATGACATTACCTCCAGCTGCAAAGGCAATAATGGAACTTTTAAGATGTCGTTGCAAAAAGAACTGCTCTACAAATGTTTGCCAATGCCCCCCCAAAAAAATCACTCAACTGCACAGAAGCTTGCACATGCAAGACATGTACCAATAGGGGAGATGCTGCTTCTGCTGGTTACAACGATGATGCTAATGATTATGGAGACAGTGATGAAGAAGAGATCTTAAAATAGAATTTCAACTTAATGGTAGTCTGTACTGGCCCCAAATTATAGCATGCTTAAATTGCTAGCAGTTTTGTAAATGACTTTCCTTGAGGTTTTTACTTTCCAACATGGTTATCCAAAACATATTTATATATCTGGCATATTTGGGGCCAGTGCAACATTCCTTTAAAAGAATAGTCCACGTCAAAATCTCATTTTCATATGTTAAAGAGGAACATTTTTATGAGATATTGACAGTTGAAGTTGACACCTTTCGTACCATGAGTAAACTTGGAACAAACAGGTGAGCTGTTAGTTACACATAGTTACAAATAATGTTTTTTTCTTCTTTATTTTTCAGTCTATTGATTTCACCTTGGATTTGGTTACTAGTTTGTCTAAAGGGGATGTGAAGTTTATAAATTACCAATACCAATGGTACATTAATTTTATGGATCCATCCAATTGTGGAAAATAAAATTAGAGGTACATTTTTGGTTCCTTGCTTTAGCAAAAGGAACCTATGTAGTCAGGTTGGTGTGTGTATGTATGTATGTGTGTGTGCGTCTGTGACACTTGCTTGGGTACGCTCTATCTCAATAAGGGAACGTTGGATTTAGGCCAAACTTGGACCGTAGATCCGCCATATGAAGGTGTGCCCTATTGTTTTTGGTGCCCACAAAGGTCAGTTATGGTCCAAAAACCGAAAATATTAAAACTGCAATAACTTCCGTGTGACCTTCCTGTGCAAAGTTATACGAGGTCAAAATTCATTTTCAGATATTTAATGCAATGACCCCATTGCCAAGGTGCGTCACGGTTGATATTTTGGGACAAGTTGCAAATGAAAATTTTCAAACTTAACGGTCATTGGATCCGAGGTCACCAAAGGTCAATTAATGAATTTTCCGTTTTTGGTGTTTTGGTGATTTTACAGTTACGATGCTATTTTCAGATGTCAAAGGTACCTTCTGATCATAAATGTGAATGGGTTGACCCCCGTTTGACCTTCGTGTGCGAAGTTATTTATGTTAAAAATTAAAATAATGTTAAAAAAAAGAGTATTTTGGGGGGGAAAATGGGTAAAGCAAAATGTTTGAATTTTTACAGTTTTGATGCTCAATTTAGGTCTCACCGATCAGAAATGTCAATTGGTTGACCTCCTGGTGAACTTTGTGTGTGAAGTTATGCATATACAAGTTCAAAGTTAACTTTTAAACATTTAATGCAATTAAATGACACGGTTGATATTTTGGGACAAGTTGTGAATGAGGTGGTGGAACATTTTCAAATTTAACGGTCATGTCATCTGTGGTCACCAATGTTATCATAGCTGTTGACCTGCTTGTAGGTTGACCTTATATTTCTTACATTTTCAACGCCATGTTCAGATCTGAAAATCACAATTTGTGATCACAAAAGGGTTGGCTATAGTGTTGGTTACCTTATGGGTACATGTAGGACCACAATTACTTGACTATTTGAGCCCAATCTTGCTTGATAATATTATGTGTATTGTCATATACCCCTATGCAAGGAACCACAGTGCCCTTGTGCTCTTGTTATGGAAAACAATTGTACTATAGGATGTCTTGCTGATGTGCAAACATGTTGTCACTTATGGTGTTTCCTTATATGATAATAACTTGTTCTGCTTATAAATCATGTTTTTGAAAGATAGATTTCAAACTTAAGTATAATTTATCAATGCAATTTAACCATTATTTTTTTTTAATAGCAGGATCAAGGTTTGTCAAGTTCCTGAAATTGAGACAACTTATGGGCAAAATTGATGATTTTTTATTCCAAGCAATGGCACACTTGTCGTGACTATTTTCTTGATATGTGTTCTTTTTGTACGGAAGCCCATTGGGGCATTCCAGGCTATATGTATGCCAGTAGGGCCTGGGATTTGTATCCCTCCTGACACTGTGCTACACGCAGAAATGAAAAGGTAAGAAATATAGAGAATGAAAACCCTGTTAGAACCGTTACAAATGCAATATCGTAATGATGTGAACTGCCAAGGCAGATCACGGGCGGGGTAGTTTTAGACTTGAATCAGGCCCTAAGCCTGGGCATATAGCCTAACCTTAAGACATCCTCGAAAACAGCTGAAAGTGCTGGAATAGTATAGGGAATAACGTAGCTAAGGCCTACAAGCTGGTCCGTATGGCAAGCCGTTTGACTTTTTATTCGATATTTCATGATATCATCAAATATTTGCTGATATCAGGAAATAATGATATCAAGAAATAATTGCTGATATCATCAATTCATTTGCTGATATCAGTAATTCAAGCATATCGAACCAACGTCTACAAAAAGGAATTAGAAAAGAGCGCCATCACAAGACATTTTTTGGGGTCTTAAGGGCGCTGTTTGGCTGGAAGCGGGCACAGAAAGGCGCCCTGTGCGCGGTTAATTTCAGTCCCCTTTTTCCTCCCGTTGATCGCTATAACCAAGTTACACAGTACTACTACTGCCACTGGGAGAGGTACCGTGGCTACTCATGCACTTGGGAGGACAAACGTTGGGCAAGCACCGAGTAGGCCACGCCTATAAACCAATGAAAAATAGTATCGGGGTGGTTAAGTAGTTCAATATGAAATACCAAAATGTAAAAAGTTTACCCTGTTCGGCGACAGAAACAGGCTAGGAAATGTGTCCATTAGACTGGCTCCCCGATTGTGGCTGCAAACAGGGGCGGCGATTTGTCAGAAATATTGGGGTGGGGGACTTTAACTTCGGTGCAGACGCGTAACAATTCCCCCCCCCACCCCAGGATTTTCTAACCCGGGGGACGCGATCGAGTTACTATCTAAGCGGAGCGCCACATAAAATTTATGGTTTTGATAGCCCCCCAAATCACAGGAAATGGGACTTCTCGGGCTTGAAAATGATCAAAAAGTTGTACACTTTGGCCTGAGAATCAAGTTTTCCCAATAGTTTTTTTCCATCCATAACCTTTTTCAAGATTGTCAGTCACACATCATGTTCGACCTCATCGCTTCTCCTGTGGATCATAGCTTTGGAAGGTAATACTACGTAACGGCCTATACAACACCCGTCAGCCCCACTTTTGAAGGTTTGAAGCCCATTATTTTTTAAGAATTTGAACAATAAATTCACTTCAAAACATATCCATAAATGTTGCACAAAATTTCATCTATGGTCAACCAATATAGAAAAACCCCTTCAACCCCTAACAGACCGGTCAAAATGGCACGAGTAGAGGGAAGTACGATGAAGAATGTTGGTCAGGGAATTTTCGACCATTCATACACAGTTAATTTATTGGTGTACAAATATTATAAATATAAAACTTCGATATCGTTAAAAAGACAAAACAAATATCTTCTCCCCCAGCCCCTACCCCCTCCTTGGCTACATGCCTGCGGTCAGAAATCTTGTAGGAAACAGGCCAAATGGAAACCCAGTGAACGCATATCGATGTGGATGATATATATGATTGTACGTACTTTTACCTCAGGAGTCATTTACCTCAGGCAGCATGTGTTGGATGAAGTTTTAGCCACCTCCAAGTAGGATTTGGATAAATAATCTCACACATTATTTTCTATTTATAGCCACACAAATAGATGCCACCAAATATTGAGGGGGGGAGCTAGATACTATATCCCCCCACTTAAAATGTCCCCCCCCCATGATCGGCGCTCATGGCTGCAACGTTCCGTCTGGCTGTGTCCGTGCGTCTGCGATGGAAAGGAGCTAATCGAGCACAGCTGCTAAATTGAACCTGTGCTCATCGATGCTCGCGTTAATCCGTTCTAAATTTCTCTTTGCTTTGGAGAAGACGTTATTTCGCTTCAGAAGCATTGTCATTGTCAGTTAATTAAGAGCCTCTCTACTTCGCCGAAAATCCGAGAACTTCTGTCAATAACGATCTGTGCTTCATCAACTTTACCGCCATCGCCAAGGTGAAAGTAACGCTACCCCGTACCCTGTTCTCTCGTCACTGTCATTTGCATGCACAGTACACTGACATCGTGTGCGCATGCTTGTAAGACGGGCTGTCACGGTTGAATTACTGATATCATCGTCACGGTTTCTTGATATCATGAAATGAATTGATGATATCAACAAAAGCCTGCATTAGTGATATGCACGGTTCATTTGCTGATATCATTAAATCAATTACTGATATCACCAATTGATTTCTTGATATCAGCAATCATTTGATGATATCAACAATTATTTGGTCATATCAGCAATTATCTGATGAAATCATCAAATATCGAATAAAAAGTAAAAAGGCTTGCCATACTGCCAAAGCCTACAGCTGATCCGGCCTAAGTTTGCACAGTAGACCCTCTCACTGTGTCGACTGTTTCATAGCTCCAAACTCTTGAGAGGGCAAATGCTGGTCCATGCCACGAATCGCCGTCCTGGGGGAGGGGTATAAGGGGAGAGGGTGTCTCCCTCCCCTTTTGATTTTTGTTGGAAACATGTAAAATGGTGGCACTAGAAAGGCTTTGTCACCCCAAATTTTCGGAGAAATATGCATTATGCTAAAGAAATGATGGTTGCCAACTCAAAAATTTCATGCATTGGTTTTTATGTATACTTGACAATTACAATGCGGGTTTTTCGGTCGCTTGCTTGGGTCAGCGGGTTCGGGTGTTAGAATGCGGGTCCAACCCGCGAAATGCGGGTCAGTTGGGAGCTCTGCTGTTTATTCCATAATTAGTTTAGTTAGTTTAGTTTAGACACCCAAGGATCAGGAAGCCTTGCAGTAGCTTATTTCAGACCCAATCCGTATTAGATCGTGGATGAACACCGGCTCATTTCTAGCCTTCTCTTTTTGATGAGGCAGGGGTGTGAATTCGCTCCCATTCCTGCTCCCGGGACCGCCATTAAACGTGTATACCCCAGCATCTGACCACTTTCTCAAATACTGAGTGAGGCAGGCAAAAGCACTCCATTCGACATCACTGCAGTTATAACATGTAGGCCTACGTATAAATAAGTTGTTGCAGAATTATGGACCAATGAAATCACTTCAGACTTTTTAACTCTCCTGAGTCCTGGTTTTACCTGAAAGGCAGGGGTTTCTAGAAACCAGCTCTGTTTAGGCCAATCTGAAGTTGGGAATTTTGTTGGTTTTCCTGTGATTCTGTGCAGTATTGGCCCATTATTCAGATATTGAAATATGGTCACGTTTGGTCAATATTCTTAAACTGTTTTCTTACCACACTGGGCCTGGAGGAATTTACCTCACCAAGGCATTCAGTCATCTTGTGTGTTAATTTAGAATGACATGATTTGGAAAGTGAATATCTCTACTTTGCAAAACTTGTAGCAATATTGTAGCATGATGTAATTTTCGGCCAATACAGACTACCGTTATTGGTCACTGACAATTTGCTGTCGGTTTTTGCAATGAAAAATATCACACTTTCTAGTAAAGATATGGTTATAAAAATGAAACCCTGGGACAAAGTGACCTTTATTATGATTGCACAAATGTATTTCCTCATACGAAAAGTAAAACAATGTTAGCAAAACCACAACAACAATGTTAAAATCCCATCCAATCTAAAAGAAGGCAAAACTGAAACCCTGAATCCATTAAAATATTGCGCAAATCATGAAATTTCAACCCCAAATTTATGCATTTCAAACAACTCTGTGAAATGTTACTGCACACACGTAGGCCTATGACTGAAAGCAAGTTCACTGACATATCATGGGAGATCGAACAAAAAGAAAATGTTTCCTCAAAACTGACATACTATACATCCAATTTTTAGCTTTAACATTTGTGTTTATGTAGTATCTGTGATGTAGTATCTTACTTCATGTACACCTTCATCACTAAATTCAGTTTGTTTAGAACACTGGAAGCACTACTGTCAGTCATAGTGTCCTACTGTATTTTCTTGTCCTCATGTATTAACATTCCCAACATGCATCAGAATGTCCTAGCATTAAGTTTTCTCTTCTTCAGTATATTTGGGGAGATTATTGGCAGTCATAGTGTCCTACTCCTTACTTGTATTGTCCTATGTTTGAAAATGTCATTCACAAAATGTAGCATTCAACCAGGGATTTTTTATACCTGAAAGTGGGGTGGGGAGGGGAGGGAGCATGGAGGAGTGGTCTAAGGGGGGGGTGTAATCCCCTTGGGAAAGTATTGTATTTGAAAATAATGTTACCTGCATTAAAATGAATCGAAAAGCCACCTGAAGGTCAGGAAAGGGGGGTGGGGCGGTCCCCAGGAACCCAGATGCATTCAACTCAGGGTTGGCAATTTATTTTGAATCAGATATTTGTTTTAATTTCACATGTCTATGATGAATGAAAATGTCAAGGTAACTTGATTTTTTAGTCATTTGTGAGTCTCTAAATTACTGCAATGAATAGTGTGAGCATATAGGATTAATTTAGCAGTTTGGAGAGAGAAAAAAACTTATGGGCATGTGAATTAGGAATGCATTTTTGACCTGGTAATGTGTAAAACATATTTCTTAGCATTAATGAACAGTCAATTTGTCGGATTGTTCTTAAATAAGCAGCCACTAGTGAAGCCATGTGCTGAAAAGTTAGGGAAATAAAACCATTAAACCAAGGTTTAGGTTCTAAACTTCTAATTGTGATATTAATTACAGTATGACTATATAAATCACTCAAGATTCTTACACTATTGTGTCTAATGGAATGGTATTTTTTAAATCCTATTTTTTAATATTAAAATTTGTTACAGTAGTAAAATCAGATAAAGTGGAATAAAAAGTTAAAAACATAGGGGGGAAAATCCAAAAGTTATTTATATCAGTGGTTTACGAAAAAATAATTTGATTTAAATTTTCAATCAGGTTCGGTTGATTCAAATCACAGTGATCTAAATCACTGTTTTTGCATATTTCTATTAATTTCAGATGGAGGGCTCGCATCAACAGCTATGGAGGGCTCGCATCAACAGCTAGTGGATTTCCTGGTGAAAAACGAGTTTCAAGACACAACAATTGAAGCCATCTTGAAAGAACAGGTAAACCTAACTCAGCTGTACCCTGGAATTCCTACCTTCATATTTGTCGACCAACAAAATTATTAGCAAAGGAAATGATGACCTCACATCACCACTCATAAAATCATTCATGAAAACTTATCAATGCTGATTTAAGACAACTTGTGAAACAATAGCAACACTGTCAGCCTAATATGTGGATACATACTTGCATAGAATGACAAGCTCCGTCATCAGTCAGGTAGCTGTAGCCACTCAGAAAAAAAATATACCACAGCTAATTTGGTATTTTCAGTCCACATATTGGTCATAGTGGTGGTTGGTTAATAACATACCTTTTTCCATTACTGAGATATTGAATTCTAAAGTTGACTGAGTACAATTAGCAAAGTAATTGCACAATAATTTGTGATGCCATAGACGGCTAATTCTAAAATACTGTTATGTATTTCATTGTTTTAGTTATGAAGAAAACTGGGATTGTATACAAACACAATTATTCTTCTCTTACCAACTGTTTTGTTATTACCTGTTGGCCTACCCCAGTAAGTCCTGTAGTTTATATTGCTCGTTTTGAAGGTTAAGTGACCAACTTAATTTCAAAGAAATTAAAGCATATTATTTTCAGCGGTGTTTGTCTATGAAATCAAATATAATTGCACAAATGCATTATTTCTTTTTACTGAATAAATCTCCGAATTTCGTATCTGAGAAACGGAAAAAAGTGAGGTATGTACTCTGTAGAAGTTGGAGCAGTGATTACTGTTTTTCCAATTTCTTAAACTTGTGCCTTAATTGAGTTCCTGTTTGAAATGATTCGTTCTGTGTTTGAGAAAGCTGGTTATTAATTGTTGATTGTTGCATCATACTGCTTAAATATGTATTTAAGGTCACCAGTCATGCACATGTGAGGTGGCTAATTTAAAAACAATGTGCTATAGAAATTACATGATGTATTTGGAAGAGGGGTATAATTATTATTGACAAATACATTGTAGTATTTCTTTTTCACTTTCTTAGATAACTGTGGATGATGTTCTGAGGATGGGTTTAGATGAGCTGATAAAGGTTGTGTCATCTTCGACAGAACACTCAAAGTGGCACTAATGAAAAACGGAGTTTGTTGGAGAAACTGGCATTAAAAATGAATGCACAATCTGCAACAAGCAAACCTACCTGTTCCAAGAATGCAGAGAAAGAATCCCGGTTTATTGAAGTTGGATTGGCCTGTTTCAGCAACAAAGAAAATAGGTACAAAGCTATACGTACCAGTAAAGGAGGAGGAACTAGGAGACTATCCTTGAAGACTTTAAGTTGAAGAAGGTAGATGAGAATGATACCCGGGAGAATGGGGCCCGACTTATATCGGCGTAGCTACCGGTGAACCAGTACAAGCGGCATCCTGCTCCGCATGCCACTCCGCTAGTACCATCTCTGCCGTTTTGTCCTGCTCTGCCTCAGTGGGCAGGCTGGCAAGTTCGATCAAGGACGAGGTGGGACACGAAAGGGGCAACAAAGCCTCCACCGGGGCGCTAGTGTCGGACACTGGGGCGATGAGAGGAGCATCAGGTGTAACGGTGTGAAAGACGGCATAAACGAGCGAGATGGCCCGTTCTCCCACACGAGTTACATACGATATCCCCTTTACACTCGTCCAGGGTATGCCAAACCTGTAAACAGCGGCTATACCGCTTGTTCGGGCACAACCTGGCCTCATGCCCTTCCAGCCCACACCTCTCAACAAGTGCGAGGCTGGCCCGGGTATGCAATGTGGGCCCTGTGCCCATAAGGTAGACGGGATATCGGACTTGGACTCTAACTCGTCTGGTCCCGGTCTTTACACCCTTACATTCAAGGAATTCCGGCTCCTCGTAGCCGGTTACTTTCCCAAAACGCCCCAGTGTCCGCACAACAATCCGTTCATACATATCCAGAGGGAGATGGAGGACTGTCACCCACACCGAACTGTCATACGGTGTGACCTTCAGTCCCTCAACTCCTTCCTACACCTGCACGCCTCGGACGCGGGCAGCCTCCGAGGTGAATCGTACATGAAAACAATGCATACCCCGGAGAGGTTTATGCTGAAGCGCGTCAACCTCTCCAGGGACCTATACACCAACAGAACGCAAAACTGAAAAAACTTGTCCGGGGACGGCCTTAGCCTCCCCCGAAAAACTCAACAATACGATTTTGCTGTCACGGCGAGCCGCCATGACAGCTAGGGGTGTGGCAAAGCCATGCACCTATACAAAAACCAAAACAACGAAACAAACCCAAAACACAAACCACACTAACCAAACTGCAAACTAATGAAGGCCAACGTAAACAACACAAAAAATGTGTGGTGAACGAAAAGTGGAGAGCAGCCGAAAAGACGTCCGCTCTCCACGAAAGCCAAAAATGTTGAATCTTATATTTAGATATCCTGTCATTTTGTTAAATGAGTTTACCTGACTACACAAGAAATTCGGAATTGAAGAATTGTCAGAAAACCTGCAGTGCAGTTTGGTATGAATTTGGAAAACATTAGGTGAAATGATAAGACCACAAGACATCTTGATATCATTCATGAATTTTAAAATGAGGCTAGTTTGTTATGACTATCAACAAAAAAGGATGTTTAATCATCATGTTGGCAGGAAGGCATAATTTGAAATTGATAAAGATCAATTGTATATTTTCTAAATTGAGTGAGGCTTCATTGTGATATGTGTCATGCTGTCATTTCTAAGACAGGGCCCACATAAAACGTGAGAAAAGCCGTCATCTCCGAAAAGGATATGTTCCAACTGAACATGAGGAAGGTCATACACAAAAAACATATCAACTGTCTGTCACTTTTAGATAGAAGAGGTATCCTGGGGGATTTAAATTGTTTGACATCTTTTTAATTTTATATCAGATCAAGGATATACCTCTATTGAAGAAGATGAGCAAACAGAAATTTATGAACCTCTGGAAAAACAATTTCTCCGATCATCAAAGTTGGCTTCTTCCTCATCTGATACAAGGTCTAGGTCACACAATGTTCTACCAGAGGAGTGTATCATCTGTAAAATCCAACAGTACAGACAGAGATCCAGTTGCAACAGAATTAAGGTACCATTTTTCCTGGTACAGAAAGTATGTTAGGTGTTCGGTTCCAAAAAATTGTTAGTCAAACCACAAGAATTGATGACGTTTTCAATAAATTGTGTGACACTGTCATTCAGCCCAAAAATACTTGACAACGTCCTCGGAGACGGCTCTGAGGTCGGGTCCTATTACTGGCCAGAAGGTTCGGTAGAACTCCCTCGGAAGCCCGTCCGAACCCGGGGACTTGCCATTCTTCTTCTTCGAAAGCGCCTTCCAAAGCTCAACAGTGGTTATTCCGCCCCCCCCCCCCAAAAAATATCATTGACATCGTCGGGAACAGTTTTTGAGATTCCCCTCAATAAATCGGCCTGTGCCGACAAGTCGACACTGCCACGCGTAAACAAACTCAAATAATAATCCTTGTATACGCGGACAATGCCGCAAATACATAAGGATTGTTTGATGCTACTTTGGCTGAGCTCCTTGTGGAGATTAACAAATCCACATTTTGCACCATACTTTCAGACATTAAGATAGGGACCGTGCGACGCCGTTTCCCAGGAATCTCAACTCTGTGGAACTTCCTCACAAGTGCCTTTTCAACCTCACCTAGACTTTTGAACACTTCTGCTGGTATGTTATCCATATCAGTTGTTATTTTCTCATACTGATATAAACGTAGCCTTTCGATCAACCCACTTCTTCTACGGTTGAACAGATTGATATGTGCCGAAGTCATCTTACTTAGTTCATTCCAGTTGTTTGTTGAAGTTACATCATTTTTCAGCTGTTGTTTGTGTAGTTCAGTGTTGGTCTTTAGGTACTTGGTGAGTTTCTGTATGTCTGATGCCACAGGCTGCAGCTTTGGTTTGTTTATGCTGCGTTTATCCAAAGTATATTGAGCTACGGAAGACACTGAGGAGGACCAATCATTTCTCTTAAGTGTCTGGAACCCCTGAACCTTTGCCATCAAAGTGCTGTCATCTTTTCCACCATTGGCTTTGATAGCCTCTGAATGTAGTTGCTCCTTGTTTCATCAAATCCTGCAATATTCTTCACTGCTTTCACAAGAGTATCAAATTTATCAGGATTTATGCAGTCCCTCATACATGTCACAGATGGATCAATCTTTTTTGATTCAATCAACAACTTTGCTACATCTCTCATGCGCTGGGAAATAGGAAGGGCATGGTGATCTTCAGGATGTGAGTTTAACAGCTTAGTGCCTGTTCTGAAGGATTTAAAGACGAGAGTAGAGGGCGCTATGAGATATAAAAAAAGTTGTGATTAAGGGTCAAAGGTGAAGAAAAGGAAGAAAACAAGTTGAACAGATGGCGTGTTAATCCGTAAAACGATCGACAAATACAGTAGAGAGAATCCAAAAAAATCCTTGTTTCAGATTGATTATTGTTTACGTAAGAACAAATGGTAGCAGAGCGAGGTTGGAAACGTGTGAATCATAGTTTCCAAAAGTCCTAAAACGAACGGGTGACCGCGGATTTACTGGATTGTTTTTACGAACATGCATAAAGTTCGACCAACGAGAAAAGCTACGATAGGACTAGCGTAGGCCCGAAGCTGCCAAAGTGTACGGGTAACTGTGGCTGTGTACCAGTATGACCGTCAGTCGAAGATGGACAGTCGAGGTAAATTATTTATGCCAACTATGAATAAAGCTGGCAGACATCGTAACATTCTCAAAAATTAAATGCAAAACTGTGAGTAAAGTTAGCAATATTAATCAGGGTGACATTGCATACCAATAGGCTACAAATTAGATATGTCAGAGTGACATAACTCAATGTAAGGTTGATATGTCAGAGTGACATTCCTCAGCGCAGTTAGATATGTCAGAGTGACATTACTGAAAAAAGCAAGACAAAATAGACAAGTCAGAGTGACAATTCCGTGCTAGTGATGTTAATTAATCATACAATCATCAACGTGACATTTTGTTACATGATACCAATGGATCGTCAGAGTGACATTTTCCACGGGTCTCGCCTCAATGGATTAGTGTGGCAGAGCAATGCCTTGTGCTAGCTGTGGATAAGGTTAATAAAGTCGGAACATTTTAAGTTGTTCTAATAAAATATCTCAGCGGGACATTTCGGATAATACAACTGGGATACATCAGGGGGATATTTCTATCGATGCTAACTAGATACGTCAGAGTGACATTGAATTGCCGACTGTCAATAAGTTGGTGACCAGATTGACATTTTCTTAGTAATATAAGTGATTACTTTCCAACATAATACCACCAAAATATGGATGAATTGAAACAATTGCGTAGAAACAAGAAGAGTCAACTGACTCGAACACTAAAGAACTGTATCAGGTTGATACAGGAGGAAGAAAAAGACTCAGAGTTGATTGCTGAACAGCTAAAAAAGGCAGAAGACCATTTCAACAAATTAGAAGAGATTTATGAACAAATCGTTTCTACCATCAAAGATGATGAGGCTTTCGTAGAAGCGGAGAAGTGGATGGTGGAAGTGGAGAAAAACTTTTGGAAGATGGTGACCGAAATTAGATCAGCTCTTAGGAACACTGCTGCACCGGTAACAGAAACCTTACCCGAGGGACCTGATCTGGTAGGGGAATCTTCTCCAGGAACGAGTATGATAGCAGACAGACAATTGCAACCAACTACGGACCAACAAGCAACAGCAGGACAACTGCAACAAACTATTGATCAACAAATGACAGTGGACGGACGATTGCCGCACACAACGGATCAACGAGCAGTGGCGTCAGATGGACACCAACAACTAACAAGTCTGGATCAAGCAGTGACGACAAATGGAGATGCTCAGCAAACTACAAAGGTACAACGCCAAACTGATACCCAAAAACTAGAAGTGGGGGCGTCAGAACAGAACAGTCCCTTTGAATCACTGAAACTTGCCTTTGAACTTCCAAAAATAGAAATTCCATGTTTTTATGGTGAACCAGGTAATTATTTCAGCTTCACAAATGCATTCAATGTTCTTATTGCTAGTAAACTGAACTGTGAATTTACCAAGTTGCAACATCTACTGAGATTTTGCAAAGGCAAGGCTTATAATGCTATCAATGCTTGTGAGTTTGAGGGAGAAAGTGGGTTCAAAAAGGCATTGGCAATATTACAGGTTCAATTTGGGCAATCACACATGATTCTGGGGGCAATGACATCAAAGTTGGAAAAACGTAAAACCGTCGAAAGCTCCGAAGATTTGTGGGAATTAATTGGGGACTTAAACAAATGCAAAATCACTCTATCCAAATTGGGGTATGACAACGATTCGAATTGCAGTAATACATTGCTTACAGTTCAAAATCTGTTGCCCATCCATATTCAAACCAGATGGAGTAATGCATCTCATGATATTCTTACAAAACAGGCTACGATTGGCTTAAACGACCTGATCAAATTTCTAGAAAAACAAGCATCAGTTAAAAGTACAATGTTTGGAAAACAACTGGAAATGAACATAGAAAAACAAAACAAAAGAAGGTTTGATCAGAGGAAGAATGATGTAAAGAAAAATGAAAACAAGGGGAGTTATCACACTGCCAGTGTAAAGGCACACCCTAGTGACCCTACCAACTGCCCCTGTTGTAGTATGGGCACTCCAAGTTATGGAGATGCAATTCTTTCCTAGCCATGAGAGTTGAGGATAGGTGGGATTATGCCTCAAAAAACAAGCTGTGTTTCAAGTGTCTGGGTGAACATTTCTCACCACAGTGCACCAGGGTAATGAAATGCAATATTGATGGATGTAGCAAAAATCACAACAAATTGTTACACGGAACCAAGGAAGGGGAGCCCATGTCTAAAGGGAGTTGTGATCTTGAAAATAATGCAATAAGTGCATCTGGATCTAAAAATAATACAAGTGGTAGTACTAGGCCCACATTTCATTCAGGTGCGTGTGGTCAAATATCATTCAGGGTAGTCCCGGTTTTGGTGTCTTCACCAAATGGTAAGGTTGTAGAGGCAAATGCCTTCCTGGATGATGGAAGTGAGCAGACGTATGTGAATGAAGATTTAGTGGCTGAATTAGGGATACATGGTAAGCCGGAAGAGGTCAAGGCTACGGTACTAAATGCTAAAGAGGAAAGGTTTCAGTCCTTTCCAGTTAAATTTGACATCTCTCCACTAAATAGACCAGAGAAGCAGTATGGGATTGAGGCGATAACAATTAAAAATGTATGTGGTAAACTGAAGCCCATTGATTGGTGCAGGGTCTCAAGAGACTGGGACCATTTGAAGGATATTGAATTTCCTAAGTTTCTAGGCAGCAGAAACAAGGTCGATATTTTGATTGGTTTGGATCATGCAGGCTTACACGAGTCAATCCATGAGGTAAAGGGCAGATCAGGCGAACCAATCGCCAGGCTCACCCCATTAGGATACACTTGTGTGGGACCTGTTGCTCCTGCAGCTAGGAGAGCATTCCACACCAGATCAGTGAGCACTTTCCACTGTACTGTTGACAGAGAAGTGAACATAACTCTCAGAAAGTTCTGGGAAGTAGATAACATGGGCTTAAATTGCAAAGTAACTTGTCACACCAAAGAAGAAGAAGAGGCCATCAGAGTGGTTATAAAATCGATGGCTGGAGGTGACAATTGTAGATACCAAGTAAGAATTCC
The DNA here is from genome assembly GCF_037975245.1 of Apostichopus japonicus. NCBI lineage: Eukaryota > Metazoa > Echinodermata > Holothuroidea > Aspidochirotida > Stichopodidae > Apostichopus > Apostichopus japonicus. The sequence continues at coordinate 20,782,835 of NC_092577.1, forward strand.
ATGGAAAGAAAAAGAAAGAAAAAACATGACTACAAATAATGACGTGTCTGCAAAGAAAAGGCTAGAAAGCCTACAAAAGAAGTTGATAAAAGATGAAAAACTAGGCAAGGCATATAGCTGTGTCATTGAAGGGTATTTGGATAAGGGTTACATTAGGAAAGTAGATGAAGGGGAACCTAAATCTAGTACAGAGTGGTTTATTCCACACTTTCCAGTGGTAAAAATGGATGGAACAACTACTAAGGTTAGGATAGTTTACGATGCATCAGCGAAAGATAGAGATCTGTGTTTAAATGATGTAATCAATAATGGACCAAAACTTCAAAATGACCTCTGTGATGTTTTGCTTAGGTTCAGGCGAGACAAAGTAGCGGTGGTCTGCGACATTTCTGAAATGTATTTGCAGATTGAGATAGATGAGGTTGACCGGCCTATGTTCAGGTTCATGTGGCGAGATCTGGATGTGCAAAAGGAACCAGGCACTTACGAATTCAACATTGACTTTTGGGTTGAATGTGTCACCATTCATTGCCCAAAAAGTGTCACAAGAAAATGCAAAGCGTTACAAGGAACAGTTTCCTAGGGCAGCTAACATCCACATACATGGATGATAGTATGGATAGTGTAGAGGATGAAGATGTTGCTATACAGTTGTATCGTGAGCTCACAGAGTTGTGGGCAAAGGCTGGTATGAGTGCAAGGAAATGGCTATCGAATTCAAAGAAGGTACTCGAAGCTATTCCTGTAGAGCATAGAGCTAAAGAGATTAAAATAACTGATAGTGAGTGGCCATCAATCAAGGCTTTAGGGTTAACATGGCTAGCTGAGAGTGATATGTTTGTGTTGAAAGGCCCAGATAGAAGTTTGGAAAAGATGACAAAGAGAAACATATTGAGTCAGCTTGCAAGTCTCTTTGATCCGCTAGGTTTTTTGTCGCCTATCATCACTACTGGAAAAATTATGCTACAGGAAATCTGGTCCAGTGGAGTGCTGTGGGATGAGGAAATTCCTCAAGAGTTAGCATCAAAGGTTAAAGCTTGGGTCAGCGATTTGCAAAACCTTGACAAAGTAGTGGTGCCTAGATGTATTGAGTATGAGAGTGGTAAAACATCCATTCATGTATTCACTGATGCTAGTAAGGATGCATATGCTGCTGTAGCGTATGCACGAAGTGAGACAAATAGTGGTGTGACTGTTCGCCTCATTGCATCCAAGACAAAGGTGGCTCCTTTGAAAGCACTCAGCATTTCTAAATTAGAATTAATGGGTGCAATGTTGGGATTGAAGTTGGCTGGTTCAATCTCATCAGTATTGTGCTACAGATTAGAAGATGTTGTCTTTTGGGTAGACAGTCAAAATGTCCTCTATTGGATAAGAGGGAGGAGTAAGTTGTTTAAGCCGTTTGTTGCAAATAGAGTTGGGGAGATCCAGCATTTGACAAACCCAGCACAGTGGCGTCATGTGCCGGGTAAAGATAATCCTGCGGATTTAGCTTCGCGGGGTACAACGGTTGTGAAGATGATAGAGCATGAAAAATGGTCGAGTGGGCCTGAGTTTCTTTATGGTGATCCGACATGTTGGCCTGTAAACACAGTGAACGATGTGGTTGGGTCTGACCAACGTAAAGTAGTGGTATCAATGATGAATAGGAAGGTGGTTGTACCAACATTTGACGAGTGGAAGTTAAACCCTTGTCGTTTCAGTAGTTGGGAAAGAATGCGTAGAGTTACGGCATATGTGTTTCGTTTCATCAACAATTGTCGTAGTAAGAGTGAAGATAGATCAAAGGGTAAAGTTTTGAAGCTGGATGAAATTCAAGATGCAGAGAACTTTTTAGTGTGCGTCGCACAGGAGGACGCATTCAGTCGAGACATAGAAAATATTAAGAAGGGTGGTGCTGTAGGTTCAAACAGTGCCTTGAAATCCTTGTTGCCTAAGATAGATGACGATGGCTTGCTCAGGATGACTGGTCGGTTGAGTGTCGTTGAGACACTGCCATTTGATGTGAGATTCCCCGTTATTCTCCTTCGCAAACATGCTCTGACACGTTTGATAGTTAGGAAATATCATACCGATGGTAATCACGTTCAGGGTACTAATTATATTCTGTCAAAGATAAGTGAAAAGTACTGGGTGGTACATGGTCGTGAAGAGATCAGGGAGTGCGAAACTAATTGTAACCAGTGTAAGTTGAGAAGCGTTAAGGGTGGTGAACAAGTAATGGCACCGTTACCAAAGAGAAGGGCGACTGTGACCTTAAGGGCGTTTTCTAAGGTTGCTGTTGATTATGCTGGACCTTTTCTCACTATCCAGGGAAGAGGTCGTGTGAGGACTAAGCGATATTTGTGTCTCCTCACTTGCTTAAGTACTAGAGCGGTACATTTAGAAATAGCCTATGGTCTTGATACAGATACGTTCTTAAATGCGTTTTATAGATTTGTGAGTCGAAGAGGTAAGCCTGAGGAAGTTTTCTCAGACAATGGAACTAATTTTGTGGGTGCGTCTCGGGAGTTGTTCAGGTTGATTGACAAATCAAAGGTCCAAGAGGTGACAGCGGGTCAGATGAGGTGGCATTTCTTACCCCCATTGTCACCTCATTTTGGTGGTGCTCATGAAGCACTAATCAAGACAAGTAAGAGCTATTCAGGCAGTTCTAGGTGATGCAGACGTGACCGATGAAGAGCTTCATTCAGCCTTTGTTGGTGCCGAAGGTATAATTAACTCAAGACCATTGACGTATGTGTCAGCCTCTCCCAAAGACATGACCCCATTGACACCAAATCATTTCCTGCATGGGTCTATGGGTGGAACATTTGCATCAGAGGAAATTGTAGATGGCACAAAATATAGTCCAAGGAGGAGATGGCGCCGTGTGCAGGAGCTGATGCGCCATTTCTGGCAAAGATGGCTCAGGGAGTGGTTGCCTTCCTTGAATCGTGGAAAAAAGTGGCATAAGGAAAAAGTTGATTTGAAGGTCGATGACTTAGTTTTGGTAATGGAAAAAGATGTAGTTAGAGGTCAGTGGCCATTAGGAAGGATAAAGGAAGTGTTTCCTGGTCCAGATGGCCATATTAGAGTGGTAAAGATTAAGACCAGGGGGGGTGAGGTGATTAGAAATATCACAAAAGTGTGTCATTTGGAGTTGTGTGAGTACAAGTATTTAAATTTAAGTGTTAGTAAGTTCTATTTTGAAATTTGAGTCATCTGTTGCTAATGTTGTTTGGAGGTTTTGAAAAGAACATGTTTTGGAAAATCTTTCTTTTTTGTTACAGTGTATACATTGTTGGGATGGTATTTGTTAGGCTAAGTAGCCTGATGTAGTTTGAGTGTAGGGTTGATTATAGAGCATCGGGTTCCTTTTTACTTTTTTGTTCAGTCTGTTAACAGTTATGGTGATAGGTTTACCTAGGTTTCGACATTTGGTCGAAGAAGGGGAGAATGTTCTGAAGGATTTAAAGACGAGAGTAGAGGGCGCTATGAGATATAAAAAAAGTTGTGATTAAGGGTCAAAGGTGAAGAAAAGGAAGAAAACAAGTTGAACAGATGGCGTGTTAATCCGTAAAACGATCGACAAATACAGTAGAGAGAATCAAAAAAATCCTTGTTTCAGATTGATTATTGTTTACGTAAGAACAGTGCCAAATGTTAAAATAACTGGATCTTTTCTAACTTCCCGTGCAACCAAATCTGCCTGCATGCGGGTCAATACCTTTGCATTGAGTGCATCCGAAGCACATTCAGAGGTAGGTAGAAACATCTTTGCTACTGCTTGAACACGGTGAACACGTTTCCTGTTGCCTCTGGATGAGCAAACCTTTTGGTGTTTCCAAAGTCCATCCTTCTTCAAACTACCATCACAATATTCACATGGCAGGTAGTCTGATGATTCCGCCTTGTCTAATGCCGTTGGCCTTTTCCGTGGCTTTATTTGACCTTCTCCAGTGTCCCATACCAATTTATTGTTTTAAATTCCCTCGGTTTCTCAAAACAGCTATCTTTGCTTTTCTATCATTTCCATGTAATGGAAGAGCATTGATTTCAACAACTAACTTTTCTTCATCATGCTTCTGAGAGCAATGACGAAAAATCTTTGCAAAAGCGTGATCACAGTAGAGGAAGTAGTCCTTGGAATCCCACTTTCTATTACCCTCTTTGCTTTTACTTGATAGCTGCACATCACTTGTTGTTGCGAATGCTTCGTCATCACTTGAAGAGTCTTCCCAGTCTCCGTCATTACTTGAGTCTTCATCTTCAGTAAAAATTGGCTTATTCTTAATCTTTCGTTGCCTTTTTGTCTGAATATATACCTTGCTCATCTGTGTCTTTCTTTCTTTTCTTCATTTTTGCCTTTCGTTTCCTTTCAGTTTTATTTGCAGTTTCGGGCCCTTCCTCATCATCTTTCTCTGCAAGCTGCACTCCACTTGTGGTTGTGAAGTCTTCATCATATGTCTCTTTGTAAGTTTTTGATTTTCTTCTATCTAGATCTGTAGATTCCTCATCTTTGTTGTCTTCTACAAGTAACTTTCTTCTCTTGGATACCTTAGCCTTTGATTTGTTTCTCTTCCTGTGAACCTTTGACTTTGTTTTAGTTTTAATTGCAATTGTGGGCTCTTCCTCGTCACTTTTCTCTGCAAGCTGCACTCCACTTGTGGTAGTGAACTCTTTATCTTCACTTGATGAATCTTCATCTTCCACAAAATATGTCTCTTTGTAAGTTTTTGATTTTCTTCTATTTAAATCATGCTTTTTACGTGGAAAGAAAAAAACGGACACGGACCAAAGGTCAACAAAACCAAAAACAATTCCAGTCTGTTTAACGACCACCATAAACCCAACTGAAAACCCACAAACAGAAATCTCTCACTCACCCACAAATGTATTCAATGTAGCGTTCAACGTGACATGAAATGATCACGGACCCAAAGGCCAACAGAACCAAAACAATAACGCTACACAAACCAGCCCCAAAAAAGCCAACTCCAAACCACAAACAGAACCCCCCCCAACCCATATTATGTAACGACCACACAACCCCCCCCCCCCCACACACCTGAAAAATAACCCACTCCAAAACTTCATCCGGGGTACGCCGTCCCGATGGTAGACAACAAGCCTGCGCATTACCTGCGAAGTTTTCCCAATATGGGTCTTTTCAGGCCCCTGGCAGTGTTCCCCCTTTTCTTACGAGGGAGCAGAGTTCTTAGCTTCTCGTCATTGATCGAGTGGACCTCCCTGTTAGGAACAGGAGGTGCACTAGCGACCATCGTGTCCGGTATAACGGAAGCGGCTGCGGGTAGGGTGGAAGGGCCACTCGAGTCAATGAGATCAGTGGCCTGTTTCGTCTCATCAAACCAATCGGAGGACTCCTTAGCCACAACTAATAAGGTTGTAGTGCAGTCCTCCATTGACGAGTCAGATTCTGGGCCACTGAATGTCTCTTGGGCCGGTTGACTCGGGGCCCAACTAGTATCACCGATAGCGGGCGAAGCTACCGGTAAACCAGTACAAGCGGCATCCTGCGCCGCATGCCACTCCGTTAGTACCATCTCCGCCGTTTTGTCCTGCTCTGCCTTAGTGGGCAGGCTGGCAGTCTCGGCAAGTTCGATCAGGGGAGAGGTCGGACACGAAAGGGGGAACAAAGCCTCCACCAGGGCGCTAGTGTCGGACACTGGGGCGATGACAGGAGCATCAGGTGGTACGGTGTCAGAGGCCGGGACGGGGACCGCTTCAAACACGCCCGTAGCCACTCTCGCGGCGTATGAGCGGTCTGGGCATAAACGGGCCAGATGGCCCGTTTTCCCACACGAGTTACACACGATATCCCCTTTACACTCGGCCAGGGTATGCCCAACCTGTAAACAGCGGCTACACCGCTTGTTCGGACAACCTGGCCTCATGCCTTTCCAGCCCACACCTCCAACAAGTGCGAGGCTGGCCCGGATATGCAGTTTTTGATTTGTATATTCATCATCCTCGTTGTCTTCTACAAGTAGATTTATTCTCTTGTATACCTTAGCCTTTGATTTTATTTTCTTCCTGTGAACCTTTGACTTTGTTTTAGTTTTAATTGCAATTGTGGGCTCTTCCTCGCCATTTTTTCTCTGCAAGCTGCAAGTTGCAGGATTCTGGAACTTCTCCTAGCTGCACTCCACTTGCGGTAGTGAACTCTTTATCTTCACTTGACGAATATTTCTTTTTCAAAGCATCTTTCTTCTGCTGAATGTTTGTATTCATGTTAACAGTATCATCATCTGAATCTTCCTCATCCATGATACCTTTCACAAGTAATTTTCTTTTCTTGTATACCTTAAGCTTTCTCTTCTTGCTTGCCTTTGGCTTTTTTTGTGGTTTCAGTTGCAGCTTCGGGCTCTCCTTTGTCACCTGAGGCTTCAACTTCATACTCCTTCATCTTGTCTCCTATGAGTTCCCTACTCACAGGACTGCTTGCTCTAACATTTTCACAGAACTCTTCCGCTTCTACAATTACCTTGGAAACCTTTCATTTCTGTGGGGAAGTATCTGAAGAGTCATTTGAAGAAGCATTTGAATCATCGATATTAGACCTCTCAACTGAATGATCTGGGTCATGGTCTTCCTCCAAGTCACTTAAATCACCATTCCCAGCATCGCTGTCATGACGGTAGGGATGCTGCAATGGTATTACTTCTGACAATTGTGAGTCTGAGTTGCAGGGTTCTGGAACTACTGCAGGAGATAATTGTAGATTTACCTCTTCCTCAACTGGAAATCCATCCTCATGAATGGGCGATGTTTCTTGGGTGACCCCACGACAGGTACGTGAAAATGGACATGGCAATGGTATTACCTGTGACAACTGGGAGTCTGAGTGGTTGAATCTGATTCCAAATTCTCATTTTCCTTCTGTGGAATTTCTTCTGGGACTCTGAAAAAAGCTGGTGGTGGAAAACAATATGAAAATGGCAATCCATAATCGTACAGTATTTCTTCATCTGCTGGAATGTGTCGAGTTGCAAACAACTGTAGCTGTGGCTTATTGTCTGGCCCTTCAAAAACTTTCACTTTGCTGTTTATCTCTTTTCTACTTGTGGCGTGGTTGACTAATCGTCCAAATTTCCATGGATCATCATCTCTTGGCTCCTGTGAGGCATCGACACTGGAAGAAACAAACAAAATATTTCTTTAACAAAACCACAATGAATGACAAGATGCACGAAATAGAAGAATCATTTCTAAAGACACATTCCACCTCCTGTCTAACATTATGTTCTTTCAGCAATCCATGGAACAATGTAGCATTGCTCAACAGCTTTTACACTGCATGTACTAATGGGAACAATAACCAGAAATCCCAAGATTCAGCAATTCCTTACATAAAAATGATACATGTACTGCTAGGGTTGAGTATTTGATATCAGTTGACCTCTGACATCTACCCAGTTTGACACACTATGAACTCAACCATAGTACATCTACGTACATATGGGTTTGCTTCACATATATTGAAGTCTAATGACCTCTGATTCCCCTTAAGTAAGGGTTTTATTTGAACGTATGATAACTTAATACACATGGTCAAGCAAAAGTTCAGAAATAAAATGAAAATTACAAAATTCACTTTCAGCACAAAGAAGCTCTGCAAGCAGTGTACAAAACTAACATGACTGTGTGTTTATGAGCCTACAAAATGCATGGACTGCTTCTGAATGATACATTGCTTGTGAAGGTGTGTGCACAATTGACCTTAGTAAAAAGAAAGCAAGGCAGGTTGACATCAAGTCCCAAAGTCATTGTATAGTAATTGCATATCAACTTTCTGAGATTGTAACACGTTATTGTGGGGGCCACCAACAGCAGATAGATAAAGCAGATAGATAAAGGAGATAGATAAAGATAAAGACAGCAGATAGATAAAGTTCAAGAATGTCAATGTAACGATTTCGCTGAATGTGTCTGCAAGACACAATTGTTCGCCCTTGGGCAGCTACCCACCAAGGTTGAAGAAGTTAAACCAGGCCATTTAAGGGGATTTCTTGAACCAAAATCGGACCCAAACACGTCTACCCACACACACCTTTTGGCCCTTCCCTCGTCATGAACTTCTGGTCACACCCTGGAACCCTTTTTAATATTTTACTTAATGGTTTCAGACTATCTAAATCGGTATCATTTACTCATACTTTGAAACATCACGTAAAAGATCTCACAGCATTATAATGTAATGGAACATGAACTTCATTCATGCAGAGTAAGTTTGTAGGTTTGCTTACCGCAACTTTCGATGTTTCCAACGAAAAAAAAAAAACCTAAATCCAGTCTCCTTCATGGCATCTCTCTTATCTCCTTCTGTTGCATTTACCAATTATCCCTTGTATGTAAGCAGAAAATCTCCTTTCTCAAATTTTGTTTGGGGTAAAAATAGCTCTTCCTGAAAGACAAGGACACAAAAATTAATTGATTTTCTGTTGCGAGAATAATTTTCATTTTCACGTAAGCGTAATTGCTTGTCATACTGCTTCTTTCCTTCAATTTTATCTTTCTTTCTCTATGCTGCGCTTAATTTGTGTAAACACCAAATATTGCTGGCTCATGTCTATGGAAAGTCTCTTTCAGTCTTAAATATCTACCCCTCCGAATGGCTAACCCACATTAGCATGACAGACAAATATAACTCGCCAGTGATATTTAGTCATGCTTCAACGGAAAAAAACCTAATTCCAGTCTCCTTCATGGCATCTCTCTTATCTCCTTCTGTTGCATTTACCAATTATCCCTTGTAAGTAAGCAGAAAATCTCCTTTCTCAAAATTAATTGATTTTCTGTTGCCAGAATAATTTTGATTTTCACGTAAGTCTAATTGCTTGTCATTTCTGCTTCTTTCCTTCCTCCAATTCTGTCTTTCTTCCTCTATGCTGCGCTTAATTTGTGTAAACACCAAATATTGCTGGCTCATGTCTATGGAAAGTCTCTTTCAGTCTTACATATCTACCCCCCTCCGAATGGCTAACCCACATGAACACGACAAGACATAATCCTTAGATTTTCAAGCACGAGGAGAGATGATGAACCATATGCATACATGCATGCAGTCTGGTATGATAGCCCTCAATGGGAGAGATGTATGCCATCATTGTCAATTTAAACCCAGCATATCTGTGTTTATTGCCACTGAGATGATAAATGTTCTGTTAGAAAACACGAAGTCTGTAATTTACTGTTACAATAGTCACTTTTTGGTAGTAACTTTTGAACTTTAACTGTTAACGACTACTTAACTTGCTATACAGCAAAGTGTCTTAATACCACTTTTAAAATATTTGGAAATGTCTGAAAATTTGATCATCTTCTTTGTAAAAGTTTGGTGTGGTCTACTTAAATACTAATTTTTGTATGTATGATTTACTAGAGATCTTGCTTCCATGAGATCAATTTTATTTGCAACATGCTGGTTTGAAAGGGGCACTGTCGAAAGTTGTATGCCCTCCCAGAATGATGTTTAGTAGGATTTCAATCCTAGTCTTACTACAATATCAGTGACAATGCATTCAGTTAATAGGAATAAATAATCATAAATGTGAACAAGATTTTAATTGCTATAGTGTAAGGGGGTTTAGTTTGAATAGTTTCTTCTTCAAGAATCAAGAGTGTGGATCGACCGAAAGGACTTTGTAATAAGAACACCACATTTCTTGACAAAGGCACCCCATAATTGGACCTACTTTAAATTAGTTCTGGACCCCAAATAACATTCAGCAGTGTATTTTGTTTATTTAACAACAGTTTATTTCCAAGCTTTAAGCTGCGTTTTTGAAGAGGACAATTTCCATTTCAAAATTTCATAGAATTAAGGTCTCCCTTAACTTTTCAGACAAAGTGAAGTAATGCTTGCCCCAGGCAGAAATTTTGAAGCTAGGTACCCGACTGGTCCGACCCGGCGGCATACCAGGTACCTGATTTTTGGCCTGCCCAACTATTTCTTTCACCAACATGCCACCTGCACAAGTTTGTAAATCATTACATCTGTTACCATTTTAACAGAAAAGATCACTTGATTATTAATGTCTAGATATTGATTATAAACTTTGAAAGTAGAAAATATCCCTTTTTGTTTGCTTGCTCATTTCAAAAGTAAAATAGCATTTGCATCTTACAAGCGCATAAGCAGATCTCCATTGCCGTAGTAGTACTATGTACCAAATGTGATATAAATTTGTAGAACCCTCAGCAGTCTGAAAAGACACCTGTTTTGCTTTCCCAGTGGTGAAGTTCTAAATGGTGCATGTTAATGGAAATTGGGTTTGTAGAAGAATTTTTGAAAGTTTACTGCTCCATCGTTTGTGCCAGTTCTGGTAAAAGCATTTGACTGTAGGCCTTCATGTCAAGAACATTACACTGGGTTGTATTAACTGTGTACAGTTTTGTTTGAAAATTCATGAACATGATTTTCTGAGATTTTGCTTTCTCCTTTATTGGGTTAAGCAGGATGTTGATATTTTTGTGATTTGCCAATTCAGTAAGTGCAGGATATTACAAGAAAGTGCCTAATCAGATCATGAGTAATGAAAAAATGATTATTTACAAACAAAAAGGGAAATTGACCAATGGCTGAAACTGATAATAATTTTGAAACAATGCAGCATCAACTCAAGGAATACCCCTTAGGGAGAATAAACCATGGATCATTACCCCCACTTCTCACCAGCATATGATTCAATAATCTGTGTACAATTTGTCATCTTATAAGCAATTTTTAACAACACACAACTCTAAGCATTTAAAATGATTCCAATGATTGAAACTCAACTCGAAAACGTCAAAGTTATCGAATGATTGTTACATTAATGTTTCCTATAAAGATCGACCATTGCATAACACAGCGCGAGATCGATCTAGATCGACGTGATGACGTCAATGGACCCTTAATTCCCATACGATTTACTTAATAGTAGATAGAAATTCCACACAAAGAGTGCACTCATAGTTATAATCCATTCAATTCAAAGATTCATTAACACAATATATGTGTTAATACCTTGTAACATTTTCTTCATCAGAAAGATAGGAAACAAAAGTGTTATGTACTGGACAGAAGTAATATTGTGATTCTTACCTTTGATGGGAAAAATTTTCATGACAAAACCTTCTTGGTCGTCCATTATCTGCATGTGTCCTGTGAGGTAAAAATCAAGCAATAGCTTTGACTCTTAGATGTTACCTTAAAGCACAATAAATAAGTTTAGAAACATGTTTCAAAAGTATGAGAATGTTAGTATTGTGTTTGAAAGAGGAACATTCTTTAAGGATGGATATTTCAAATATACTTTGAACAGTAGCGAACGTGATGTCATCTTGGTAAATGCAGATTGCGGCATAACCAACACTACATACAGTTCCTACAATAGTCACAACAAAAACTGCGTTTAAATACAGATTGATGGGAGTGCTAAAACTATATGCCAGGATAACGTCATTCACAAAATAAATTGGTGCTCTTGGTGAAAGACTAGTGAATTTAATAACCAGAATGCAAAATGCATTGAGGTTTCGATGACTTCAATGCACTAGACTTCTGCTTGTTAGTATAACCAGAACTACCTGTTTACAATAACACTATGGCATGGTAACACAGGTCAGTCTGTACATGGTTATACACACCTCCATCAACAACAGTAGGGTTCTTGTACTCAATGTTATGAATCCGCACACCAAGTATTACAAACCAAACCGTTCCGTTTTGGTTCAGAGTTCAGTTCAGTTCTCGTGTAGTGCGGACGTGTTTTTCGGCTGCTCTCCACTTTTCGTTGACCACACCTTTTTGTGTTTTTACGTTGGCCTTTCATTAGTTTGCAGTTTGTGTTAGTGTTAGTGTAGTTTGTGTGTTTCTTTCGTTTTGGTTTTTGTATAGGTGCGTGGCTTTGCCACACCCCTAGCTGTCATGGCGGCTCGCCGTGACAGCAAAATCGTATTGTTGAGTTTTTCGGGGGAGGCTAAGGTCGTCCCCGGACAAGTTTTTCCAGTTTTGCGTTCTGTTGGTTTAAAAGTCCCTGGAGAGGTTGACGCGCTTCAGCGTAAACCTCCCGGGGTATGAATTGTTTTGATGTTCGTTTTATCTCGGAGGCTGCCCGCGTCCGAGGCGTCCATGTGTTGGAGGGAGTCGAGGGACTGAAGGTCACACCGTATGACAGTTCGGTGTGGGTGACAGTCCTCCATCTCCCTCTTGACATGTCTGAACAGGTTGTTGTGCGGACACTGGGGCGTTTTGGGAAAGTGACCGGCTACGAGGAGCCGGAATTCCTTGAATGTAAAGGTGTCAAGACCGGGACTAGACGAGTTAGAATCGAACTCAAGTCCGATATCCCCTCTACCTTGTGGGCTAATGGGCACAGGGCCCACACTGCATATCCGGGCCAGCCTCGCACTTGTTGGAGGTGTGGGCTGGAAGGGCATGAGGCCAGGTTGTGCCCGAACAAGCGGTGTAGCCGCTGTTTACAGGTTGGGCATACCTGGCCGAGTGTAAAGGGGATATCGTTTGCAACTCGTGTGGGAAAACGGGCCATCTCGCCCGTTTATGCCCAGACCGCTCATACGCCGCGAGAGTGGCTACGGACGTGGTTGAAGCGGTCCCTGTCCCGGCCTCTGACACCGTACCACATGATGCTCCTGTCATCGCCCCAGCGTCCGACACTAGCGCCCCGATGGAGGCTTTGTTCCCCCTTTCGTGTCCGACCTCTCCCCTGATCGAACTTGCCGAGACTGCCAGCCTGCCCACTGAGGCAGAGCAGGACAAAACGGCGGAGATGGTACTAGCGGAGTGGCACGCGGCGCAGGATGCCGCTTGTACTGGTTCACCGGTAGCTACGCCCGCTATCGGTGAGACATTAAGTGGCCCAGATTGTGACTCGCCAAAGGAGGACTGCACTACAGCCTTATTAGTTGTGGCTAAGGAGTCCTCCGATTGGTTTGATGAGACAAAACAGGCCACTGATCTCATTGACTCGAGTGGCCCTTCCACCCTACCCGCAGCCGCTTCCGCTATACCGGACACGATGGTCGCTAGTGGACCTCCTGTTCCTGACAGGGAGGTCCACTCGATCAAGGTTGACGAGGAGTTAAGAACTCTGCTCCCTCGTAAGAAAAGGGGGAATACTGTTAGGGGCTTGAAAAGACCCGTATTGGGAAAATTTCGCAGGTAATGCGCAAGCCTGTCGTCTGCTATCGGGACGGCGTACCCCGGATGAATTTTGGAGTTAGTTAGTTCTTATGTGTGGGGTGGGGGGATTGTGTGGTCCTTACATAATATGGGTTGGGGGTTTTCTGTTTGTGGTTTGGTGTTGGCTTTTTGGGGCTGGTTTGTGGAGCTTTATTGTTTTGGTTCTGTTAGCCTTTGGGTCCGTGTCCTTTTCACGTCACGTTAAACGCTATATTTTATACATTTGTGGGTTAGTGAGAGATTTCTGTTTGTGGGTTTTCAGTTTGGTTTTTGGTGTTTGTTAAACAGACTGGGATTGTTTTTGGTTTTGTTGACCTTTGGTCCGTGTCCGTTTCTTTGCACGTAAAAAGCACAACCACAGTACAGTATATACTGCACATCTGTAACAATACAGCGGTACTTAAAATATCTTCAGGTGTCCCAAGTTGGTGTTGGATAAAATCAAAGGAGAGTTAATGAAACCTAAAATGTTGTCCTACACTGTACAACATTATAGTCCATCACCTACCTGTAAACTGAGCAGAAAAGTGGTGTACTAATGTCTCCCAGTCCCCAAATGATGTAACACCCTACCCTTACTGTATCTCCATTCACCTGTGGTTTTCTGTAGAGAACCTCTTTAATAGCGGCACCACTTTCATCAAGAGGTTGGTCCTTCTTTTACCCTTCAACCCCTTTTCTGGATCTGAAACTTCTGGGGAACTTGCTTTACATGCCACCCCGTGTGTTGTTACAGCTGGTAAGTGACATTATTGCTAAAGGGATAAACATCATATTTTGGGTATTGTTACCAGTGTCCTGGTACTGTATATATTTTTTATATGTACTGTATTGAAGTCAACAGTCATTTAAAAAGAAACTGCCAAAAGAACATAATAGAGAAAAGTGGTCAAGTAAGCCAACTGCTTGTCTTGAAGATCATATATGGCTACATATTTTCATGTTTTTTTTTCCGTTTCAGGACAACCATGGGAAGCAAGAAGGTTTCAAGTTGCAGTAGACGGGCAGTTGATCACGACTGTATACAACCTGATATATGCGCTGTGTGTGTGGTTTTGTGCGGTTTATGTATGCAACCTCGAATACCCTGTTAACGCATCAGCTTCTGCCGAATTTATTCAAAGGTAATGTTGTAGTGTTGCTGAGTGAAATATTATAATAACTTGTTGAACTAGGCCTTAAAATTTCATTGGGGAGGGGGGTGGTTAGGGCTAACTGGTGACATGAACCTATCCAAATCCATCCATTTGTTAAAGTTAAACTAGTAAAGAGAGACGTTTTGATGGGGAATATTTCTATAAAGATTTGTGCCGTGTCTGTTATTCACAAATTGCTTTGTATTGACCAGAAAGTACACAGGTGAGGATTTCGGATGTAGGATGCCTTTGGATAATTGTAAAGAAGCGCAATCTTAAGGTTAAATCAATGATAAGGAGTTCGTATCTTAATTTTATTGTCTTATCTAATTCACGGCACTTGTTGGAGAGAGCGTGCAAATAGCACAGGTTTGTATATATACCAAGAAGTGAGGTGAAATGTCGACGACCATTCCATTATCGCATATCGTGCAGTTGCCCCGGACACCTCCAAATCAACATAGGTGAATGAAATGTGATCCACTACAGATTCACTTAGGCACACCTTTTAGCCGATGTCTGGAGGCATATGCACCCTTGTAGTACGGTGTATACGTGGGTGACGCCGAACGGAGAAGATGCCTCCAGGATAGATCGAGTGTATGCGCTCGTAAGTTTTAAATTGGAGGGTTGCATGACGCGGAGCTGTCCGTTTTCTGACCATGACACTGTTGCAGCACGTTTTGCTTTGCCTTCCATTTTACCGACCGGGCGGGGCCTATGGAAGCTTAACTGGCACATTCTTGGCGAGGCAGAGTTCCGCCAAGGTTTCGAAACCAGGTACAAAGAATGGCAAACATTGAAGCCGGCCTTTGCCTCTACATCCCAATGGTGGGATGATGTCAAGTTGCGCATCAAACGCTACGCAATTCAGTACTGCGTGACCCGCGCACGGCGGCGGAGAGAAATTCTCCAAGCTGTGCGCTGAGGTGAAGTTTGGCGACCCCTCGGCTGTCATCGCTTTGCAGACCTTTCATGAAAAGTACAACGTTGCCCGCGTCAGGGCCTGTGTCGAAGCGGTGGAGGCTGAGAAGCGCCCTTCACTGAGGTTTTTACCAGTCCGTTAGCTCCTCGGCGGGTAACAGACGAGTCCCATCAGTGCGCGCTATTGATGGAACCGTGGTTAGCGACCCTCACGGCATTGTCCGCGTGTACACAGATTATTATTCGAGTTTCTTTACGCGTGGCAATGTGGACTTGTGGGCGCAGGCCGAATTATTCAGGGGAATCTCCAAAAATGTTCCCAACAAGGTCAGTGATACTTTTGGGGCGGAATAACCACTGTTGAGCTTTGGAAGGCGCTTTTCGAAGATGAAGAATGGCAAGTCCCCGGGTTCGGACGGGCTTCCGAGGGAGTTCTACCGGACCTTCTGGGCTATAATCGGACCCGACATCACAGCCGTCTTCGAAGACGCCTTCCAAAACGGAATGTGAAACCAAAGTCAACGTCTGGGCATGGTTACGTTGCTGCCCAAGTCTGGGGACCATTGGATCCTCATAACAAGCGCCCGATCACCTAGTTAAATGTGGATTACAAGTTGGTGGGTAAGTCTTTGTGCAACCGCTTTGCACTGGCTATGCCGCACGTTGTGGGTGATCTCCAGACTTGTGCATTGAAGGGTCATTGCATCCAGCAGAACTTGTGGTTCATGCGCGACTTGTCCAACTTCCTTATTGAGCGTGATCTGCGTTCATTGGTCTCTCTTGACCAGCTGAAGGCCTTTGACACGGTGGATCGCGGTTTTTGAATGAATGTATTGGAGACGTTTCAGTTCCACCCAAATATGAGGAAAGTTTCAGTTCTGTGATTGTAAATGGGTTTTGTTGAGAGGTTTTTAACGTAGAGACGGGGGGGGTGTGCCAGGGGTGCCCTCTGTCTCCATTACTTTGTGTTTTGTTTAGCGAGGCCTCTCCCGCCTTTTGGAAAGGGACTCGAGACTTGTTTCATTCGTTGTGCCAGGGGGTGCCAAAGTGAAATGCGTTCAATATGCAGATGACGTCACGTGTGTTTCGAGTCTGGGCTCCTTTCATGCCATCTCGCAGGATGTATCTATCTTTGATAGAGCTACCGGGGCGAAGTTGAATCCGGACAAGCCAAAGGGCCTTCGTCTTGGTTGCTGGAGATACAGAGACTTACCATGCGGTGCGTCGTGGTCGGATCAGAATATCAAAATTAATGGTACATGGTTCGGCTACGATGCACCTTGTGATGTCACCTGGAACGAGAGGGCTGAGGTATTTGAGACCAGTCTCAAAACCTTTGGCACCCGCTGGCTTTCGATCTTGGTGAAAGTCACCGTTATTAATCGTTTTGTTTCGCCCATCATGTGCTTTTTACGTGACCCGCCCATCTTGTGGTTCCCGGGCGCGGTGTACCCAATTCCGCGTCGCGTCCTTGTGCGGTTGGAGAGAGCGATATTTCCATTAATTTGGTCGGGTGGTACAGAGCTTGTCAAGAGGGCGGTAATGTACCAAAAACTGGGGAGTAAATTTACTCTTTTGTGATTTAAGCAATCCTTTGTATTTGTAACTGACCCAGGGTTGCCTTGTTCATATTGTGTACGTTTTTGGGGCGGGTTGCACTTGCGTCGATGGGTCCCGGCGCTCTTTAGCATCAGAGAACCGCATAGTAGTACTCCAAGCAGGGTGATGTGTGTCATTCGCTCCGCTCTTATTGAGTTGCCCCCCGTTGACCTGTCACGGCCGGCCCTCGTTCACAGTTCCTTGCGGGATTGGGCCTTTCATGCAATTTTCGTACAGGGACGTGATCCTGCCGAAGTATGGCGTTCGGCACATTCAAGGCTGAATGGTTGCAGGCTCCGTGATCTTGCCTGGAGAATTACACACGGTGCCTTGGGTGACCAATCTTAAAAAGGTATCATTGGCAATTGGGTGATGGACTGTGCTCGAGGACCGGCTGTGATTTTGTTCCTTTGTGTTAAGCTTGTGGGAGTGGTTTCAGACCTGGACCGACCCTGTAACGGCAGACCGTTCCTGGTCGGTAGGACGGGGCTTCGTTTTATATGGGGTAGATCCTCCAGTTTGTTCTGTTGCTGTGTTGCATCGTGTTATTTTGAAGAAACTCATTTGGAGGTACAGATGCGATATAGTTTTTACGGGTCAATTTGCCGGTTGCCGGACAAATACCCCCCGGACAATCACCCCCCGGACAAAAACCCCCGAGGACGAGTACCTCCGAGGACAACTACCCCCGGGACAACTACCCCCGGACATACACCCACGAGGAAAAATACCCCCGATGACAATTAACCCCACCCACAGCAATTACCTCCGGGAAAGCTCTACCCGCACAAATACACCGGCACAGATACCTGACTGAGGTTAGAACCCGAACTAAACCAGAATACGCCCCCCCCCCCCAAGCGGACCTTTAGCTGGTGAACTCCGTAGTACGAAATCCCATTAGGGCCATGAAAGAAAATTGTCTTAATCTGGTATATGAGATTATTATTCTGATATATGAGATTATTATTCTGATATAAAACGTTAAAGCATATGACAATCAAAATATGCATCTTGTAATTAGAAATTGACCGGCTGATCCAGGTCTTCTATATAACCAAATTTAAAAGCAAAATAACGTAGCTGATAAAAACTGCTAATCCACAAAATCACCAAGGTTAAAGAAAAAGATGTATTAAGTCGGCCTGACGTTTCGACTATTTTCTACAGTCGAAATGTCAGGCCGATTTCTTACACGTCATCGTCATCATCATCAAATAAATCGTCATCGTCATCATCATCAAATAAATCGTCATCGTCATCATCATCAAATAAATCGTCATCGTCATCATCATCAAATAAATCGTCATCATCATCATCAAATAAATCGTTATACAAGATATAGCAGATACGGAAGCGTAGAAGGGACATTGCATTGACGAGTTACCAACTTGACAAAACGACAATTTTCTGTAAATTGACGAGTTGTCGAGATGGTAACGTGACAAAATTCAGAAAATTGACGCTTCGACGAGAACTGATCTCGTCAATGCAACAATTTTCTGCAAATTGACGAGTTGCACAGTTACTACCATCTCGACAAGATGACAAAATTCAGAAAATTGACGTTTTGACGAGATCCTTTATCTCGTCGAAACGTCAATTTTCTGAATTTTGTCATCTTGTTGAGATGTATCTCGTCAAAACGTCAATTTTCTGAATTTTGTCATCTTGTCGAGATGGTAGTAAGTGTGCAACTCGTCAATTTGCAGAAAATTGTCGTTTTGTCAAGTTGGTAACTCGTCAATGCAATGTCCCTTCTACGCTTCCATAAGCAGACTAAAAAATTAGTTTTCGAACAATAAAAGGAGTTTTCGAACAATAAAAGGAGTCGGTTAAAAAGTGATGTGTATTTTCTTTGAAAACATATGGTAGTTTTCAAGAAGCCCATATAAATATAAATTCGGTTAAACATTTTGAAAATTGTAGCCGAAAACAGTTATATTTAGTTCAAATTCATTTTCTATATAAAAAAAGAAGATTTATAGGTCGATCAACAGAGTTTTTGTGTCGAAAAATAAGAGTTCACCAAAGAAAAACTAACTTTTTCGAATTATTGCACATACGGCTTGCCATCCCCGTCCACAGTATGCAAGACCCATTTCTCAGAAATGAAACCACGCGATTGCACTGGCCCGAACTTTTATAGCGTAGCATAACGTAGGTAAGGGGTCGTCTGTAATTTCTCAGCTAATAGTGAATCTGCTTCAATCAGCAAATATGGAAATTTTAGTGTCACAACGAGGTGGTCGAAAACTGATTTTTGAAGGTTATCTATACACACAGCAGAAGACATTGGCAGATGGTAAAGACAGCTGGGAGTGTGTCTATCGGCGTAATCATCGCAACTGCAAAGCCAGACTTAAAAACAACCGAGAATCATGTCGTCGATCGTGTTAATGAACATACCCATCCACCCGAACCAATGGAGATAGAGGTTGAAAAAGCAGGCACTGCAATCAAACGACGTGCACGTGAAACCGAGGTAAGTTTCGAAGCTCATATGAAGCCACATTTAGGGACTGTAACTCGAGGGGGAGGCAGGGACGTAGCTAAGGCCTGATGATTTTGTGGGGGGGGGGGGTGTAGTGGCTGAAATTCCAAGTGGATGGGTTTTGGAGCCAGAGAATTCCAACTGCCGCCTGTATTCCCCCCCCCCCCGTACTGATCGCCAACATTAACATGTTAAACGCGCGCTTAGCGCGCGAAATCTGTTTTCGATCTATTTGTACCACTTCACCACACCTGTACCTGTACCACACACCTGTACCACATATCCTGTACCACATACCTGTACCACACACCTGTACCACATTTGTACCACTTTACAAACTTATTAATAACTCTGGTTAAGCAAGTAAGCAACTGAGTAAAGTTACCTGCTTGGAGGCTACATAGACTACTAAATACAAAAGCTATGTTAATGTAACAAAGGGGAAAAATTTGTATTTTCCAAAAATTATATTCTACTACAAAGTAAGTTACCATAAATACAGTGCTTTTTACTAAAACGCTTAATAATATTGTCAGTGGGGGGGGGGGGGGGTGGATATTTATCACTCACATGAATTTTTTTAAATTGTTCACTTCATTTCAACTAAGCATTCGGAATGAAGTGAACAATTAAACATTTTGCCAAAAAATATTGAGTTGACGAGTTATGATAAGTTGGCAATTAAACATTAAATTGCTCAGTTGAAACATTAAATTGCTCAGTTGAAATGAATTGAACAATTGAACACTTTGCCAAAATATGTCCAATTGCCGATATAAGATAAGTTGTCAATTAAACATTTTTCAGAAAATCTTTCAATTGCTCGGTTAAAGCAACTGAGCAATCCAACATTTTCTGATTTTTTATAAGATCTTATCTTGTTATCAAAACAAATTAGTGAAAAATGTCAAATTATGGGGCAAAGGTTTTTTGTGTTGATGGCACTTTTAAGCTTCCGTAGATTGCACGTTTTAATTGTATACCATTCAGACAATATATATATCTTGAACTTATATATATATATATCCTGAACTTACTTGAAGCTAGCGAACAGGCAGTATTCAAAATCATACGAAGATTTGTATGGTGGAGTATAAGGATCGCGAGAAACGTACAAAAAATGACTGATTGAAGGTCAATTTTGACCGAAAATGTTAGGTTAACTTCACAAATTACAAGAATATGTGAAAATGAGAGTGCGACAGTCGGAAAAATTAGAGTGCGACAGTCGGAAATTCCGAGTGTCGCACTCAAATTTTTCAACTATCGTCAGTTTAAACAAGATTGGGGGTGTGAGACATCTCCCACCCCCCAAGCGACGTCCCTGGGGGATGGGGTATGCGGGGGAGACTAACAAATTTTCAAATTTCTGCAAATTGACCATTTGTAGCGATCTTTGATTTCATCAATTATTCAATTTGCTGCAAAGGACGAAATATTGAGATCGCAGACACGCGAACTTGAGGTATAAAATCACGGCAGTTTGTTACATTTCTGCGAAAAGTGAGTTCTACAGGAATGCACCTGATCATCGACT
The DNA here is from genome assembly GCF_037975245.1 of Apostichopus japonicus. Taxonomy (NCBI): domain Eukaryota; kingdom Metazoa; phylum Echinodermata; class Holothuroidea; order Aspidochirotida; family Stichopodidae; genus Apostichopus; species Apostichopus japonicus. Next base: position 20,803,714 of record NC_092577.1, read on the forward strand.
TACTACTCACTGCAGGCCTCGATAATTACGGTCGCCAACTCGCCAATGGCGATTATAATTTGCGACTGGCGAGCAAAATATGCACTACGCTCAACATTTTGGCGACTGGCTCGTTCGTTTACTGACTTTATACGATAGGCTTACTATTAACTTGTGAATGGAACAATATAATGACCAATCTTTATCCGAAATCATAATATTCAATTTCTCACACCACTTTGAAAAGGCCTTATTCCTAACAACTGAATGATGAATGTTACAAATTATCATAAACATATCTACAAATACATATTTACAAAGATACCAAGCACCAAGACAATTTTTCCCAGTATTATTGTCAAACAGGCGTAAAAATTAGTAACTTTCAAAGCCACAGTGTGACTAAAAATATCAGTCATTCTAAAACCACCCTCATGAATAACCTGTTGTCTACTAACACGATCAGGTTTATTCTTCCAAATAAACTTGAAAAATAAAGAATTCAAATCTTTCAAGGGGTCATCCGACAAATTAGGTAATGTTAACAAATAATAATTCAAATGAGGGAAGATAATTGATTTAAAAACCGTTACACGACCCAACGTAGTTAGAATACGCTTTGACCAAATGTTTATCAGATGCCTAATTGTATTTTCTGCCTTTGCGTAATTTACTGAAATCAATCTTTCAAGATCAGTATTAAAGATAATTCCAAGTATAGTAAAATCCTCACCCTGGTTCCAAACAATGTTCCTCTCTTTACAATAAAGATCAGAAGACCCTTTCAAAGTACCAATTCCAACCAAAATTGATTTATCCAAATTCATTGTTAGGCCAGAAGAACTACCAAAAAATCAAGTCCATTTACAAGATTTTATAGGAAATCATAGTACCATCAATTAAAACGTTGTATCGTCCGCATATTGAGTCATTTTATATTCATAACCCCCAAAGTCAAGACCACGAATAGACACATCGTTATTAATATAAATATTCAAAAGCTGAGCAACGAGGTTAAAGAGGCAGGGTCACCCTGTCTACATACTCTGTCGATTGGAAAATAATTACAAAATGTACCATTTACCAAAACGGCTGAAGTCATTTTATTATAGAATGTAAATAAATGTAAAGCTTTTTCAATAATACTAAAAGCCACCGAATCAAGAGCTTTTTCAAAGTCGATTGCAAAAAGTCCTGGATGATGCACTTTTTCAAGATTAAAGCAGCATTTTGCGTTGGGTCGCTTTTTTCCACCTTTTTAACATGTGCATCGATTTTTTTACATGTATCAATCATAAAACAGCAAACTAAGATACCATCCAAGTTTCACCCTGCCAAGAGCGTTAATTAGCGAGTAATTAACGATTTATATCGATAACGAGTAAAAGTGTCCTCGACAAAGTTTTCATATCTCCAAATCCACTAGTTTGAATTCCACCAATCAGTGAATAGTATGTTTATTCATGAGCATTTTGCGTTTGGTCGCCGTTTTCTACTTTTTTCACATGTCCATCGAGTTTTTTACATACATCAAATCACAAAATAGCAAATTAAGATATTAGCCAAGTTTTTTCCCTGCCAAAAACGTTAATTAGCGAGTATTCTACATAAAAAATTAAATCGCATTCAGTTCCCAAACCCACTAGTTTGAATTCAACCAATCAGAGATGCAGGTTTAGTTATGAGCCGTTGCTAAAAATAGATTCAAGACTTTGCGTTGGTACAACTCCCTGGTACAACTGCCATGTAGACTGCACACAAATCAAGCGTGGTGTTATATTACGTATCTGTCAATGACGTTCGTAGTGTTTAAATGTTCATATTATGGGCAAGGTTTATTGGGTTCCCAACGGAAAATATCTTGGAGAACAACACAGTTTGAAAGTTGCAATTTTTTAGACTTTTATGCCACCATTTGAAGTAAAATATAAATAGATAAGCTAGTTATGTATGTCGTTATGGCATAGTGGAGTCAGTGAGGTTGAGAAATACCATAGTCGAGGACGCAAAATGCTGCGTTAAATTGTATCATAAATAGTAGAGATACAATCACCTATATATTTACAGAGTTAATTCGATTAGTAATGCAAGCTGACGCAATTTTATAACAAACATTAAGTACAGTTATAGGTCTCCAATTACTCAACAGATTCCTAGGCTTATCACCCTTTGGTATATTTGAAATTACCTCAGGCCTGCTACTCAGTGACCTACCTAAAGCTACTACATTTGTCATCTCGAAAATGTGTTATCTGGGCTTAATAATTAAGCGAGTCGCCCTGGCCGAGGTATATCATCCAATTTACATATAGTTTGACCAATTTAACAGCACCCGCTCTATCCGACTGATATGCAATTGTCCTTGCACAATAATGTACCAAAGAACTGCAGTGCACTATTCCCTCGGATGAAAAAGTGGTAGAGCCTGTCACATTCCTCCTCTGCGAGATCGACATGGAGGGGCAGGGTTGCAGCCCCGATCCGTACGATCATGGAACCGAACCCTCTTCCGAAAAATGCCATTGTCGAGTTGAATGTTTAGTGTTTCATGACAATAGAATAACTTATTAATATTTCATCCACAGCATCGGACAAGACAACTAGTTGCAAGAGGCGTCAACGACCTTTCGGGCCCAGCAGCAGCACTTATGCCCTCAGTCCAGACAATTAGCCGCGATATTCGCCGTCAGCGGCAACATGATGCACCACTGGTGCCTGGTCACAACGATCGGAATTTTGTCATTCCGCACGACTTCACCATTATAAATGGTATGCCATTCCTTCGATATGACAACGAACGTAATGACAGGATGCTCATCTTTGGTTCAGAAGCAAGTTTGGGCTTTCTCGCACAGAGTCAACATTGGTTTATGGATGGTACATTTCAAACTTCGCCTCCACAGTTCGCACAGTTGTATACCATACACGGACTTGGTGGTGGGAGGAACGTTGTCGGAGCGTATGCCCTGCTCCCGAATAAACGGCAACTTTGAATTAGGAGCTATTGGTGCAGTGCGCACTGTACATCCAAATGCTGCTTGGAAAGGATGTCTCTTCCATCTATCTCAATCTGTGTACCGACGAGTACAGGCATCTGGTTTACAGGAGGCATATCTAAACGACGACGCATTCCGATCTAGTGTTCGTATGCTTCCAGCTCTTGCGTTTGTGCCCCTCCCTGACGTGGAAAACGCTTTTCTGGCTGTCTCCGCAATTTGGGGAGCTCGTGGGAGAGAGATTGTCGACTACTTCGAAAGTACATATATCGGACAAATGCGAGCTGGTAGGAGAGAGGACCCATTGTTTAGCAATGCAGTTTGGAATGTTTCCGACAGAATGGAAAACGACCTTCCGAGGACAAATAATGCACTAGAGGGGTGGCACAACGCATTTTCGCAATCCATTACATGCCCGCGTCCATCGGTATGGACACTCATTCAAGCCCTAAAGCGGGAAAACGCCATGGCAGCCTTGTCGATAGCCCAGATAGAAGCTGGACAACCGCCTGCACCACAGAAGCGAGTCTATCGAAGGATCAATGACAACTTGCGCACTGTATTCCAGGATTACCAGAACCGCAATACAATCGACTTCCTTCGGGCCATTTCATATAACTTGTGGCATTGAGAATGGTTGAGGTCAAGTCTGCAGGTGCCGCAGTATTGGACACATTCAGTCATAGGCGTAGGAGCCTAATTTTCTTATTTTTTTTGGGGGGGGGGGCTGTAACGACTTGCCCGAAAAACATAGGCCAAATCTTTCGCGCGCTCCGCGCGCGCTCAACATGTTAATGTGCATATCATATAGGCATTCATCAGTTATTACATCACATACAAATAACCGATAAATGCCTGTATTAAATGCACATTACGATGGTGAACGCGCGTGTATAGCGCGCAGAAAATTTTGGTAACATTTTCCGTCTTATTACCCTTCCATATTGGTTATAATTATTGGGGAAGTTGTTACAATAACAACGATAATAATAATATCAGTTTAACCATTAAAAAACACATTGCAAATTATTCTTCTTTCAGTAGGTGCCCGAAAAATTCTCAGCATATTGCCCGAATTTTCACCAAAAATTTTGGTTGGGGGCTGCAGCCCCCCAGCCCCCCCCCGCCTCCTACGACAATGCATTCAGTCAGCAATCTATTTTGGTCAATGTTTCAAAACTATTCGCATTTCATTATTTTGTTACTATTCATCATATTCCAATTATATATCATTGTCAGTAAAAGGCGCCTAAAAACGGGTTATCCATGTTTAGCGTATATCGTCAAATTCTATTCAGTTTTTTGGTTCTTTGTCGAGTGAACGGACCTATACAGCCGTGATGGCGTGTGTACGACTGTATGTGTGTATGTGTATTGTAACCATACATACTCAGAAACTATAAGTGTGATTATTTTAAAAATTTGTAGGTTGAAGCCCCACGGTATCCAGTCAAAACGTCCCTTTACTAAAACCTCCCCGCTTTTTTTAAGACCAAAACGTCCCCGCAGTCAAAACGTCCCCGCTTTTTATAATCAGTTGGAATGCAAGTGTGGATGCTTTTAGTTCAAATATAAGAGTAAGGATAAGTATACTTTAGGTTGGAAACAGTTTTTAGGGAAGTGCCGGGTATGAGGGGGGAAAAAATTTGGAGTATAATTTTCTGAGAAATAATATAAAAGTAAAAAGGAATTCAAGAGGGCTGTAGGGTTATAGCATTTTTTTAAACACGAGTTGGTTTCTGAATGAATATATACGATATTGAGGGAAGGGAATAAAAAAAAAGTTTTGTTTTGTTTACGTACAACAAGTTACTTTTGGAATCGGTGCGAGACGGGCTGGATGAAAGTGATATATATATTTTCCTACAGCACATACGCTATTTTCTTTTTCTGAAGATACTTTATATTTTCTTATTTTCGTGATTCTTTGCCTTTTTTCTATAGACCCTTTTCCAGAATTAATTCTGCTTTTTCCTTAATTCGTTAATTCACTGAAAAAATATAGGGTATACTTTTTCATACCAAAAATAATTAAACGATATAGTCCTTCATGATTTATTTAGCGCCTGTAATCCAACTTGCATGCCGATAACTTAGCCAAATTATAACTTAACAAACTCAGAATTGGTAAGTGAGATCATTCTCAGACTTAGTATTTGCAGATTCCTCTTAGGCAATTGATGAACCCTATTTCTTTTGTTGAATCTCATTCACAGTGAATTCCTTCAAATATAAATATATGCTTTACCAGTAATATTGGTAAGAGACCTGGTTAGAAACCCTTATGAAAAGTTGAATATTTTGCTATAATGTCTTGGCAAAGAGATGTTGTCATTTATTTTCATCGTAACTGAACAAGATCAACTTTTCCGCTTTCGATAATTTCAAGCTCATAATTCTTGCTGATTATTTCTACATTTCATTCTCAGTTTAAAAATTAATAAATCGTTAGAATATTATTCAGTAATCCAAAACGTTTCAGAGCATGGGCTAACAGAAGTTAAAACATTTAGTTATTCAAAACTCTGTATTGTTTTTCTTCCACGTTATGAATAAACGCTTGTAAAAACCAAAGCAAATTGTTCTGTTGGTATTCGTGTAATGAATTCCTAACATAAAAGATAAGTACATAACCTCACCAATAACTTGATGAATAACTCTTCATTCGAACTGCTTAAATATCAGACGTGGGAATCCAACAAAGTAACTCATCTGGAGCGCGGAGGCATGGTGTCCATATAATTATCACGCATTAAATATATACACAAGAATTTTCTTTCATAGGTGTCAAAACGCGTGTATATGAAGGCACCGCGTCCGAGGGGCCCCGACGAAACGCGTCAAACAAAAATGGCCGTGGCTATTCTTGCGACCAGAGTAACAATTATTTATAAACTATGCTTACAACATCGGCGAATTTCCGGTTACGCATGCGCAGTACATTAAATGAAGCAACTGCGCATGCGTAACCTGAAATTATTGTTACTCCTGGGCCCCGTTCCACAAAGACTTACGCTTGATCTTAAGTTTGATCGATCGTGCGTAAGTCAGCCGATCGAGCGTAAGTTTGATATCAAACTCCGTTCCACAAAGAAACTTACGCTTGATATCAAGCTTAAGTTTGATCCGATCATGCGTAACTTTAAGTAGTGATCCAGATCAATCGTAAGTATGATACGTTGCTATGGTAAACACTTGTTTTAAATTTGTTATGTTTTTACTGTACACAGTACATGTCGGAAGTAATAAAATGTGAATTTCATGTACTTTTGCACAAATGGCGTTATTTGTGTATCGGCAAGCTGGTCAACAACGCAATTATCGTCGGATTCTACAAAGAGAGAGAATTTTTAGAGACAGAAGGCAGCCTTTTGAACTTTACAATGATGTTGACATGTACCAAAGATATAGGTTTACTAGGCTAGGCTGTATGACTATAATTAATAGATTAAGGGCCCAGTTAGAACATCCCACCAACAGAAGTAGGGCGCTGTCAGCCAGTTTGCAGGTTTTCATTGCTCTAAGATTTTATGCATCAGGATCGAAAAGTGCCTTAGCAGAGTGTGCCTCTTTACACGGATGCAGCAAGTCATCTGCCTGACGGGCATTGAGGAGGGTTACAAAAGCATTGGTTCAAATCCGGAATGATGAAATTAAGTTCCCAATCACTCCAGCCTCTGTGACCAATGCTCAGAGGGATTTTTTTTTGGTAGCAGGATTTCCGCAGGTTGTGGGTGCAGTAGATGGGACATTGATTGGAATTCACGGTTGTAACTATGGGCCGGATGAGTATGTATTTGTTAGCCGTAAAGGTAGACATGCAATCAATGTACAGCTAATTTGTAGTGCAAAATACAAAATCATCAATGTTGTAGCACGATGGCCAGGCAGTACCCATGACAGTAGGATATTGAGTGAAAGCCTTGTTGGGAGACAGTTTGAGGACCACCAACTTCAAGGGATACTTCTCGGGGACTCTGGTTATCCTCTACAGCCATGGTTGATGACGCCTATTCAGAACCCAACCACACTCGAAGAGACCTCATTCAATAAGTAAGTAAGCTTGTACAAACCAATACATATCGAGGTATGGTATCGTATCATTTCAGCTCATTGGACTATCTAAATTTATACATCACTTTAGATTTGTACAAAAAGCACACACACAAAATCACAAACTCAATATAGTATCAGTTATGACTGTATATTGTAGTTCACCATACGGACAAAACTAGACATAAATTACTTAATAGTGAACAAAGAAATAAACATCTGTCTTCAAGTTTATAATTATTCTTTAATTGCAGTGGTCAGACAAGGACACGAGCCAAGATTGAGCAAGTCAACGGCCAGCTCAAGAACAAATTTCGATGTCTGCTTGGCGATGGCATGCAAATAGAACCTCAAAGAGCTTGTGATATTATCGTTGCTTGCTGTATCCTCTTTAACATCAGTAAGGACTTGAAAGAGCCACACTTAGACCCCCAGCGTGACCAACAGGTTCAACCAGACCCAGATGAAGCTGGTGCAGCACCTGATAATGTCCATGGGGCAGCTGTCCGGGCAGATATAATTACTAATTTTTTCACCTAAATGATGGTCTTATACCTTCTTCTAACCCTTCCCCTATCCTTTTTTACCCTTGAAAGAGGCAAATTAGTTTTGGCTATACATAGTGTCAGCAAAGAATATGAATGTCATATCAAACAAACATTTTGCATTTATCAAATACCACTTGCAGTTTTGACATTCTAACATAACAGCTTAAAATCGTATTTGAATTTAATTTATGTTGACCATCAATTTAGTTTCAGTAGTACACCCAATAGAAATTTAATATCTAAGGCAGATAGTATATAAGCTAAAAATTAGTATCTAAAGTTGACCTACAGTGCTGTTACATAGTGGACGGTTCAGAAATGACATTCAACTCAAAGATGGTTGGAAAGGCATTATACAATTATTGATCATTAATATTATCTACAACTCCCACTCAGATGGTTTGCCAATTAAAATAATAGTTCCTTAGCTTTCTTCACTTGTATATGCAATAAAGCTACTTAGTAAATAAATATATTCCACGTAGAAGAGTACACTATAGTGTAGGCTGTGTAATTATAACAGTGAGACAGTATAACTGGCTTCTTTGGCCTGGAATGAACCTCTTCAGAAATCTTGACCAGTTTAGTTTACTTGATGACATTGTTTATAACAGGAGGATCACTAATTAATGTGACCCAATTTTCTAAGGCCATGGGCAGCTGGCATGAATGAAAGGTCTTGACAACCAGGAGTTTACTAAAGATTGCGACACAATTTTTTAACAGTAATACATAGCACCATTATACTATTAATTATACCTAATTAGACACAAAATAACAGTGAGGAAGGGGTGGGGGAGGGGGTCAAGTATGTATTTAAAGTTACTTTTCAGGACCAAGGGCTGCTGAGATGATTTGAAGTGCCGAAAGAATGCCTTTTTGCACTTCCAAATTCTGTCTGGCTAGCTCAAGCTTTTCCCTCTCAATTTTGATTATTTCCTCTTGTAATGAGGTCTGCATCACTTGGTTATCATAATTTGGGGACAACTGGGGAAGAGGGACAACTGTTGGGGAAAGGGTTGACTGCCTGATTGGTGATGGTGCAGGTGAATCCTGTGAATAGAACAAATGAAAAAAAAATAATCAATTACAAAATATTCATCAAGGGTACCAAAAACATATTATGTATCATATTAAGTTGGAGTGCTGTAGTTTTTCAAGGCTTTCACAATTTGCCTTCTGGTGATCACAGATGACCTTTAAAGTTCACCAAAAGCTATAGGCTTCTTGTACTCAAATTTAAATTGGGTATTTTAACATGAATATCATATAAATTGTACCTGTGATGACTCGCTCATAGCAGTCAAAGGGTCTGTCTCTGATGTCCCCAGAGCATTGACACCATCTCTGGCCTGGGGGGCCATTGCCTCTAACACGGCCTCGTAAACAGGGCTGTAGTCAGCTGCTGGCCCTCCACCTAAAATAAAATGATATGAACAATGTTTATCAATTTGCATTTCATTATATGTCAAGAAATCCGTAATGGATGTGATGTGCCAATAATTGCTATTTACCTGTTGCATGTTTTGCTCTTTGATATTTTGTGGCCAGAATCTTGAGATCTGACCATTTTTTCTTTAGCTAAGAGGCACTTCTCTCTGAGGCTCCTCCTGCAACCCTGATGGAATGTGCAGCCTTCTCCCAGTAGCTTTTTTTTCCTACCTGTTGGATATGCATGGAGGTTAAAACACAATTCAGAAAGCCCAACAATATGTCCTTCAGCTACATAAAAGAATTAAAAATCTAAATTTTTATATTGCTTCTGGCATTCATTACAAATTAATTACTATGTTAGTTACAATATCACATAAATTATATATTGCTTTATTTTCCTTTAATATTTTCCTATATATATTTTGCTATATTTTCCTAACAGATTTAATTTAAACACATGATTTAATGTTCAATACTTATATTTTCTGAATAAATCTTATATCCATTTTGTGCTATGTCAGATTCTACTTCTCTTTATCTGTTTACATTATGACAGAGCATTAGGTGATATTACAGGCTATGTTTTCAACTTCAAATAGTGTCATTACGCACACACACACGGTACAATTTACATTCCAAACAGATATGCAGTACACAACATATTCTCAAGTCCCACAATTCTGCTGAGTGCATATTTTTGCCGCAAAATGAAAGCATGCATGTGTCTTAAATAGGAAAAGTATTCTATGTAATTTACTGAGACAACATCACACCTTTGATTCATACTCTGTCAATACTAAATGCAAAATGTACTGATTGTATTCACTTTGGAAAAAACAAGCTTCCAAATGCTTAGTTTGATGTGCTTAGGCTTTTAAAAGTCTTACCTTCTGTGAGCAATGTCCAGCTCGACCAAACAATTTGTCACGGTTTTCCTTTACAAATTGGCAAAGAATAAACATCTCTTGCTGGGAAAAATTCTTCTTTCTTGATTGTTTTGCTTTTGGGTTAGACTAGGGAAAAAAGAAAAAACAACGTTTACTGTGAAAATTGTTATCATTAACGACTCAAGAACACTGTGCTCTAAACTGAATGAGCCAGCCTTGCCAATACCAGGCTGAACCCCATGAACTCTATTTTGATTTCCAACAGTCAATGGCTATAGGCAAGCAGCATACACAGCTGCTCATCCCATTGAACAGCTTCAATTGTAATAACTTCTCAATAACCCAATAACTTGAAATATGATCACTTAAAATGTGTTTGTATTTTGTAGTAGAGTCCCAGCCCGACTTAGCTACTCTGGCCTTGGCTAAGTGGGCAGATAAAGTTGCTTGCCTTGTGTGCACCTAGCAAGGAAGGTCCATAAAAACAAAAACCCTGTTTACCTGCAGTGTTGCCTTTCAAAATGACGACTTTCAATTTAACAATGCTTTAGGCCTAGACTGAAACAATCCAAAATAAATCATTTACATCAATAAGGATGTAAACACCCAGTCAGCTCAAGTTCAGCCAAAACAAAAATATGCTATACAAATCAGACGTTAGTGTGGGGAGGTTAGGCCCTGTAGACCTAAGCTATTACTGCTTTTATTTTGTGGACATTAAAAAAATATATAGGCTAGCTAGGCCTTAGTTGGAAGCAAGGTGACTTTCACTTTTGTTCAGAATTAAGCCTATAAAGGGTGCAAGTGCAATAACTATACTTCTCTTTTTAGACTTTAGTCTGGACTTCATACAGAGTTCCTTTGTACGAAATTGTGACAATTTATCAATATCAGTCAATGATCCCACTGTTAATCATTAGCCGGGTACCGTTATAGTCCTAAGTATACTTGTACTTTTTACGTGACCCGTCATACGGGATTCAAAACGTCACGGCCAAACGGCACTACCAAACCATCCCATTCTTACAAACGAACCTCAGGTCAAGCGAGCCAAAAAAGTACATATGCTCACCGACCTGCACAGACAAAACGACCAACCCCCCCTGAAATATTACGACCAGCACGCAGCGAAACAAAACGCCCTTCCCCAGCACACCACCGTCCAAAAAAGGCAGCCCTAGATAATCGCCTTCGACCTGAAAGCGAATGTCAGACTTCACCGCCTCCAGGACTGCCTGCCAACTGGCAAATTTCCCCCTAAAATCTATTCCTCCAAATAAGTTTTTTTACAACAGAACAAACATACATAATACGCTGCGACACAGCAACGGAACAAACTGGAGGATCTAATCCATATAAAACAAAACCCTGTCCTACCGACCAGGAACGGTCTCCCGTTAAACGGTCGATCCAGGACTGAAACCACTCCCACAAGTTCAAAACAAAGGGGCAATGCCAAAAAACATGGGCAGCCGGTCCTCGGGCACAGTCCATCACCCAATCGCCAGTGATACCTTTTCAGATTGGTCACCAAGGCACCGTGTGCAATTCTCCATGCAAGATCACGGAGCCTGCAACCATTCAGTCTTCAATGCACCGAACGCCATACTTCGACAGGATGACGTCCCTGTACAAAAATTGCATTCAAGGCCCTATCCCGCAAGGAACTGAGAACGAGGGCCGGCCGTAACAGGTCAACAGGGGGTAACTCAATAAGAGCGGAGCAAATGACACGCACCACTCTGCTTGGTGTGCTACTATGCGGTTCTCTGTTGCTAAACAGCGCCGGAACCCATCGACGCAAGTGCAACCCGCCCCAAAAACGTACAAAATATGAACAAGGCAACCCTGGGTCAGTTACCGCTACAAACAATTGCTTAAATAACAAAGAGGTTAATTTACTTCCCAGATGAACCACCCCTAGTCCCCCCTTCTCCAGTTTTTGGTACAATATCGCCCTCTTGACCAGCTCTGTACCACCAGACCATATGAATGAAAAAATCGCCCTCTCCAACCGCACCAGGACGCGACGCGGAATTGGTTACACCGCGCCCGGGTACCACAAGATGGGCGAAACGAAACGATTAATAACGGTGACTTTCCCCAAGATCGAAAGCCAGCGGGTGCCAAAGGTTTCGAGTCTGCTCTGAAATACCTCAGCCCTCTCGCTCCAGGTGACATCACAAGGTGCATCGTAGCCGAACCATATACCATTAATTTTGATATTCTGATCCGACCACGACGCACCGAATGGTAAGTCTCTGTATCTCCAGCTACCAAGACGAAGGCCCTTTGTCTTTTCTGGATTCAACTTCGCCCCGGTAGCTCTCTCAAAAATAGATAAATCCTGCGCGAAAGGAGCCCAGACTCGAAACAACACATGTCACGTCATCTGCATATTGAGCGCATTTCACTTTGGCACCCCCTGGCACAACGAATGGAACAAGTCTGGAGTCCCTTTCCAAAAGACGAGAGAGGGACTCGCTAAACAAAACATAAAGTAATGGAGACAGAGGGCACCCCTGGCGCACCCCCCTCTCTACGTTAAAAACCTCCGAACAAAACCCATTTACGATAACAGAACTGAAACTTTCCTGATACAAAACAGAAATCCATTTACGAAAAACCGGGTGCAATTGAAACGTCTCCAATACATTCATTAAAAAACCGCGATCCACCATGTCAAAGGCCTTCTGCTGGTCCAGAGACACCAATGCACATGGCAGATCACGCTCAATAACAAAGTCGGTCAAGTCGCGCATCAACCACAAGTTCTGCTGGATGCAATGACCCTTCACTGCACAAGTCTGGAGATCACCCACAAGATGCGGCATAGCCAGTGCAAGGCGTACCCAGCAACTTGTAGTCCACATTTAACAAGGTGATCGGACGCTTGTTACGGGGATCCAAGGGGTCCCCAGACTTAGGCAGCAAAGTAATCATGCCCAGACGTTGACTTTGGTTTAACAGTCCGTTTTGGAAGGCGTCCTCGAAGACGGCTCTGATGTCGGGTCCTATTATTGCCCAGAAGGTTCGGTAGAACTCCCTCGGAAGCCCGTCCGAACCCGGGGACTTGCCATTCTTCATCTTCGAAAGCGCCTTCCAAAGCTCAACAGTGGTTATTTCGCCCCCCAATATATCATTGACATCGTGGGGAACGGTTTTTGAGATTCCCCTTAATAAATCAGCCTGTGCCGACAAGTCGACATTGCCACGCGTAAACAAACTGGAATAGTACTCTTTATATACGCGGACAATGCCGTGAGGGTCACTAACCACGGTCCCATCAGTAGCGCGTACAGACGGGACGCGTCTGTCACCTGCCGATGAGCTAACGGACTGGTAAAACCTCAGTGAAGGGCGCTCCTCGGCTTCCACCGCTTCGACACGGGCCCTGACGCGGGCACCGTGGTACTTTTCATCGAGATAAGTCTGCAAAGCGATGACAGCCAAAGGGTCGCCAAACTTCACCTCCACGCACAGCTTCGAGAATTTTTCTCGACGCCGTGCGCGGGTCACGCAATACTGAATTGCGTAGCGTTTGATGCGCAACTTGACCTCATCCCACCATTGGGATGTAGAAGCAAAGGCCGGCTTCAATGTTTGCCATCCTTTGTACCTGGTCTCGAAACCCTGGCGGAACTCTGCCTCGCCAAGAATCCGACAGTTAAGCTTCCATAGGCCCCGCCCGATGGGGAAAATGGAAGGCAAAACAAAACGTGCTACTACAGTGTCATGGTCAGAGAGCGGACAGCTGAGCGTCTCGCAACCCGAAAATGTAAAACTTACGGGCGCATACACTCGATCTATCCTGGAGGCATCTTCTCCGTTAGGCCTCACCCACGTATACACCGTACTACACGGGTGCATATGCCTCCAGACATCGGCTAAAAGGTGTGCCGAAGTGAATCTGTCCAATTCTGTGATCCCAGCGTCGGGACTTGCAGACACAGAAGTTCCGAGTCTGTCAAGACCCGAGTCTGGGACACAGTTAAAGTCTCCGACCATGACACACGGCGCACTACCAGGAACAAAGGAAGGCAGCGTGTTAAAAAAAATCTCGTCTAGCAGAAGGCCGATTGGGAGCATACACATTGCAAATGGCGATGTTACCCTGTGGATACTTGAATAGAATGCAAACCAATCGGCCCTCGTGATCCGTCTCCACCCTAGTGGCACAACCCGCCTGACGAGCTGACAGAAGGATGACAGTGCAAGATGAACCAAACGAAGCATGCAGCTCACCACCCCACTCATAAGCCCATAGAGGGACATCTTCTTCCAAAATATGTGTTTCTTCCAGGCAAACGCAGTCGACCTCCATTGATTTACAATATTGGAAAATGCGACTGCGCTTGCGATGATCCCTCATGCCATTCACGTTCAAAGTGGCAACTGAAAGTGTATGGGCCATGAGAGGGCAGTGGGGCAAAACTACGAAGACGACGATTCCGTAAGCTTAAAGCGCGCCCTAGACGACATATCGTCGTCCGAGTCGTCACTTGAAGCCGACCTTTTAAGAGAGGGTTCCCCCATTTCGTCGTACCAGCTCGTCCCAGTGGCACGTTTCGGCTCGCTGATCACCGATTCACCGGAGTCGCTGTCAGACAGAACCTCCGGAGAATCGATGACCACCGATTCTCCGTCAGACAAAGCCTCCGGATCTGGCGATACCGGCGGCGGACTGGGGACGGAACTGGACGAGTTGATGGGGGAAGCTGGTGGAGACTTTCTCGGTGCGGGCACGGGGTTGGGGTCTGCAACGACGGGGGAGGGTGAACCAGGTGCAGGGGAGGGTAAAATCCCACCAGATTCCCCCTCCTCTCGTGAAGTAGTAGGTGCGTCGGAACTTGACTTACCCCCACTCTTAGTCCTAGAGACATAAGAGGAGGGACAAGCTCGAAAGACATGTCCCTCCTTCCCACATAGTGCGCACACGACCTCGTTTGGGCAAGCGGTGCTATCATGCCCAAGACGAAGGCAGCGCCCACATTTCTTGTTTGGGCAGCCCTTGGCTTCGTGCCCGGTCTCCCCACACCTGAAGCAGGTACGGGGCTGACCGGGATACCGCACGTGGGCTTTATGCCCTGCTATAAACAGGAAGGAGGGAATGTCCTGTTTCAGGTCGATCCGAACCTGTCGGTGCCCGTTCAACACCCCAGGGGCTTGTGCATAGGAGCACATTTTGGCAGCCTTGACAGCCCCGAACCGACCCAAAACCGTTACGACAAGTTCCTGCCGCACCTCTAGTCCTACGTGGATGATAGTTACCCATACGGATCGCTCGTATGGAGTAACTGTCATCGTCTCTACGTTACTCAGCAACGTGACACCTTTCTGACGGGCCACGTCACTGGTAAAACGTAAATCGTACGTATTACGACCCTGGAGAGCTTGCAAAGCATCAACCTCTCCAGGCACAACACCCTTGCTCTTGAAAATACTAAAAACTTGCACCGGTGGAACATCTTCTTCACCGGTGAACGACAACTTAACTATCCGAGAACCACGGCGCGATGCCATGATACCGAAGGTGGCTAGGCCACAGGGGAGTAACACAAAACAAACAAAAGACAGGATAGTGAAACAACAAACGATATACGAACTGAGGAAAACACACGAACACAAGCTATCACACCCGCCTGGCGGGAAGTATAGCACAGCACAGTACAATAACAGCTGTAACAGATGAAGAGCGAGAGCGAAAACACGTCCGCACTCCACGAAAGCCAACTGCCAACGGCCTAAGTATACTTGTATAGTCTTGTAATAAATAAGTCGTCCGTGTAATAATACAGGCGTATACTTATGTAGTTTACCCTTCATACAGTAGTCATTTGATAATATAAATTTGTGCTACTGCTAGGCCTAAACTTTAGAAAAGACGTAGACAGGCCTAACGTTGTCCCGTGTATTCCTCTAGGCTCTAGTACATAGCCTACATATAACACTGACTGCCTGTATTAAACTAATTTAACGTACGCAAAGACTACCAAGTTGGCAGATAAAATGCGGTCTACGGAGGATCTGTCAATGTTTTTGAGTCGTAACACACAACGAACCAGTGCAATAAAATATGGTAAAGGTTATTCTTGTAAAGATTGTGGTTAAATGTTTATTCTGACACATTTATCTGATATTTACTCACCATTTTGATGACATGTAATGCGCCGACAGGTTGTTCGCCGTGTCAAAACTTCGGAGACACAAGTGATTTGAGGTCACGAAAGGTCACAGTAGCCTCGTCCACTAACCAAATATTAATTAAAATCATGCGTAGCGTAAGTTTCATTTTGTGGAACGTTACTTAACGATCGAACTTACGCTACGATCAATCGCATGAGAATCGAACTTAAGTTTGATCTTAAGATCAAGCGTAAGTTAGTCTTTGTGGAACGGGGCCCTGGTTGTAAAATAGCCACTTTGAACAAAAATACGCTTGAAATTAAAACTCCCCCTAGGATATGAACGTTTTGACAATGCGAGATGATATCCAATGGATTAAATCTATATGAGAGTTGCTCTTGGTTGTTTTTTTCAGCGGATAAAACAGAATGTAGTGCAGATGAGTTGTAATATACAGTTGCATGCATCTAGCAGAAAATTCTTGCTTCCAGGGTGAAGTCCTTCTACTAAAATGGCTGCACATGGTATGTATCCACAAAATTGAGTAATGTGTTTTCTCCAGACTGTCTCTTGATTGGCCAGTTGTTGCCATAAACAAAAACATCTATTAGGGTACGGTAGTGAAGGTATTTCAACAACAGGTGAGCTTGCCTGATTAATTCTGTTGAGTCACAATGTTGAATAGGCTGACCAGCGGTGTTCAAATGAGTGGCTAATGCTTTTGGTTTATATATGATCACAGGATTGTGGTTTCGATTCAAGCTCTCACCCTTATGTTGTGTCTTTGGGCAAGGCACTTTTATCTCGATTGCCCCTCTCCATCCAGGTGTATGAATGTGTACCTGTGAGGTAAATAAGGTGTGTTCGCTGGATTCTCGGCAGCCAGCCTGATGACCAGTGATTCAAAATGCTTTCATATAGCTGTGCCATATAAAGCGCTATACAAAAACTAACATAACATAACAAATCATCAATTAAAATTACTCAGAAGGAAACTGGAAAATGGTAAGTCGCAATAAGCAGGAATTGTTCGGAGATTAATAATACAGAATAGTTTCACTATAACAAATACTACATTAAGTACCAGCAGTGAGCAATGCCCAACCCAACCCGCGGGCCTCGGTCCATTGTCAAACCCTATCCAGCAGCTTTGGGGGCTTATATATGAAACACTCGAATCTTTTTTAAAAGTCGGGAGGAGGTTAAAAGGGCCACGGCACACGACGACCCGATTGGTGCCAGTGTTACCGGCACCCTGACCCAATTGTAAGTATGCTCTCGGAGTTGCCTGGCGACCAGGGTATATGTTGAGGCCCGCGGGAAACTAACCTCGTAAAAAGACGGGCGTATCCGTCGCTGGCATATGTCAAGGGGCATATTCGTCCGGGGGTATTTATCGGGGGGGGGGGGGTAATTGTGTTGGTGGTAGTTGTCCTGGGGGGTAGTTGTCCGGGTGGGTAGTTGTCCGGGGGGTTTATGTCCTCGGGGGTAATTGTCCGGGGGGTATCTGTCCGGGGGGTAGTTGTCCGGGATGGTATTTGTCCGGGGGGTATCTGTCCGGGTGGTAATCGTCCGGGGGGTTATTGTCTGGGGGGTTATCGTCCGGGGGGTATTTGTCTGGGGGGTATTTGTCCGGTCACGAATTTGCCAGCTGACACGCAGTCCTATTTTCGCCGTTTATCTGGGGCTCCTTTTTTTGGAAGCAGGTTTGCTGGGGAGGGTTTCGTTTCGCTGCGTGCTGGTCGTCCTTTTGTGTGTATTTTTTAATGTTTCAGGGGTTTGTCTCTGCAGGTCGGTGGGCGTATGTACTTTTTTGGCTCGCTTGACTTGATTTGTTTCTTACAATGGGATGGTTGAGTAGTGCCGTTTGGGATCCCGCTGATCGGGTCACGTTAAAAGCACACTCCAGTTTCCAACAATTATGGCATAGCCTAACATGTCCACCCTCTGCAGGTAACACATCCTAGGTCCGTACTGAAGACACATCAGCAATGAGCCGAATTAAATTTACCAAAAAGTATCAATACATTTTGATTCTAGCATAAAGCATAGCTACGCTGGTTTAGCAAAGGCTATATAATCTTTTTGTAATTTCATTTTATGAATGATATTTTTAATGTTGATAGCCTACTTACCAACCACAGGCCTGTTACTACTAGCACATCCTCTACTTTATAATCCCTTAGCCAAACCTAGTCGATTAGGGCATAGCATATAGCTACATAAATACCATGGAAATATACTTTCCCCATCTCATCGATGACAGCGTAATTAGACTATAGTAGACCTGCGCTACGGCAACTGGGTAGAGGTACAGGACCCATTTGCATTTTTAGCATTTTTTTTTAGTACCAGGTCAGCGTTATAACTAACATGTGCAAGAAAACAGGTTCAGACTGAAAAATTCTTTGCTAAAAACTTCATGTATGTTCATACTAAAAGCAGCAAGGTAAATATAAAATTTATTACTAGGCCTTGCCTACCTACTGCATAGACATGATTGGGTATCTGAAGACATTTCAGCCTTGCATAACTTTAATAACAATGACATATTACTTGTTACAGTCGCCATCCCTAGCGTTGTTAGTTCATCAATGTGCTATTTTCTGCCCTATCGGCGTTCCACTCTTTCCTATTTATTTTGTTGTTGCTATGTAGTTTACCACGCTGATGCTACTGCTACAGTAGTTTACGATATCATTTCATGAAAATTTAGTGGGTTCAGTTCCCAAAGGAAGACATAAGGTATGATTGCAACATATTAATTGTAACCCTTTTAGATCACAAATGTTTTATTTATCTACTTACTCTGGCTCCTTGTATTATTTCTTGGGCCTAAATTGTGCACTTGCTCTCCGTAGTATTGCATCCGATTCCTAGTCATGTTAATATGTATAGTACAGTGTGTAAGGCGTATCTTTCTCTATGACTTCAGTCTGTTCATATATATCAAGGCCCTAAGCCTATTATCTTGGAGGTAAATTCATATTGTTTACTGTGTGTGCTTGCGCACTGTCGATTCATGTCCAGTAGCCTACATATTATGTCATAGAAGTTCCAACTGTTCAAGTGTGAGTGAACCTTATTGGTTACACCTTAATCTTATTCGTTTGTATTGTAATTGAACTAACTGCATAACTGCACATGTCCTTGAGTTTGATTGCATATATATGATTTATTGTGTTGCATTTATTGAGGTTTTCAGGTTATATCAGTATAGTAAGTTTACGAATTACACTAACTTTCCTTCTCAGTTTTGACGTTTTTATCACAATACATTCCAACCCCTAACGAAACCTGATGTCCATAGTTATTTCTTGTCTGGAGCCCGCTACATTACTCTGCATTCCTTACTCATGTTTCCTTCCCATAAGGCTACTTTGTATATTTTGCTGCTACATGACTGTTACTTTCTTGTACAGTAATATTAATATACACTCGTATAGCTAACTGATAAATTTGACGGCAATGTGCAGTAGCTGAACGTGATTCAAACAGAGCTAGGTTGATCCACCCCAAGCTTTATATCACTTCAATATCTTACAACCTTTGGAAGTATTGTACATAGGACTGGTTGTAATACTAGTTCTATTCTGTAGCCTTTGAACTACAACGGCTAGAATAATAGGCTTAGTACTTGCTGCTAGACCTACCAGATATTTTTCAAATCACAGGATCGATAAAAAGTGCTTTACCTACTCAAAATCATAGGCTATAATTCATGTCAAATGAAGAAGCTCTTGACAGGGTATTGTACACTCGCGAGCTTATTTGTGTGGTGGTCTGTAGCTTAGATACGTTAGGCCTACGAACGGTGTAACAATAACTCTTAGCATGAATCTGATCGCGTACGAAATCCTAGCCTATCGAGGCTGAACGTGACCTACAATATTTGAGCTTCATTCGTTGATTTAAGCAGGAAAGTTATAACATGCGACACACAACGTATGTAGACTGTATCCTTACAGAACGTCTATTCTATGTCGAACCGATATGCGTACTCGCATTATACAAAATTCACTTCTGTACTGCAGTAAAAATAACCTTTAAATTGGCTTACCAGTACTACACTTCGCAAGGTACGTGAAAGGCGATCTGCTTTGAAAAGAAATAAAAGTGACCAGAGCATGCTTCGATATTTCGGCTACATTTCCGTCAAACGAATCATTTGATTCGTAATCTACGTTGAAACGAGTTATGCTATAGTCCAAAATATGCTCAGATATTCTTTACTTATTGGGCTCAGTACGTGAACTGAAGGTAACCACTTCAACAGACGTCAATATGCTAAAACTGTAGTAATGTTCTATGTTGGAAGTATTTCAGCAAACATGCAGCCAACTGAGGCATGTTATTTTTTTAAAGAATTGGAAAGGGCATTCACCTTTTTTTCCCTTCTAGAAGTAGCCTACCACTCTCCCGTTTATGGATTGTCATTTGTAGCCGCATTCAGTCACCTGTGGAATGGGACTTGCCTTAATGTGAAAAGTTCCCTCCTGCACTCACACCTTCAAAGTTAAAGATTACGAATAATATGGCAATTTATCAAAGAAGAAATGCTAAGTGAATTTTTTTCACTAATATATATATTTCAACATTCCAAACCACAAGATAGAGAAGGTAAAATAGTGAAGAAGAAAGGCTTATTTATAATGGACATGCTTTAAATACATACATGTATCATGTATTACAATGAATCCTTTTGCAATAGACTCAAGGATACTGGTGAACAATGTCCTATTGAATTGTGGTTTTCAACAAGTGATACAGAACCGCAAGGTAAATTTGGGAAACAACTTCACACAAACACTTTAAGCATTGTTATCCGGTGTAATTTTCTTGTGTCTTCTGTTCCTCTCAAATAAGGTCCTTGATGGGGACTTCATTGTCCTTCCTGATCCCTTTTTCTACTGAACTAAATTAAACATTCAACACTTAATCTTTACTTTATGCATTACTGTAACTGTTCCAAACTTGGTTTATCGCCCTAATAGCTCATCATGGATCATGGTCCACAATCATATCGCACCAACAGAAGAAAATTCAATGATGAAGTGTTGAACTACATACAAACAATGTGAGATGAATCTTGCTGGGAAATTAATTTCTGTGGACGAATAGACACTTTTTTCTAGGGAACCAGGAAGGACAACACCAGGAAGGACAATGATAAATGTGTATATAGTGTTGTGGTTCACAACAAGTAAGGTGTACTTTGCAACGGTAAAAGCGCCCTCAATATTATCTCTCAAGATAGGCATAGTATGCGTGTAGCATACATTAGGGCAGCAGTCTCCCTTACAGCGAAGTTGCATTTCCAACCCGACCTCAAGCGGGGCAGCTCGGGTTGGGCCTATCTCGAGCTTCAGCTCTGCTTACACCACATATCTTAAACCTATCACACGGACCAACGAACATGCGGTTTGCTCGCGGCATTAGCTAGTGTGTAAGCTATATGCAAATGATCAACAGATAAACGTTCACAGGCATGCACAGCTATAGCTACAGGCGTACATACAGTACTCGCGACATATGATCGTATGAAGTGTATTCCGTGTCTTAGTTCCCTTTAGCTGCCGGTTCGGATTTTCATTCACTGGTTCCTGATATAACACCAGGCGGCCGCTAAATTTCATAAACGACGCTTAGAAATTTACCAAACATTACTACATCCAAACTTTTCGGGCCATCAACATGTTAACAGCTAACATGAGCTTCATATACACATTTAGTAGGTTAGGCCTTTCACTATACATATACAAATTTGTAGAAAATCTTTTTCTTTTTGTCCGCGAAACTCCTTTGTAACATGAGAAGTACAATGTACCAATTTTCAGGGAAGATAGGCTACTTCAATACCAATGCAAATTGTTTAGCCTTACAGACTTTTAGCCTTTCAATACAACATAAAATTGATACACATGCATTAGAAAACGTTCACTTTATCTCATGTCAATTTCTTTTTACGAAGTTTTGTACTCACATGGGTGATGGGCAGTTTCATACACATGAAAATACTACTTTGAATTACATACATAGATGATGCATCGATGCAGAAAATTAGAAACAGAAGAGATGTGAGCATGTGAAAACAGTTGATGGATCATTATTCTTTAATAAAAACATTTGCTAAAAGCTAAATGAAGGCGTTTCGTGATTTCAGAAATGGCTCCTGTTCTTGGAAAAAATTACTCCCAGTCATTATTTTTTATTCATATTAATGTTGTTATTATTATTATTTTGGTATATTATTTCATTTTTCATTTCACTATTGGTTATTATACTTCAGGGCCTCGGGAGAAGTTAGCTTTGATTTGATCACGGGTGCCAATTTGTATCTACCGATGCCCTTCAAATAACTTTCAATGCCAACAGCCTCTCCTATTCTTATGAGGCGAATAGCCTATAATATCAGTAGGATGGTCAGTGGGAGGTACCTTAGATTATGAAATTTGGTTGCGGGCGCTGAGCGAGTGTGTGGAGGGCCCGACTGCCCGACTTTGCACGTGTGCATGCAAACAATAACTGGATAAGCTTTGGAAACCACCACTATGCTAGTTATTTTAACATTTCGTTGAAACTTTCAATACCTAAGAATTGATATATTGTTAATAGCTGAACAAAGTTACGAAGCAATATCAAAAACAAAATTGTAAAAAACAGCAAGTAAGATTCATAATGCTAAAGTTTTCATTGTAATCACTCTTTGGTGAAAGTATTGGTGTGCCCACGACATGAAATTGAAACACAGCAGAAGACTTTCAGTTTATCTCAAATAGTTTTTCATCCAGTTAACATGCATCATGGACTCGCAATAACATAAAGGATGTAATTTTGCCCCTCAGACATGTATTTGCCAGGCATAAAGCTGACACATCAACCTTGTGTTTAACTGCCTTTATATAAGCAGATTCAAGAAAACGTACTGAGAAAGAATCAGGGTCGGTGTTGTTTCCCATTTTTGAAAGATATATGTATAATTGTACCTGCTTAATAGTTTTCTAAATTGTTCGGTAAATTTAGTAAATAAAATAAAAGATTTTTTAATGCTGATGCAAATTTACTTTCGGGGGCGTTTAAGCGTGGGCACACAAAACATAACGACGGCACATTCGTAAAATATATTCTCATAGGCATCAATGTATCATACGTATTACGTATGATAGCATCTTTTATTAGCAACGTTCCATATAACATTTTTCTCTGGCGTGGCGTAACTTTAATTCATCATTGGAACATTTTATTTCTGCTATTGCCTTTGTCTATACGCAAACGTGAAACTAATGTATGGAATGAAAAGCTATCTTCTAATTTCGCAAAGTCGCGTTTGTAAACTCTGCATATGCATATAGTAATATCACGTGCACCAACTGCCATGTGACTCAAGGACTCTGGTTTCATGGTTGGAATAGTTAGGAAACTGAGCATTAACTAAAAAGTTTTGGCTCTCATTGGACTTAATGTTATGATAATTGCACGGAGTGCATCATTAAACTGGAATGAAGTCGGACCGACTGTTCTTCAAAAAACTTCTTACTTGCGACGCCAGATCGACGTTTCTTAATGTTTTAGGCTTTTTGCTGCAGTCGTTGTGACGTCGGATAGGCATTGTTCAGTCCGATTTTGGTGGTATAGACGTCCGACGTTCAGATCTTGTAACGGAAATGCAGCTGAGGCTCGGTCCGACTTTCAACCCGATGTCGGTCAGACAGCAAAATGTTTACAGCTATTCATGAATTTCGCTTACACTATTACGGACCATATATTACCAGCAGTGGCGTTACTGGGGTTGTAATAGGGCGTTCCTTTCAGTTAGCACATACACGACTTGGGCTCACAAATGTTGTAATGTGTCAATGTTATGACAAGCTCGATGCCTAACCTGCAGTGTGGATTATTTTTATATCTTCAATGAAGAATCATCGTACCGTGTTACCGTGAATACAAAGGGAAACGTCGAGAATTGAGAAACAAAACCCCCCACATAGGTATTCATTCCTATTTCTTCCGTTTGTTGCCCTCACTGGTTGTTAAATTAATAAAACAAAATATACAATAACAACACTACAACCGCAACTAGTGCCTCGCCTTCATCTTTGCTAATTTCTGCAGGAGCATGGGCTAGGGCCCAGCTCGATCACATTTTGATCATTTGATTCATGAGGGAAAAATGCGTCCTTTAATGTCACTGCGATAATTTACCCATATTTACCCATATAGCGGGCGTAGCTACCGGTGAACCAGTACAAGCGGCATCCTCCGCCGTTTTGTCCTGCTCCGCCTCAGTGGGCAGGCTGGCAGTCTCGGCAAGTTCGATCAGGGGAGAGGTCGGACACGAAAGGGGGAACAAAGCCTCCACCGGGGCGCTAGTTTCGGACACTGGGGCGATGACAGGAGCATCATGTGATACGGTCAGAGGCCGGGACAGGGACCGCTTCAACCACGCCCGAAGCCACTCTCGCGGCGTATGAGCGGTCTGGGCATAAACGAGCGAGATGGCCCGTTTTCCCACACGAGTTGCAAACGGCCACGGTATGCCCAACCTGTAAACAGCGGCTACACCGCTTGTTCGGGCACAACCTGGCCTCATGCCCTTCTAGCCCACACCTCCAATAAGTGCGAGGCTGGCCCGGGTATACAATGTGGGCCCTGTGCCCATTAGCCCACAAGGTAGAGGGGATATCGGACTTAGTTCCACTCGAACTCGTCTAGTCCCGGTCTTGACACCCTTACATTCATGGAATTCCGGCTCTTCGTAGCCGGTCACTTTCCCAAAACGGCCCAGTGTCCGCACAACAACCTGTTCAGACATGTCCAGAGGGAGATGGAGGACTGTCACCCACACCGAACTGCCATACGGTGTGACCTTCAGTCCCTCCAACACATGGACACCTCGGACGCGGGCAGCCTCCGAGGTGAACCGAACATCAAAAACATTCATACCCCGGAGAGGTTTACGCTGAAGCGCGTCAACCTCTCCAGGGACCTTTAAACCAACAGAACGCAAAAGTGAAAACAAAAATTGTCCGGGGACGACCTTAGCCTCCCCCGGAAAACTCAACAATACGATTTTGCTGTTACGGCGAACCGCCCTGACAGCTAGGGGTGTGGCAAGCCACGCACCTGCGAAAACCAAAAACCACGAAACAAAGCCAAAACTACACTAAATAAACTACAAACTATTGAAAGCCCAACGTAAAAAAACAAAGTGTGTGGTCAACGAAAAGTGGAAAGCAGCCGAAAACACGTCCGCACTCCACGAAAGCAAACAACAAACTCCAACAGGACGACCAGCACTCAGCGAAACAAAACACCCCTCCCCAGCACACCACCGTCCAAAAAAGCCAGCACCAAATAAACGGCGAAATCGCCTTCAACTTCAAGGCGAATGTCAGACTTCACCGCCATCAGGACTGCCGGCCAAGGTCTGAAACCACTCCCACAAGCTTAAAAGAAAGGAACAATGCCAAAAAACATGGGCAGTACTCTCTAAGCTGTCAGAACCGGTCTTCGGGCACAGTCCATGACCCAATCGCCAGTGATACCTTTTCAGATTGGTCACCAAGGTACCGCACCGTGTGCATTTCTCCATGCAAGATCACGGAGCCTGCAACCATTCAGCCTTGAATGCACCGAACGACATACTTCGGCAGGATGACGTCCCTGTACAAAAATTGCATTCAAGGCCCTATCCCGCAGGAACTGTGAACGAGGGCCAGCCGTGACAGGTCAACAGGGGGCAACTCAATATAGAGCGGAGTTAATGACACGCACCACTCTGCTTGGTGTGCTACTATGCGGTTGTCTGTTGCTAAACAGCACCGGAACCCGCCCCAAAAACGTACAAAATATGAACAAGGCAACCCTAGGGTCAGTTACCGGTACGGTAGCGCTTCGGTAGAACTCCCTCCGAACCCGGGGATTTGTCATTCTTTATTTTCGAGAGCGCCTTCCAAAGCTCAACAGTGTTTATTCCGCCCCCAAAATATCATTGACATCGTGGGGAACAGTTTTTGAGATTCCCCTCAATAAATCGCCGTGTCAAGTCCACATTGCCATGCGTAAACAAACTCGAATAAAAATGTTTGTAGTAATGCAGTAAAATGTAGTAAAGGTTATTCCTGTGCCGAAGGTCATTCATCTTTTTGGGTTTTCCCTCCCTTACCCATCCCTCGGAATGGTACTCCCACCGCCTCATTTTCGCAAAATCGTTACACAAGGGAGTTTCGAAAATAAACTCAGAAACTGAACCCATGATATGAAGCCTGAACTATCTGAAAAAAAATAAGAAATATATACCAATGCACAGCCAAGAGTCCAAGTTGTCGGTCTGAATAATTTACCTTAAACTGAACTAATGTGAGAAGTTCTCGGATGACCTTCCCATACATTACCTACCTGAAACCATTCTATCAATGTTGTTGCTTCCTTGCTGATTAAAACAATTGAATACATATCGCGCCTATCTATTTGGCTACCAGAAATTAGACCTATCCAAACCGTGCTGGGGACGTTTGTCACTTAGTTTGCTTATTTTCATGTGGATTGTACGGAAGACTAATGCGACCATGGAAGGGAAAAAAAACAGGGATATATATACAACACCAAATTTTTACTGGCAAAAACAATATTTTTAATACGATTTTTTTTTTCAACGAAAAACCAAAACTACAGTTACATACACCACCTGTAGAGTGTATGCTCAAATACACTCAAATACTGTAGACTCAAATACTGTACGCTACTGATTGGGCCCAGATAGCTGATATGTACTCGTGTTTTAGGCATACGGTTCATGTACAATAGCACAGTTAGCATGAGCTCGCATCCACAGCATAAAGTATACGCGCGCATGGATAATAGGAGACAATATATAAAGTCACATGACGAATGACTTCACATTGCTTTTAAATGCAACAAGCCCATATTACATACAGATTGTAGTGGAAGTTGTAGTAAATGCATTTTCTCTCTGAAAATGACAGAAACATACAGCATTACCGGGTGAAGAACTGTACGGAAATTCAGTGCACACTTATCCTTTGCATTATCCTTTCGACAAAGTAGAGAACCAATGTTCACTTGTCACTGACTCGACCAACCTGTAATGTAGCCTACAGTGACTTAATCCAAAAATGATGGGACAGTATGAGCAACAACGAGCGATATTGGCTTAAGCGCACCCCCTTCCCCCCGTTCAATGTTGTAGCCAAAAGCGCTCAGAAACTGCAACATTGATACGGGGAGTGGGGTGTCCCATCTATTTTTCTCGAAGATTGTCTGAAAGCCTGTGTATAAGTATAGGACCATAAGGATTTACTACTGGGCATTAGACATTGTAGGAATAGTACATTGTATATATAGTATATATATATATAATTTCGATCAGTATTAGTTAACAGCCCAGATGATTGTAGGCGCATGTGCATATGCGCATGTGCATAGCATACGTTGGAGGGCGCACTCGACTCGATAAACTCGGATTGTACATATATAGAGAAACAGTACGGTACGTATATCTACGTAGATCAACACCGCGTGACTGCGTGAGAGAACATCTGACAGTCGCAATACCCAGCCAGGGAAAGGGTTCATAGAATGATTTTATAAGCTTGCATCATCAGCCGTTTCATCACAACAGGAAGATCTTACACCTTCAAACCTATAATCCAGCCACTGACAGTATAACACGTCAGTAAAAACCCAAATTTGGTAAATGAGATTCAGGGCCAATTGTTAGCTACTAGACAGATGAACACGTCATGTGTAAATGCAACCAGACACATAAAGATCACCAGATGATATCAGCAAGTCTTATATACACACATATATATGTATATAGAATTCATAACATAGGACCGGGAGA
This sequence comes from Apostichopus japonicus, assembly GCF_037975245.1. NCBI lineage: Eukaryota > Metazoa > Echinodermata > Holothuroidea > Aspidochirotida > Stichopodidae > Apostichopus > Apostichopus japonicus. The sequence goes on from NC_092577.1 coordinate 20,831,603, forward strand.
TTTCAGTATTGCAGGTATTATCCAACATCATGGCTGATACATTAGGAGTACGTCAAGTTCGGATGGTATATTTGATAACATATAGCCAAGCCGATGAAACTCTATGCGCTTCGCGTGAAAATTTCGCAGAACAAGTACGAAGTTCGTTCGAGTCGGTAGGGGCACATATCATCCAATGGGTATGTTGTCAACAAACCCATCAAGATGGCGGCAAACACTATCACATAGCGGTAAAGCTTGATCGGCCACGTCGATGGTTAAGAGTTAAGAGTCTGTTAGAAAACCAGCATGGAATTGTGGTGCATTTCTCTTCAACCCATGCTAATTACTACACGGCATGGCAGTACGTTGTTAAAGAGGACGCTGGCGTCCTGCAAAGCCCAGGTCACCCGGACCTGGGGGCCAGCCCACCAGCTACAACATCGGCCAGTACCTCTAGGGTCCTCCAGGCATCGGGGGAACGATCAGCACGTGCGCCACTAAAAAAGCGCAAACGGCTTAGCGCGTTCGATGTGTCCCAGATGGTGGTTCAGCGGAACATAAAGACCCGGACAGAACTGCTGGCTTTGGCCGAAATGCAGAAACGAGAGGGGAAAACCGACTTGGCTGAATTTGTGGTGAATCGGGGACAAAAGTGTGTCGCGGAAGCGATCGAGGTACGCAAATCCATTTTCCAATAATTCATAAATACATTGTCCCAACATTTTGAATATACGGTATAAATCATTCACCATGCCATGGTCTGGTGGTGGGGGGTCGTGCGTGATGAAGTTGTGGGTAAGGATCGTGGTAGAGTAGCGTTGGGAGGGGTAGGTGTGGGAGGGGAATGAGTTGAGGGAGGGGTGGGAGAGGGAAACGGGTGGGTATAGGAAGGGGAGGGGAGGGGGGAGGGGGAGGGCACGCAACTATTGCGTGCCTATTGAATATTAGGTTCGACCTAATTCCTCGAATTCACTATATTTGTCACTATATAAAGGTCTTTTTTCGATAGGTCGCGTGGGAACTACACGACGCCGAGAGTAAGCTGGAGCGAGGAAAGAAATCTCGTCCGGAAATCTTGGACTCCTTTAAAGGTCAACCCTGTGTACCTGGCTGCAACGGGCTATGGTCCACAATCGCGGAAGACATTCTGCGCCGGAATGATATTCCCGCCGGTACATTTAAACGAGCTGTTGTCGACGTCCTCGAGAAGGGCCGGGGTAAATACCGGAACATTTTTATAACTGGTCCCGCGAATTGCGGCAAAACGTTTATTCTGGCTCCTCTCACCCAAATCTTCAAAGTCTTTTCCAATCCCGCTTCAACGAGCTTCGCATGGATTGGTGCTGAGAAAGCTGAAGTCATTTTCCTAAATGACTTCAGATGGAGTCCGCAGATCATGCCGTGGCATGACCTCCTGCTTCTATTAGAAGGTCAAATGGTACATCTACCCGCTCCAAAAACACACTTCTCGCAAGATTTTGTCCTTAGTGGTTCAACACCAGTGTTCGCAACTGGCAAGAATCCACTGATATACATAAAAAGGGGCCAAATTGAAGAAAGAGAAACGGAGATGATGACGGTTCGATGGCGATATTTTACCTTCCGCTCGCAAATCCAAGCCAACGAACAGGTTGATGTCCCCCCATGTGGACCATGTTTTGCCAAGTTTATTCTAACTTAATCCAACCCTCCATATTTGGTTACACTATTATTCAAACTACGTCGTCGAGTAGCGTTGGGAGGGGTGTGGTAGTGACAGGGAGTGGGAGGTGTGGGAGGGGAATGAGTTGAGGGAGGGGTGGGAGAGGGAAAGGGGTGGGGATAGGAAGGGGAGGGGGAGAGGGGAATGGAGGGGAGGGGAGGGGAAAGGAGGGGGAACGGAGGGGAGGGAAGGGGAGGGGGTTCCACCGTCACTACACTGAGAGTTTATAAAGAAAAACTCGAGAATTTATGTTAAAATCATGCTATCATTTATTACTAATTTCCTCTCACACGGAATTAAGGGTAATATGTATATATATTAGGACATATAATGTGATACATCAGTAAGAAACCAGTATAAGATACATACGAAATAAAGGAAAGAACGAATCGAAAATATTATGTTTTTTCTGGTGAAATTATTCGCTTTATTCGCTGAAAGATGCGTGCCTATTGAATATCAGGTTCGACCTAATTCCTCGAATTAATCAGCAATTGCGACTTATAATAATTTTACGAGGAAATATTAACAACTATTGCGTGCCTATTGAATATTAGGTTCGACTGATATCGACTGACATCCTAGTGAAAGACCGCCACGATACACACTTGACCCGAGCACGGTATACCATTGACCTACACAGTATTTCAATGTGGATGGATGGTCAACCGTTGAAATAGTCTAAATGCATCAAGTTAACCAAAGCCTTTTATCGTCCAAAAATGGTTAACCGTTCGTATATCGGCGATTATGTATATGTTTGTCCAATTTTCACGAACGTGATGATTTAAAGAAACTTGAACTGTAACTGAGTGTGCTCCAAACTCGGAATATTGGTATTCTGGAGCTGAAATTTGGGAAAAACATGGGGTCCATCGTTGGTAAATCGTACAATGTTCACCATCAGTTCGGGAGATTACCGCCCTCATGTGGCAGATCATAATATAAAAGCATAGCATGGATAGCGCATTACAGCCAAAATACTAATATTTCAGTCTCTCTCCTTTTCTTCGAATAATTTCATCAATTCGTTTACCCATTGAAGCGATTGTTTTGTCAATGATAGCACGCGGCATCTGGAGGAGAGTTGTAACAACTCGACTTCTGAAAGCTCGAAATGTCTCAAATTCAATATTGTTCTCGATGGCATCGTACTTCAGTTTATCCCCCAAAAGTTTGAAGATATTTTCTATTGGATTTAAGTCGGGGCTCCTAGGAGGGATCTTACAAATGGTTGCATCCATGCGACTTAGTGTTTTGATAGCTTTCTTTGAGTTCTGAAAAGGGTCGCCATCTTGAAGAAAAATCCGTGGAGTGTTATGGGAGTGTTTGGCCGTGCAACCGAATGATAATCCCTCACTTTTCTTACGCCAAACACGCCCACTTAAAGTGTTTGCGTGCTGTCGTGGGTGGCTCTTATAATTAAATGCGGTGGCATCAAAATAAAAAGATATATCTTTAGTCCAGAATGCCTCACCTCGAGACCGTTTAATTCCTCTGGCGAATTTCCAGCGTTCATGCAGGTCCTTGGGAAATAGGAGACCCTTCTTTCTGGCTTGATAGTACTTATAACCACTCTTGTTGAGAAATCGAGATATTGTTCTCTCCGACACTGTATGTAACTCACATTTTGTCCTGAGAGTTCTCACAGAAAACTGTCCCTCACTCCTTGTTTTTCTAAGTTCCTTCAAAATAGCACGCTTTCGACGAACGCTCACTTACTTGGGTGGCCGCCCCCTCTTTCGAACCGGTCCCTCTCCATGAGTACTTGGTAGAGCCTCGCCCCACAATAAACGTTTACTGCAAATCCTTGATACCGAACTCTTCGAAATTCCTGTTAACTTGGCAACTTGACGAACTGAAAGGTTTTCTCTTTCGCGCAATAGGCGCGCATATGCCTTACTCTCCGGTGAAATGAGAGAATAAGAAGCCATTTTTGAAATTGTGTCGTTGTTGTAGATGTTTCGTGTGTAGCAATGGGGCTATATGTCTATAAACTAACACTTTGGAGAATTATTACACCACTAACCGATGTATTAAAGGCTTACATGCATCATACAATGGGCGGCTTTCCGTTGTTTAGAAGCTAAACAATAGTATTGACACCTCAATTTAGAAATCCGTCATTGTACATCCACAAGTTGCTTCCTGCCCAGGGTTGCCCTGGCAACCTATATATGCAACTAAACTTTCTGACATAATTTTCTGGGGCTATTGTATTGCAGCACATTGAAATTGTGAAACCCTACTTGCCTAAAGCGCCCCCCCAACCCACCCAGCCCACACCCAACAGTAACTTTTACACCGGACACTAATTAACATTATTCTTCTTTCTTATCCTGAGAGTTTATAAAGAAAAACTCAAGAATTTATGTTAAAATCATGCTATCATCTATTTACTATTTTCCTCTCACACGGAATTAAGTGTAATATGTATATATATTAGGACATATAATGTGAAACATCAGTAAGAAACCAGTATAAGATACATACGAAATAAATGAAAGAAACGGATCGAAAATATTATGTTTTTCTTGTGAAATTATTCGCTTTATTCGCTGAAAGATGCGTGCCTATTGAATATGAGGTTCGACCTAATTCCTCGAATTAATCAGCAATTGCAACTTATAAGAATTTTACGAGGGAATATTAACAACTATTGCTATCGCGCAACGCTTGGGGCAGCTTAGACCTCGATATATACCCCAATGAACCGTTGTACAGCCATTCAGACAATCTTCGACAAAAATGATGGGACAGTATGAGCAACAACGAGCGATATTGGCTTAAGCGCACCCCCTTCCCCCCGTTCAATGTTGTAGCCAAAAGCGCTCAGAAACTGCAACATTGATACGGGGAGTGGGGTGTCCCATCTATTTTTGTCGAAGATTGTAGGTACACCGGATAAAATCACACAAGGGTAAAACTACTTAGTACTAATCAGAGCCGACCAAGGCAGTACTTTTTTTTATTATAAGCTTATTTAATTTTCAAGTACTATTATATTTACTGGGCATGAAGGTATTGCCAGTGCTGACAACCACCAGTGGCAGAAGTCAGTAGTATACGTAAACAATGTCTTGAAATCTAACATCATAATTCATAAACACACGGTCCCGTAACATGAATACACTGCACTATACTTAAAACTATTACCCTACGCTACACACTATGGTAACGTCCATATGCAATTAACCACAATAGGATACGTTGATGCCGGTGAAGAAGAGCAACCTTAAAAGTGTCACTTTAATTCAACCCAGAATGCTGGAAGAACTCCGAATTTAGCCTTAAATCATTGTGTAACTTGTTTTATACCATCGACCGGACGATGGAGGTGAAAACAGAACATGTGCAATTGGAAAAATTGAAAAGGTTTTTGCTTACGTTTGGTTTTTATTTTTCAAGCCGAGGCAAAGAAATTTCCAAATTCATCCACACTGTGAGTCCGACATCGTCGCAAACAGATATTTAATGAATATTCAACTTCAAATTGGCTTGAAGCAATTCGATTGCTGCTTTATGAATATGTATTCAAACGGATTTTCATACGATATCCAAGCTGCAGTGTACTAAAATATAGTAATGGGCTAAGCTTTCAAAAAAGGAATGGAACAACTGTGTTTCAGCCCGATTTGGACATAAATCGGTGAAAAAGTCATAGAATGAGATCAAATTCTCAAATAAAAAATGGTAACTTTTGTTGGCCTATATGATAAATGCTTGCTGTGGAAATTCAAGAGAAAAAGAAGTTTGTATGAAGACGCTGAAACATTTTTAAGAGAGGAGAGAGTCCCACTTACTGTTACAATATCTCTATACATGTAATGTATTCTGTTCTTCAGTGCTCACCATGCCTAAAATTGGCCAAAACTGTGTTTTTTAGCTTTTAAAACCGGCAGTCCATCAATGTTTATTGACAACGTAATTATGTCGTCACTGCTGACGGCTACTAGAGTACAACCAAGGGCTGTTAAAATGCCTGTGGCAATCCCAGTACGAAAGTAACTGCCTCCCGATACAAGTTTTGTCTTTATCTTTGTCTGTGTTCCCAGCAAAGTTCTAGGGTCCTTTGGAAGATTTGGATGATGTTCACCCAAGAGTTGGGATAGGTGGAACGTTGAACTGAGAGGCCCACTGAATTAGCTGTGATTTCAGGTCCTGATCTTCTAATTCATTTGGTTCACTGTCTTCTGAATTGAGTGGTTCCGCAAATTCACTGTCATTCCTACTTTCAAGATCCAGTTCCAGCATTTCATTCACTTCAGAATAGCTCCCTTCTTCTTCGAGTTCATCTCTACATGCATCATGATCACTTACTGTGGCAGGATTTGCATGAGCACAAACATCTTCCAACATTTTTATGCCGTCAGTGACATTTGTAGTGAATATATCATAGTTGATACTTTTTAAGGAAAAGTCGCCCAGGAAAGAACCTGGGCACGAAAACCAAACTACTGAACGACTGATCCGCTTCTAACCTCAGTCCCTTTGCATCGGGACTGTGACTGTGTGATCATCGTCAGGTGTGTATCGCCATTCCCTAAAAGAACAGATACTACACATGATCTTAGCCAAAAGGCCGAGAAGCATTTGTAGTCAATATATCATAGTTGATATGATCAGTTTATTTCTCCACTTCAGCGTGTACTTTTCTACGACTGGTACGTACTGATTGTGAATTGTGAGCCATTTTAAACACTGTAAAGAAAAATACTTTTGGGGGGTTTGGTAGCTAGGTCTAATGGTTACACAGTGTATTTGTTCCTTACCAGTGGTATTTATCTATCAGTAATGCCAACTTGGATTGATCTCTTAGGTCAAAAGGTAATTCAACAGTAATTCGACCATGGCGAGGTCAACGATAGACCGTCAGTTAAAGGTGACTTATTTATATTTCCCCGATTTATTTGAGAAGAAAAGGTTCCTAATATATATGTATTACATCAATTGCATTGAAGTCTCTAGAAGGATTGATATTTTTCATTTTTTAAAACGTTAGATGTATTTATGATTACTATTTTATGTTGAAAATTAATGTTACTAGACTTTCAAACGTTGTCTTGTATTGGGCAAAGTAATTGTTTTTATGACCTGATCTGACCTGATCTGAAATAGGTACTACACGTAAACAAGCAATAAACCTATTCCTTGTATTTCTCTCTCAACCCCACTGCTACACTGCAAAAACAAATTGGTTAATTTCATAACCAATTCCATTGTTTGGAATGTAATTGGTCAAGCCAACCATTATATTGTTTACTTGTAACCAACGTACACCAATTTAGTAGGTAGTCCTGAACATTAGCAATAGGTTAACTACACCAACAATAATTGGTTCTAAGTACGTCATTATATGAGTCATATCCGTGACTTTGTTCTCTGCATGCTTTGGCTCGCCACGCGCGGGAAACCGCTCTCCGTTTAATTGTGTGCGTCCACCACTAGCACTGCACTGCAATTTATTGTTTTAACCACCCAGTTACGTACGTACACAACACTGATGAGTGCACTCCAGGCACAACGGCAAGGTGTACCAGGTAAACTAAGCTAATTCCGCTCATTTTAATCGACATGGACCATTACGTGAAGAACATTCTAACAGAATGGAACCTAGAAATGCTTCACGAAGTCTTTGAAGGTAAGAAGATTATGTAAATTGTGCAGTAATAATCAATGTATTGGCATTACTGTAGGCTAAGGTTATACGGCCTAGCCTACCAATGCAACTTTAGTGACATGACAAGCGACGTTCGCCTAGTGTTACCACTAAATGTTAAGCCTAACATTATGATATAATAGCGCTGTAGGCCTAGGCCTCCTACAGTGCTGCGTACACTACTGTACCTGCAGGCTGAGGTCTGTCCTAAGCTAGCACTGGACTAGTGTTATACTTGCTTAGTGCTAGACCTAGGTCCCAGGCTACTTTTTTTTAAATTTTGTTTCTCTGGAACTTGGAGGGTAGCTATCCAGTCAAAATGTCCCCAGACCAAAACATCCCTGCATTTTTAGCAACCAAAATGTCCCCGCTTTTTACCAAAATGTACATGGTATTGTAATGGCCTATTGCCAGTATTGGGTACAAAAATGTCCCAGCAGCTAGGAAATGTGAGAGGAATTTGAAAACTGAGTGTAAGGACGGAATTAGGAATGCTGAATTTTTTTCATCAACACGTTTTTATAATGTTAGGCCTGGGCTACTTGCTCAAGAAGAGGGATCGAATAATGAAGAAAAGTATACTTAGGGCCGTCAACCACTTCAATCCTTCGCATATGGGCTGTATGGTAGTACATTGCACCACGTACTAGCCTATATACTAGCCTAGTCACTCATTGTAGCCTATACTAGATGCACGTAACCCAAGCACTCATTGTGTTGCAAGTACTGCAGTAGGCTAGCACTCTTCAATTTTCCAGAAAACTACTGTGCCTTATCAGTCACACCATCAACTGTGTTTTATTTTAGTTATTTTGCATTAACAAGACTCAGAGATTAAGTAGCATGCTAAATCATGTTTCAAGAGTGGAGTATATCACACAATTTTAGAAAGGAATAGATGAGACAGTTCTTAAAGGGCTGTTTGCTCGGTGAGGGTGGGTTTAGTGGCATGTCACATGTCCCCCTAAAAATTATCGCTGCCCCCAAGTACCCCCAACGTCCACCATATGAGATTGACAGCCCACTCTTGTAAATTGATGTGTGTTATATTGCTGTAATGTACCCTCCTGTAGAACACTGAGTTTACTACTGTTTTTGAGGGTTCGTGGAGTGCCACTATGTAGGCACACAGTGCAAGCTACTCTATTAATATCAACTGTACACTTCAATATTCTCCCTATTAAATTGTGTGATTAACGGTATCAGCTACAGAACAGTATATCCCATATTTAATCGGCAATTGCAAAATGATACAAAAGGCCATAGGTGGAAAGAGTTGGGAAGCTGGGAGGCTCCTCCCTGGGATATTTGTTTACTTGAAGGGAAATTTTAGCAATTGGAGGGAAAGTTTTGTTTTTTACATGAAAACATAGAAGAAATTGTGGACAATTTTAGTTCAACTCCCTTCCTAGGAGATAAACATTTTTTATCCAGCTCCGCAAAAGGATTACAGTTGGCATACTGTACTGTAGCTTTACTTGCTACACTCCGCTGTTCTGTAAATGTTTATTCTATTTGGATTATAATGGCATCAGTAGCCTAGGTGTTGTAACCTTAAAATAAAGAAAATGACAGCAAAATTAAATTGTAATGGTTTAACGATGGGTCTGAACTAATAGTGTGTACATTACAGGTCTGTGTTGTTGTTCGGGTGTAGAACGCCAAAAGTTTAGATCCCTTAGGTAAGTATGGTCACTTGTGAATCCCCCCACCAGTAAGTTGTGGAAAATTCTCGTCATAATGCATGCTTGCATAATTTCAACCAAAGTTCTATTGCTGCCCATACAACTGTCAATCAAATTTTGGTTTGCTACTTGCTTGTCTACGAAAAATGCGTAATGGAATGAGAAAGGCTGAAGGCCTTAGCCCTGCTACACAAACCCAAATCCAAACGAAAATCTTATTCCAAATAAATCCTATGTGAAAAGCAGAGAAATGAAATTGTACAGAACAGTCCAGCATTATCCAAGTTTGCATGGTGAATTTTTAGAATCCTTATCAAAAGTTCTTACAAAAAAGGGACGGTTCTTACTGTATTCATGTCTGGTTAGCACATGTCATTAGTATTGTTGTGATGTGCCCATATTCTTTGTTTGAAAAATTTGTCAGGTAAGTATTATGAAAACTCAATAATTTTGGGTAAACTTTTTGGTGAATTCATCTTATTCTGTTTACTTTTCATATTTAAGATTGAAGAAGATTTCCAGAAATTGCATGAAGGGTCCCAAAGACTAACTTCAATGTGGGAACGTTTTTCAAGACAAGTAGTCAGCCGTGTTGCTCTAGACGTGAAGGATCCTGCCATAAAACGGACTTTAGCACTTATGGATAAGGAACCAGAATTACCCCAAGGTAGAGTGTGTCTTCGGTACTCAGTGTAGAAGTTGTGTTGGAGAATTCCCCTGGCTCATTATTGTAATGTTCTCTGAGTTGCTATGTTAATAAGAACTGTGTTGGTTGCTAAATATAATACTGGTCAGATGACAAACACCAAGAAAAGTTCACACATAAAATCACTTGCAATATGTTTAAGAGGAATGCATTCTAAGTGATTTGGTGAAAATTTGAGTAAATGTACTGTAGGTGCGTGGATTGAAAGTTCCTATTCTTTAAAAATTTTCAGCTTTGTCCCATGTAGTGAACTGTAGCAAATAGGTGTGACATCATCTTCAATATCCTCAATGACACTATCATATATTCCAAAAAGAACCCATAGCTCTTAATTTTAATTATGTATAATACTTTATAACATCCTCTTCAGTGTACAGTTCTAGGTCATAATTCAGGGTAAAAAACTAAGGCTGTACAAAACAAAGAACTTCTGGTAGTATTAAGGAGGTGATTTCATAAAGCTTCAAGGTCCTGTCTAACATCAGCTGTCATTTGTAGGCTACATGTGTTTTCATCCCATATCTTGTACTGAGTCAAACACACCCAAAATTTTCTAAACAGCTTAACTAAGGGCACTCCCATCTGGCGACACTGCAGAACCCCCAGAGGTTATTCCCGAAATTTATACAGGGGGAAACATATCAGTAGTAATTCAAAACTGCTGTTTGTACTGACAGCTTTCAGAGTATCATGCTTTGGAGAGGCTAAATGGTTACACATCTCCCCCAACCCCCACATTTTCAAAGCACTTGTAGGCACAATCCTCCATTCAGATTACCCCCCCCCCCAAAAAAAAAAAAAAAATACTTCTCTTGTTCAGATATTATCACAGCTTCACATATTTTCCAATTTCTAGTTCAAGTTTCTGTTCCTTTCTTATAGATACCTATGGGGCTGCTTCCTTGTATTTGATGCCAAGTCTGTTTACACCTGGCAGTGTTGCCATCAAGAAGGGAAGCCAGAAGAGATGGAAGCCAACCATATCGGAGAGCATGAGGGCTTTCATTGCAGTGCTACCAGTTAGTATTTTGCTTAGAGTATTATTGCATGTTGTGGACGGTAGCAGTCATGAGTGCAGAGTTTACTGCTTCAGCATTTTAAAGAAACTGTTATTTCATGGTATACACGAAGAAACTTTGTTTCAAAACATTTTGTAAATAATTCGTTGTAAGTTAAAAAAATTGTTTAGAACTTTGTGCTAGAAATGAAAGTTGTAAAAAGACTGATAGAATGGTTTGGTTAAAGTGATAATTAAGCAGCCTAAATGTGTTTTAACTACCTGGTCAAAACACAGCATCACAAATGCTAAGGAATAGGACATGCAGGGAGGCTGGTGTAGTTGTAACCCATTTAACGATACCTTACTTTCTTATTTCTTTTAAATGCCTTTCAGTTCCACTACCATTTTGATTATGATGGTTTGTTTCTTACATATCTTGTTCCCAATTGTGAACAGCTCATTTCAGTAACACATTTACTCATTTACATTGCAGGTTGGAGCGGACTTGGAGAAATTCAAGGAAGAAAGACACACAGAATGCCGAAACCATTCTGTTACCTGGCAGCCGCAGGTCGTAGTAATTGGCACTTCTGTTCTGGATGTTCAGCAAGTCTTCGTATTTTTGAACAACATTGTATATTCCGTGCCCTCGGTTGTTAAAGGCATAGATGTCTGCTTTAAAACTTTTCAGGTCTTCAATATTGAATATCCATTGGAGTGTAAGTCTCCGTGGACCTTTCTGCAGAGAGGCATTTATAATATTGAAACACAGTATGATTCTGTAACACCACGGGTAAGAGAACTGCTGTCGATCCTGAGACCGGACTCTGACTAAACTTTGGTGGACATGTGCAAGGCTTCTGCTTGGCCATTAAATGGGCTTACTGAGTTGATATTGATTATTTTTTGACAAGTCTGAAAAGAGATCATTGCATGACAATATTTGTAATTAGCCTCTTTATTCATGTATCACTTCCTGTAGTTACTGAAAATGTTGGAAATTGGTGTTTTTGTGGACGGGTTGCATAAGATTAATACTTGCAATACCAGGGAGGGGGAGGGGGTTACATGTCCCTTTTTGTAAATTTTGTAAATTTTTATGGAATAAAAAAACAGGCAAAGTTAACATGTTACAATGTGACTAAATTTAAGTCTGATGTAATGCATACCGTGAAAGTATGTCACCAACTTTTTGTGGCATGCAGTTTTAGAGTATGAATTTCTGACCCTTGATATCTGTTTATTATAACCATGTTTGTACTCCTTAAGTATCATTTGTTTTATTACTTGAAGATACTAAACATCCACCTGAGTTATATGATAAGGTTTCAGTGGAGTAAGGGTTAAATTCTTTCATTCATTTGTCCGTCCACTAATTTTGGTTATGTTGTTACTCAAACTGATGAAGTTTTCTGAATATTAAAGCTTGGGAACGTTTCTTTTTGAAGCTTTTCTTCAAATTGAACAGCTATAGTTTTCCTTATATTTAGCAACATGAATTTTTGGGGAATGTTTTATCTATCCGTCCTTATTGCAACTTTTATGATACTGTTTTTATGATTTCAAGTGTAAACATTCAACTAAGTGTGCTATAAAACTAAAGCCATTTTACCAAGTGGTTTCTCTGATCAGTATTATGAATTCTACCATTAAAATTGTCTTGACAGCAGTTTCCCTTTTCTGATAGGCTATTGTTCTCATTATAAAACTATGCACAATATTGCTGTTTACTTTCTTCAGAAAGGTTGGAATGGCAAATGTTTTAACAATGCAGATTCCGTCCATAGTGCTTGCCTGCCCTTTATTTAATAAAAGCTCCATTTCCTGTTGTTTTTTCTTTATTTGCACACGCACAGTCGGCACAGAAAATTGTCAAATCTTATATGCATTGTTGCATCGATATTGTTTCTTTGCAAATGAACTAACCTTGACTGTATACCTCATATCATCCTTGCCATATCATTTTATGTAAATTGCATGCTGTTGTAGAGTTCCAAGAGCAATACATGATTGTGTTAAAGCTATAATACCATAAAAAAATGTTGTTCGATTCATTTTTGGCCTACACTGGAGAGCTGCAGTGCTGGACGCTGGAACAGATGAGGGAGAGCTGACTGAAGTCAACAACCAATAACCAATTAATTGGTTAAGGAACAGGATTGGTTATGTCAACCACATAAATTGGTTGCATAATTGGTGGACTTAACCAATTTTATTGGTTAATGTAACCAATTTTCATTGTTTAATGACTTAACCAATTGATGTTGGTTATGGTAGCCAATTTATTGGTGGGACTCACAACAAGTGATCAAATTGGTTGAAATTAACCATTTTTTGGTTGCATTCAACCAATTTGTTTTTGCAGTGTACGACAATCCGCAAAATCATTTATGTAGTAGTGAAGAACTATATTTTGCTGTGTCACTATTCTCCTTTTTAAGTGGGCCTACCACAAACCACTCTTATTTAACTGCAAATCTCTTATTTATCCACTCCCATATAATTGACCAGTCTACGTGATCTTAATGAATCCCTTTATGATCACAATTGTGTCACAAAAGTTACTGAACTCGCCATGTTTCACTGATCTTGGTGTAATTGTTATATTAAAGGGAGGCAAAGCAATTATCGTAGGTATATAAACTACCTTCCCCTATTTTCATAATCGTCGTTTCCTACAAGCGTAAGTTGGCGAGCCTATTAATATTAAAGCAAAATATTGCGAGGTTTTGTATATCGGCGCTTATGTACATTTATGTATAGGATATGTGTACATAGCGTACGGTACATTGTGAAAAGGAAGTTATCGTTAGAAGTAGGCGTAGAACATGTTTGCGTAATCTACTGAGTAATGTGTAACTTAGTTTGTAGTCTTATATGAATTACGTGGATATACATGCTACACGGTTTGGGACTAATTCTAACTACTTGTCCTGTCATTACATGCTAGGCTATAAATAACTGTGGGGTAACCTAGGCCTATTTATTTATTATTTAGGGCGGCTAGGCATAACCTACATACTTTCCACGGACGCGTATTTTATTGAATGTTTTTGTCTGACAAAAAACCCTTTGGTTAAACTTTAGTATCACATTATGCCTAGACTAGGCCTAACTTAGGCTATATGTAGGAGCTAGGCGAGGCTAACATCTGTAAGTTGCCTAACGTTAGATTCGTAGTATTAAATTGTCATAATTGTATCACTAAAATGTCAATTAGGCCTAGGCTGGTATAGTTTTCACCTCGATGGTCCCCGTGGTAGAGGAGGAAGGGGTGTACACATAAAGTTATGTTAAGTACAAACTAAGTTACTGATTAGCTAGGCTAGGTTGACTACGCAAGGCTGAGTAATATATTACAGTTATTTTTCCATATTTAACACATTTTAACCAGTTTGAAATACTTAAAGGTCTTTTTAAGGAAACAGAAACCCCCCCCCCCCCAAAAAAAAAAGGATTTTTGCATTTATGCATTTTACCATCAGCAACAATGTAAAAATATAGTGGAATACATCAATCACATAGGCTATTATGTATACTATGTTTAATGAATAAATATTTATTAATTAGCGGGCGGGTTCTGGGTGGGCTATAGGCCTAGAATAGTATTCTTACATAGGGCCCAAGAAGGCTAGGCCTTGGCGATACAGACTCAGAGTAAGGGCCACGTACAATTATTCAGTTTTTCAAAGTTTAAATTACAACCCCTCCCACCCCCCCAAAAAAATAATGTTACAAATATAATGTCAAAATAAAATTGTTACCAAACTGCTTATCCACTAGAGAGCCTGTTTAGAAGAATGTGTAAAAGTAAGTTGACCTGACGTTTCGATCCTAGCAGGATCTTCTTCAAAGGCTAAATGACAAGTAGCAGTAATAGACGGGACAAGAACGCGCACAGAATACAGACAGGTTAATGAGCATGGCGAACACAAGGGAAGGGGGCAAAAGGGTTGGGAGAGAGCTATGAGAAGAGGAGTGATGGGGGAACAAGGGGAGAATGAGGGGGGACAGAAGAAAAGTTAGTCATGTTCTTCCTGAATGTTGAGCCCATGAGGTTGAATGGTGCGAAGGCGTTGCATCCACAGCCTCTCTCTGCTGATTCGTACTAGGTCAGGACGTCTACCTAAGGATTCAATCCCTTGTAGAGACATGTCGTTAATGGTATGGTTGGGGAGGTTTAAGTGTTCTACAACTGGGGTCTCAGTCTTCATGGTGTTGACTGTATCTGTGACCCATAGAATTGGTTCTTAGGGATGGTTTTGGTTTCGCCAACATACTGGACGCCGCAAACTCTACAAGAGATCAGGTATATGACAGTGGTTGTGCAAGTGATGTGACCCTTAGTCTTGTGTGTCAGTTCCATGCTGTGGCTGGTGATGGAATTACATTCAACAATGTGGTGGCTGCAGATGATACATCTGGAAGTACGATCACATTTGAAAGTACCATTCACAATGGGTGTAGGGTTAGAAGTTAGAGGTGGAACAAGAAGGTCTCGTAGGTTGCGGGATAGTCTGTAGGCGATGATGGATTTTTCAGGGACGGCTCGTTGGAGTGAGGACACTGATGTGGTTGCTAAAGGTGATTTGGTGAAGTGGAGGAAGATTTGGGTGGAAAGTTACAACCAGTGGGTGCTTGTCGCAATCTCGTCCCTTTTTGTTCTTCACTGCCAAAGGAGGTTTTCTGGAAAGGGAGTGGACTCTCTGAATGGCTTCGCGCACCCTTCTGGCACTATGGCCCCTGACAGTAAGCTGTTTTGGCCAAAGCATCTGTATGGCGAAAGAAAGAGGTATCGTTAGAGCAAATGCGACGAAGTGCTTGACTGTAGGCAATTCCAGACTTGCAGTGACGGGGATGGCAGAATGGAGAATGGAGATCTGTAGAGAGAGAGAGTCTGTAGAGAGAGAACCGTGTTCAGTCACATCGAGAAAGTTAACCTGTTGGTGAGAGTAATCAGAGGTGAATTTGATGTTGCTGTGGAAAGATGTCATTGGTGAAGGTTAGTAGGCTATCCTCATCACTGGTCCAAACAAAAAAGATGTCATCAATGTAGCGCCACCAAATAAGAGGCCGGCAGGGAGCTGTACTGAGCATGCGTTCTTCAAGGCTAGACAAACAGGCAAGAAAGGGAAGGAGCCATCCTGGTACCCATGGAAGTCCCGTATCTTTGAAGGTAATGCTTGTCCATGAACGTCAAGTTGTTTTTCGTGAGAATCTGTTGCATGAGAACTTCGATGTCAGAGATGGGTGGACAAGGGTGGACCTTCTTAGACAGGGCTGCACACGTGGCTGCGATACCTTCAGCATGAGGGATGTAGTGTAAAGAGAAGTGACGTCGAAAGTACCGATGATGGCTGTACTAGGGATGTTGTTCTTGATATCTTCAAGTTTCCTGAGGAAGACTGGCTTGTGAATTTTGGGCAGAAGATAATACCTGGCTGGCTTACAGACTGTGGGAGAAAGGAAAGAAACAGCCTTCTCAGAGATCTGGTTCCGATGGTGCAGAACAGTGATGGGTTTGTTTTACCTGGTGGGAGAAATAACTGTGGGATCAGAATCAAGAAGAGTGTAAATATGGCTGTTGGAGAGATGACGCATGGCTTTCTTGATGTAATCCTGTCGATCCTGGATGACAACCGCAGAACCTTTGTCGGCTGGCTTGATGATAAAGTCACTGCGAGACATCAGTGAGGAGAGTGCTGTACGCTCATCTCTTGGAAGGTTGTCGTGTGTTCTGCGGAGAGGAGAGTTTGACTGGTTAGTCTCTGAGCTGAGGACTTCTGTGTAGGCTTCTAAAACAGCGAGTCTGTTCTTAGGAGGCATCCAAGAACTTTTCTTGTAGAAGGATTACCGTTCAGTTGGAGGATCATCTAGGGAAAACTCACGAAGGCGAATTCTGCGAAAGAAATGAGTAAGATCTTGGCTCAGTTCCGCTTGATGAAATGACGGAGGAGTACGACACAAGTTGAGTCGTTTGGAGAGAAGCCTAAGGTCTGCACTGGTAAGAGTAGAAGAAGATAAGTTAACAACCGCAGTTGAGGATGGTGGTGAATTTTATAGTCTAACACACTATAGCATTGGGAAATTGAAAGCCTATGTTACATGCCCAGAGGTGTTAGTTGGGGCTGGGGTAATGAGGGGCCAGGTGGCTCATCCGGCTATAAAGGAGGGGAAGAGAAAGAAGAACGCTGATCGTTATGATTGATCGGACAGCAACGAGTTGTATTAAAACTACTGCTTTACAAACCACTTGCTCGCAACTGTCAAAACAATTAAATTTAACTTATTATTTATAATATGCGACTATATATGAAAATGAATAAATGACTGACGATATAATTGTCAAGATCATACCTGGATTATCATGCATGTGTACACTGCATGCACACAAACATATGTCTACAGTTGTTTAGCTGATCCCTGAACAATCATTGATGTGTGAATATGTAACTAAATATAAACAAATGTTGAGATGGTCCCTGAACCCCGAATAATGTGTGTACTGTACAAACATAAAGCTCCGTCCGTCCGTCCCTGGAGTAATTCCCATGCCCAGGTCTATACGAACACCGTGTACACGCCCAGCCTTTCCTAGTTGCGTGACACTCAAAGGCTTAGGAATGCATTTATCAAATTCACACTAAGTGGACTCATCCATGTTATAAATGGCTCATAATGGCACCATAAAAATGCTTCATGCTTCATAAAACACTAGAAATGACATCTCAATACACACGACATACTAAAAATGAATGAATTACGGTGACGAATGTGTCGCTTTTGGCACTCGATGGCCATGACGACTACCTTGTGTGCCATCCTAACATACATAGATAACCTTAGGCTAATGTTATTATTTTATCATACTTTAGCCCGATAACTCAGTGAAATCTGACATCCTACTACGAAACTACTGTTACCCATTTAGAATAATATATAATACACATGTGAATCAGTTTAGCAGGTAATATAATTCTAATTTATGCATCTACTGACCTATAAAGGAGGGGAAGAGAAACAACGCTGATGGTTATGATTGATCGGACAGCAACGAGTTGAAACAGAAACTGTCCTTGCGCCCTCTATTACGACAATAAAAATTTTGTGGGGGGGTCTACTAAATAGTTCACCCATTACACCTATATAAATTTTGTAGCTACGATTCATACACGAAAAAAGGCTGAAAATGGACCTTATCACTAAAACCAAGATCCAATGCATTTTGGGATGAAAAATTGTTGTCAACCATACACTATTGCACTATGTGTTTATAATGTGCAGGTGTATATATATGTGTCTGCTAATAGTGTTGACACCAATTCACAAATCGTATCAAGTCAGTGTTAGAGGAGAAACAGTCTTCTTTTTTGGCCTCAAGTATTAATTTATTTCATCAATAAATACCATTAATCAAAATTTTTAGTTATTCCAATATGGTTTAGACAAAAGTCCATACTAGAAGAAAACCACAATATACCTACTTTATACCTTCAATTTCAAAATTAAGTATGTATGTTATTTGACATAGGTTACTTACATTTCCAAAATCCGGCCATAATAAATTCTGCGTAGCTTGTACTAGTAACTGAAAACTTCAGTTATGATGTGCTTGCTGTCCACCTTATGTTCCTCATTAAAAGAGGACATGCATTTTACTGATACATACAACACTTTTGTACTATGTGGCTGTACAGTATACTGTAGTACCTGAAAACTATGTCTGTCCACCTAATGTTACTCATTCAAAGAGGACATTCATGCATGTGAAAATGTGTACACTATGTATGTATGTATGTTTATTTACGTATTTGAAATGGGGGTGTAGGCGGTTTTACACTATCTAACGCAACGTAGTAGCCAAGAACCTGAAGTATTTTTAAGGGAGGGCCCGAAGAACATGAACTTATAGCATGCTCCCCATGGTGAAACATAATTGCACCTATTAGGTGAATTGAGTGTACTTTTAATAGTAAGAAAGACTAGCGTAGGTTCTTATGACCAACTAGACCGGTTTCTGCTCTCAACTTTTATAGGAGGAGCTTCATCAGTAGTAAGCCTTTGAATTTTTTATATTCGGCATGAGCGTCTCGTTCTCAAAATGCATCTATTTTCTGTGCACGAGTTTTTTATGAACTCATAGTGCATCTATAAGAGCATCTAAAAGAGCTTCGTGTGAACCTTGAGAGTCAGCTGATTCTTCGTTAGAACGAAACCTTGAGTTAACAAGTAAATCTTTGAGATTTTGGGCCCTTTTGTAGGCAAGAATCGGTTCTTTTGGAAACAGTTTGGATAGTTCCGCGTGTTGCGAAATTAAGTGCCAATGTTTCAAAAGTGCTTTTTTCAAATGCGTGGTTTTGATGTGGGGTGTATAGGTAAGCTTGAACACCAGTGGTGGTTCCTTTTGTTTAGGATTGGTAGTGAGGTATTGCCTACGGTTTTCAAATTTTATGCCTTTAGTGGCTGTGGCAATTTCCTCTTTCTTATAGTTACGGAGTAACAGTTTCTCTGTGAACGCATTCTTTTTCTCTAAGAAGTCAGTCTCGTTGTTACAGAGACGTGCGTATCGTAATATTTCCCCTTTAATGAAGCCTTTAAAAGTGGCAAGTGGGTGTGCAGAGTTTCTGTCGAGGTATTGGAAGGTTTCCGTGGGTTTGGTGTGGACTTTAAGTGTCTAATAACCCATTGGTTTCGAACCTTGTACCTTTGAAGATTTTCAAATCTAGGTATGTTACCTCGGTGTTTGATATTTCTACCGTAAACTTTAAGAAGCGGTGAATTTCATTCAACCTTTTTACTAAGTGTTCAAGCTCCTGATGTGTACCGTCGTAGAGCAATAGAATGTCATCTCTATAGCGGAGCCATTTTAAGATTTTATTATCTGTCGGTAAAATCTGGTTTTCAAGTCTATGCATGACAATATCGCAGATTTCCGGAGAGGCTTGGCTACCCATGGCGCAACCGATCTTTTGTAGATAGAATTGGTTATTGAACTCAAAACAGTTTCTTGTTAAGATGAGTTCAATTAGTTTGCGCATGGATATGGAAGATATTTTATTTATTCCATATTCGCTTTGTTCCGTCTTTTCATTGACTTCTTGACATATATCTAATGCCTCCTCTTGGGGAGTATTGGTATACATGGCGACGACATCGAGTGTAGCGAGTACTACCGTTTTTGGTAACGGGGTGGCTTCCAAAATTTGCAGAATGTGATTTGTGTCTTTCACATAAGTGCTTTGTTTTATTACAATAGGAAGCAAGAAATAGTCCACAAATTCCGATATTTTTTCGGTCGGTGATCCGTTTCCACTTATTATCGGTCTAGCGGCAAATTTTGAGTTAGCCGGGGGTGCTTTATGAATTTTTGGTAGCACATATATGACCGGTGTGCGGATCTTGTGGCTAAATGGTGACAAATACTCGAAGGTGCTTTTATCGATCTCTTTTGCAGAGAACATATCAATTAGTGTTTCCTGGACTAAACTTTTAGTTTGAAACGTCATATCACTTTTTAACTTTTCGTAGTGGTGACTAGCTAATTGCCTTTCAATTTCGGCTTGATAGTCTGAGTGATTCAATATAGCAATGCCTCTACCTTTATCGAAGGGTTTGACAATAATAGAGCGGTCGTTTTTAATTGCATTTAGTGCAAAACGTTCCGCCTTATGTGTGTTGCTATTGGCGTTTCGGATAGTAACACTTGCCAATTCGGTTTGTGTTGCTTCCAAATAGTCCTGTAGGTTTTTACTAAAAGTCATGTTAGGTGACCATGTAGAAGGTAGACGGAATTTTGTAATCCCTTTTTGCATTTTATTCTGCATGATGAAGCGGATTCTCATTTTTCTTTTTAGGTCTTTTAGTGACTTGAGAAGATCACTTCGTTTAGGTTTTACTGGAGTTGCTATGAACTTCAGACCTTTTCCCAACGCAATAAACTCTATATTGGAAATGTTTCTGTCTGATAGGTTCTTTACGAACTTTTTTAGTGTTTCTGCTTCTTTACGAAGATTTTGGGCTTTTGAGTGACTACGTATAGTCTGTAGCTCCCTGTTGTTGGTGCGGAATTTTTCCGAGCTTTTATTAGCTTTCACTGAACGGACAAATTTGCGTCTTTTAGATGACGATGGGAGAGGTTCAAAGAGAGAAAGTACATTTTGCATGTTTGGAGGAGAGGAAGGTAGCTCTTTCTGGAAAATTTGTTGGCCCTAAAAAGAGCCGTTTTTCAAGAGCAACTCCTACTTCTACCTTTTATAAGGTTGCTTTCTGTTCCTGGCCTTTGGACGGCGTGCCACTCTAGTCTCCTCTCTTTTCGCTGACTTCTGGAGGATGGTCTTCAAAAGCCTTTGTGCTTCAGGAGCTTCCAGTGTCGACTCTAAGTCTGTCTCAGCTCTAGATCTCTTCTCGAGAAACCTGTCCCGTTGCCTTTTAGCTTGGCGAGATAACTCTTCTCTCCAGATTCTACGGAGGTTCCTGCCTGCTCGTTGGAGAACCTGATTCCAGGAATCAAGAAACTCCTCCGAGTGGTTCAGTTGCGCCGGGAGTCTGGGTGGGTTTCTCTGAACCTTGAGTTGGTGATAGGTAGCGTTTTTATCGCCGTCTATCCGGGATATCTCTGTAGTGAGAGTGATGAGATTGGACTGGAGCCCCTTCAACGTATACAGTACACTCTTAAAATTTCCGGTTCAGATATGACCAGACACGGATCAATATCAAGCAGACTCTGGATCAACCGGGCACCCATCCAATCCGGTTCAAAATGATCCGAAAACTTGGTTCAAATAAAATGATCCGATTCCGGTCCAAACTGTTGCTTTATAAGATGACTAAATTCCGGTTGACATTGATGTAATTCTGGTTCACACTGATTCTAGCTTGGTTCAAATTGATAATCCAAAGATAACACAATGATACAAATATAAAACAATGCGATAAATGGAGGGCCAGGGTGAAGTCTTCATATATTTAATTTTACAATATAAGCATATATCTGATACTGGACAGATTTTATGTCCCTTTTTTCATTTTCCTGAAATTTCCATTCATCATACCCCTTTGCTTGTATTTCCCTTTTCAATGGTTGTGTCAATATACCATCAGATATCATTGATAGTTATTCAACCATACATTGGGTGGATGCGAAATTATGAGGGTTTTACTGCAAAAATTGGCCTAATTTTGGACACCAAAATGTGACATTATTAAAATGGCTGTAATTGAGATGCACTTTTCTTAGTTTTTCCCATGTTATTATGCCTTGACTTTGCATTTTCTATTCAAGTGAAAGCAGAGCTTCAATTCAACTGCTGAAAAATATTCAATTCAACTGCTGATTCAACTTCAATTCAACTGGTGAAAAAATTCAACTGCTGAAAAAATCAACTGCTGAAAAATAAAGATCTTCATCTTTGTTAACGTACATATTTTTGGTGTCCTCCTGCATCACATACGTTAACTGCTGGCAACTTTTCATGATTATAACCTAATCACACACTGCACAGTAGTGTACTAGGGATTGCAAGTCCCAGAAACTCACTACTCATGCTGAGAATAGGTCTAATGGCATCTCAGAGGACAAATTCATTCAAAAATACATGTGAAAAAACTTGTTATTGGTTGTTAAACTGTACAAATTGTTCGGTGTCCTCAACATAACGTACGTTAAATGGGCATTATTTCACTATCAACTGATAGTTTTGAATATTCAAACATTTGTAACTGATCAACACCCCACATACACTGATAGTAAACAATTCTTTCACTGCTAGCAGTTCAATTCCTCTGTATCAGTCACAATTTGTGTGAGGTGTCCTCATTTCTAGCCTGC
The DNA here is from genome assembly GCF_037975245.1 of Apostichopus japonicus. NCBI lineage: Eukaryota > Metazoa > Echinodermata > Holothuroidea > Aspidochirotida > Stichopodidae > Apostichopus > Apostichopus japonicus. The sequence goes on from NC_092577.1 coordinate 20,854,164, forward strand.
ATAACATACGTTAACTGTGAAAATCTATTTTGGGCCCATGTCAGGAATTCTCACAGAATATTCAACTCACTTAATATTTCACCATGTTTGAAAAAGAATTAAACTATTTCCATCATCCAATGAGTCTAAAACATGGTTTTAGAACATCTGTTAACGTATGTGATGGTGTCTCATTTTTTGCTGTCTTCATAACATACGTTAACAATATGCACTTTGAATGTAAATTATTGAGAAGACTGAGAACTTCCATGCTATGAAACACTTCATTCCATGTAGTTCTACTATAAGGTACTCTATCTAACTAGTTGATGAAATTTGTCATTGAGCCAGCGGCTAAGTTCTATAACTCCAAATTCCTGTTGTGTTGTTAACGTATGTTATGGTGTCCTAAATGATCAGCCTCATTAACTTACAATGGATGTGATAAGAACTTCAATTTTTTTTTTGTCATAAGATATCATTTGACATTGCTCATATATATTCCCCTTCACTTTAATGGAGAAGGGGCTATGTTTATAGACAACTGTAGGACACCGAGTAACATACGTTAACATCATCCCTTGTCCTTTTTATTTGCCTGAAATCCACCTTTCTTAATACTGTATTATCTCATAACATTACTAATTGTGTTTGACATTCACCGGAGAACCAGAATCAGCACTCAAATAGATACCTTTGTGTAATTCATTTTTGAACATGCATGTCACACTTTAGTAACCCAGTATCAAATAATGACTTATATATAACTAATTACACAAAGTACATTACTACAGGATATAAAACAGAATAATTATAGTAACAACAAATCATCTACTCACAAAGCGATCCCCAAATATCGTTTCCTGAACACACATACCTTCACAAAAAGATATACCAACCTTTTAACTAGTTAGGCCTCAAGAACTGATGTTTCTTGGAAAATACAATGTTGGAATTCCAAACTGTAGGCATAGCCTGACATTCAATGCAGTGTGTGATAGCCTGTAAAGCATTATATGAAAGTTTGAAATGCTACGCTATTTAAATGAAATTGCTACGTACTGGAATGTCTGCCTAAACTGCTATTGAACTTCACTTTACTTTGACTTCTAGAGATAGTGTTGACCTTTGACTTCCATGTTGAGCAAAAACAATCATCTACTCAACAGAAGCTACGAATTTTGAAGTTCAAGCGATATTGATTTTTTTAATTATGCTGTAAACACGCAGGTTTCATGTACAGAGATCTTTGCATATATTACTTCAGTCTATTGCGAGGATTTAAAGACTTGAAAAGATAAAAATACAATTTTATAATACAAAACTACACGAATAAATAGTTAAACAGTTACTTCAGATCAAAAAAGAAGAGAAAACAAATTTCAAAATGCTAGTTAACAGGATTTTTCAGTCAGAGGACTTCTGAAACTGCAAGATGCTAATCAGCAGCCAAAGTAAACAAAGGTGTGTTTCTAGAAAGAAGCTATGACAATTATGAAATGCATGACAAAAGGTATATACCATAACTGATAACACATTGCAAACGTTACAGGCTCACCACAGAGGATAATCTGACTCCTTTCTAAAAAGTCTTGAAACTTTGTAATCGATGCAAGGAAGTGTAATGCTCAGTGGACAAAATAAACCAATGAAAAGAGTAAGTGCCTCATTTAACAAGCAAAGGTAGACCAGATAGCCTAAAATGATTTGTGATTTCTTGCCAGAAAGGAACCGATAGTCCTAGTTAGCTTGATTAAAGTTTTTGAAGGTTAGGCTTATGTTGGTTAGCCACAAATGTTGACATTTACTATAAATAATTTAGAGAACCTTGCACAAGCAAATGACAAAACGTAAGTTGCTGTAGTTGTATTAGCCTTATTACAAGGTTTTCAGTATGACCATATAACCTAAATGACCCAACAACATCGATAGAAAATGAATGAATATCTACCATAAAAAATATTACACCTTGGCAAGTTCTTCAGCAGGGTAACACTTGGGGCAGAGGTGCTTTTACCTTTTCCATCATCTAGACCATAAATACATTTTTAAATAAAATCACAGGTGTTTTGACACTCCCATGGGTAGTCCATGTCCAAAACGAATATAGCTTTTAGACATATATCTAAGGCTTTCAGAAGGCTGTTGCCACATCAAATGGTCTTCCCTACCACGACAACAAAGACTATTTCTGGGAATTTCATTTCAACCAAGGCCAACATAAACGCCTGTAAATGCTGCATGTTTTTCAGAAAGTCTGCTATGTTTGTGGCAATCTAAAGAGAATAAGGGAAACCGTAATCAGATTAAACTTTCCATTTAAATTAACAGCTTCACAAGTATATGCCCCACCTCAATACCACCAACGAGATCAGACTTTGGTGGGCCTTCGAGAGCGACTGAAACTTGCATATCTTTTAACTGGAATTATGAAAATTGCACGATACCCTAAAAGAGTTTCAGCTAGCTTTGCTAGTTTTAACCCTTTTGTATGAACAGGTTTAACAAGTATCCTATGACTACTTTTGTTCTAATCTAATGTTTGGTAAACAACAAAGTTTTAAAGACAGCATTTTGGTTGGACCAATTGCATTTGGAATGAGTAGTTTACCCCATTTTGGTACCCTGGAACAGAGCATGTATTTATATATTTGTATATAACCATATATATATATTCATATGAAATATATATTGTATTTCAAATATATATTGTATTAACAAGTATTATGTAATATATAAACATTTATTTGTTGGGCCAACAGAAGTAGCTGTTTTGCATCTGCTGTCATGTGAACTATGAGTATCAATATAAATAATCACAGATTCAACAAGGTAGGTAGTCTGATTCCAAACTCAGGGTATCAGTCTTTAGTGGAAACAGGGCATTGTTTAATATATATATATATTTGAATGGTGGCATGCTTGTTGGAGCCCTTCTTACCACCTGTCCTCGACTATACCAGGAAGGAAGAGCAAAGGAAGCACCTGGGTGGCAATATGTCCTTTTCTGAGTCTCTCATCTGAAAAAAGTAATAAAGTTCAGAGTGAAAAACATTGGTCTCAGATTTTTAAAGCGTTTACCTTTGAGTACACATTGAGTTGAGTAGACTGATGGTGTTATTCACAGTGTGTAGCATCGCCCATCATTAATTTGATTATCCCATTGGGGGGGGGGTGGGATGTCGTGATCTTACAAGTGAGGCCATGTTGATATGTGATTTTGAAAAATGATGCCTCTCAAAGTAAAATTGTTATGACTTCAATATAACCTCGTTCTGTTTCACTATCTACCTATTTGTAGGTTTAGGAAAGAACATCGTGGCACACCATGTTTGTTAATTGATGTGCTTCATCTAGTGAAATGAAGCATGTCTTCTCCAACATTGATTGGAAGGCCTATCACTTGTTTATGCTATGCATACAGTAGCATATTTTTGGGTTATAGAAGGGGAGCAATGTACTGTCAAATCAAATGAAAAACAGAGATACAGCATGTTCACCATTTAAATAAATCAGGTAAGGAATTACAATATGCAGAAGTAACTGTATATTAATTTTTTTGGAGACTGAAACATTCCACTTTGAAATATGGCACCACCTTAGCAAACTGTAAATGGACTAAGGGATGCTCTTATTCCTGTTTCAAGAGAGTTAAATATTGATACTGAAAAGAAATACGAAGTGTCACAGTGAGTATTTCATGTAAGTATAAGTAATGGACTATCTTTTTAGCACAAACCCAAGCCTTTTCTTCGCCAGAAATGCAAAATGACAAAAATTGATTAACAAAAAAATAGAAAATGACTTACTAGTGGAAAGGTTTCCATGAAAATGTAATATATCTTTCCAATCAACCTGCTTGTTTGCATAGGCCAATATTTTCTCGTCCAGGCTCGGCCACTTCATGAATAGAGCATCACATCACATGCCTAAGGAAATAAAATCTTTAAGTCTTGTTCTACCTACGATAACAAATGTCAGAATGTCAATAGGACACCAACAGTGAGGACCTGTATTCCAGGCTTAAGACTTGCTTTCAAATTATTTTGATTTGGACTGCAATGACATGACATTCTTTCATTACTGCTTTTTTTCTTGTCTTTGGCATGATGGTTAATAATGTTCAATGACATAAACACATTACATAGAATGACTGGGAATACATGACAATTAATCTCTGAATGACTGATATTTCAACACAGGACTAGTCCTCATATTTGGAACACTATTCTAGAGGTTCTGCCAAACTGTGCGTACATTTACCCACCCCTTTGATACCTCTTTAACAAACAGCGTTCCATACTGGACCCAACCAAAGTAACATGCAACAGGCTCCATTGGTCCGAAAGCTGTCTTGTGATTTCACAGCTGAATAAATTACAAAGAGCTTGCTAGCTGCAGTCCAAAATCAATGTGGTGGCGTGTGGTGTTCATTAACTTCAATTTAAGATGAATAGTTGTTTTTGTCGTCACAACATGTACTTACAGTACATCTCTGTGATGTTTTACGTACCATTGTTGGAATTATGATATCTGAGACTTGCTTGTGTTTATTTTCTGTGACGTCGGCAGCTCTGGCCTTCTCAGTCTTTGCCATGAACTCACGAACCAGGTCTGCAGGTGCAATATGGCACTTTTACTGTCACCATGGATGTAAGGTCTTCTTCACTCAAATCATCTGTAGAAGTAAATAGTACACACGAGGATTAAATACATCATATCATGATACAGCTTTCATTGGTTCACACAATTCTACACTGCCAAGAAGTAAAGCAACTACAGCTTATCTAAGACCCTGATGCTGTGCCATCATATCTTCAAGGAAGTTAAGAAGTGTTCAAAGAATATGAGGCAGTTGTATAAAATTGAAATTGCAGCGGGACTAACATTGATGTGGACAAACCCCTAAATCACCCAGGAATAAAACACATTAAAGGGTGTTTTAGAAATATGTCACTTTACAGTTTAAAAAATCTACCTTCTTTTTCAAGGAGACCATGTTAAACAACATGAGAAACTTTTGAAGTGTTCTGTCTAATACTCTTTGACTCCCACACCGCTCCTGACCAACTTCCCATAGTGCACTATGCAGATTTGTATACATGTATGTGAGTGACTTTTACTACGAAGAGGCTGCATAACAACACATGCATTGAAGGTATACTTAAAAAAAATCAGCCTTTGAGACATGTGGCAAGACACCATATAAATTTCAGGCGATTCTGAGAGAGTCGACGTGGAATCGACCCAAAAATATGTTGATTTGGCATGGATTGCCCCACGTTTTACATATTCTAAGATGATTATGTACACTGACTAATGTGAAAACTACATGGGCTTAAATCACTGAATTAAATCAGCCAACCCTGATGATGACAAACCTGAAATGTCACAGTAAACATTCAGAATACATTTTTCAGTACACTTACAGTACTGCTGCTGCAAAGTGAGGCAGTGATCTACAATAACAACACCCTTCTGTAGGCTTACACATATGCTGACATGATGCATAAGAAATGGCAGACAATTTTGGTATACTAGGTATTATCTTGCATAACCATACCAACTATAGGCCTATTGATGAATGCCTGATACTGGCAAAGATAAATCAAAGGAAAAAGGATACTGGTACAAAGGATACAAAGGAAAATAAAAAGCAAAGTACTACATAGGTCACAGACTTTACATAGGTCACAGAGTGTACTGTGCGTTTAGAGAATCACATCAATGACCTTTACAGTGCTTCTGCGAAGCAAAGTAATACCCAAGAGCACAATTAACTAACCGACACAGCAAACTACTCGCTAACAGTGCAGTACAGCTTAAACATTAGTACACTGGGTACAGTACTGCTATTGCTTAGAACTGCAAAGTCAACCCGAATCAACGAAGTGGTAGGAGCACAACATGAATTCATGCACTATGGATGTGTTTGGTAAATACAGATTCGCAAAACACTATGCCATGTTATGCAACGCGATGATGCATGGGCATGACAATGTGCTTGTATGTATAACAGAGGCAGTACACCTACATCGGAGTTAGAGTTAACTAAAAATCTACCGACAGATTCACATTGAAATACTGCATGCTGTTTACTTCAGCTCAGAGTACGTACGGTGACAATATGACGCCCAAGCCCTACATGAATGTTCATACAAGTGAGCAGTACACCCAACATGCATGGGCTAATGATGTTGTTGCTTATTTTGTCAGAATGCGGTTTTGCTGATATATTGATTTCAAAATTAAGTGAATCTATAATTATCAATATTAGTTTGTTTAGCTGGGTTGCTGACTGTCCATTTGGCTTAGCAAGAGCTAGGCATGGTATTTTCAGAGTTGTTTAATGTGAATGAAAAATGGTGCCAAGTCTACCACTTGTATACTTCGCTCTACTTTCACAATATTTTTTGGAAAGTTGGAGCTATCACTTTCAGTGTAATTAATGAATTTGCAATACTTTTTTCTTCACATGTTAATACAAAATTTAAAATTTAAGTATAGGCATAGGGCCTAGGCCTTATTTCAAGGTAACGTACTTTCATCATGGGCCTAAGCTTATTTATTTGCTGTAACATTAACGTAGGCCTTAAGTGCTAGCCTAAGTGTAAGCATAGACACTCGTAACGTTATCATACTACATATGCCTAATAGGCTGTATACGTATCATTTATAACACTAGGCCTACACACATATATAACGTTACGGGTGCCTGTGGGTGTAAGTAATGCGATTGCGTAAGTAAGGCATAGAATACTGTACGTAGACCTACTGGGTCACGATATACGCAACGTACAAAAGGCGTGCCTACGCTACAACGGCTTCATTCGACAATCTGTTACGTACAGAAATTGCATTTTTTGAAAGAAAGTCTAAATTAATAGGGCAACTGAAGTCAGAAAAATGTTGCTGGGGTACCTTTTTATTAACATTTTACCTTTGAAGAATGCGTGAAACTTTCCAAGACCCCATTCAACAAATTCCATCGTTCACTCGAGTCATAGGTTCAGAGTCAAAAGGCACGCGAAACATGAGAAGCAGGCGTTGCTCTCGACCAATATGAATTTTGCATTGCTGTTGATCAGGGAACTGGTTCCGACGCGCTCAAGACATTCCCACCATGCATGCAAAATAGGTTCGAAGTGATTGCGTAAACAGTTCAGAGTGATCAGAGACGGTTCAAAGTCAAACGACACGGATATCGGATCATTTAAATGAACCGGTAGTTCTAAGAGTGTATGTTGTGAGAAAGATTTAGCTCCTTGAAATGCCTGAAGTGATATATTAGCCAGTAGTTGCAGCAATTCTGAGGCAAACTATGATTCATCCTTTTTGATATTCCTTGCTAGAGGAATCTATGCAGTCTTGCTTGTGTGTGTGCCCCTGCACATTTGTAAAGGCGATATCTCCAGAAGTTGAACTTGAATGGAGCTCATACTTTCTATGCTGATACCCCATGGTTAGTTCTCGATCTCGATCCCGTGTTAGGTCAAAGGTCATCTGAGGTCAACAGAGATCAAGGAGTGAAAATCTTGTGAACATGATAACTTGACAATGTAAACTTGGATCGAGTTCATATTTGGTAAAAAGGTTCCCCATGTTGAGGTGTAGATCCATATTGATTTTTGTAGATGTCGAAGGTCACTAACATCAACAGAGGCCAATAGCAATGTATTTATCCCAATATTTCAAGAGGTTCAATTATGATGTTCAATTATCTTGTTTAGTACAGTGTCCATTGTTTTTGGTACTTGGTGGCATGGATATTAATGAAAAGACAGGGCTTGAAGTGAATTTGCTCTCCATAACCGTAAGTCCATTTTTTTTCAAACTTAGGTGTGGTTGTAGGAGTTAAGACTAGGACACTTCCCCACTGACTTTCGAACTCATGAGTGGTCAAATACCTTTGTATAAATCTGACACCCAAGTTTTTTCCCATTGTAAGAGTACAAACCTAATTATAATTTGGATGAGATCAAATATCATTTAATATTCTTATTAGCTTTAAATCGGAAAGCAAGGAACCACACAGCTGTTGGCTCTCTCGTTTATAGTACGAACATATGCCCAACTCTAGTAGAACTGTCTGTGGGATGAATGAAGTTCCTGTTTCTTAGAGCATTGATGCAACCTTTGCTACATCCCTTGGACGAATGGTAAATGATACAGTACCCAGGAATGAAACTCATTGATGAAAATGTAGGTGTTGATGGGCAAAGTAGGCTGTGTCTGTTTGCAAAGAGTAGAATAAAGGAAGGGGAAGAGCTGCGCTGTGGCTCTGGAGACCTTCCATGGAGGAAAAAGGAACATGAAAGTCACTTGGAAGAAGATGACCTAAAGTTTGGACTTCAGTTTGAGAAAGACCCAACCAAGATACTTCAAGAAGGAACTGGGGGAGTTTGCCAAATTACCATCCCTGGACAACAAATTGAAGGAGAGAATGGCTGAATAACCAATAACTGTGAGGGTGATGGAAATAATAGGATTATATCAGCTGAGTATCAGCAGGAAACAATTGAAATCCATATTGAGAAGAACAACCCAAATATTTCAAGAGACTAGTAAAAGTGTTTCTCATAATCACATACATGACAATCAGATTGTAGACAACAATGATGCAAGTGACAAGATTACATCAGCTGGAAATGTAGAAAAGTGACATAGGTCATATGAATCTTTTGCAACTGTTTCAGCGTGTATGCCCATTGTTGTAGATGGCTCTAAGGGCCACATCACTACTACTGTAGAGCCATGACTTTTCAGACAGTTGGGACTCACAAGATGTGAGGGATCCTAATTACCAGTATATACATAGTGAATCAGAAACATCTGATACATATTCTGATAGCAGTACAGTGATTTCCATTTTTCACTTGCATTCATCATCATGTAGTCAAGTCAATAATCATAGGCCAAAAACAAGTATCTGGAAGATTCCAGATTTATCTTCCACTACTCAAGACAATCCTAATAGAGCAAAAGCAGGTAGTTGCTACACCCGCCACATACGAGGAGCAAGTGAAATCTCAGAGACAGATTCGTCTTCAGTTTTATCTTCCACTACTCGAGATACCCCTAAGAGAGCAAAAGCAACTAGTTGCAACACCACCCACAGACGAGGAGCAAGAGATATCTTAGAGACAGCTACTCAAAACACCCCTCAGAGAGCAAATACAGCTAGTCACGACACCCCCAAAAATGTAGCGGCAAGTGTAATCTGAAAGACACGTGACCCTGAAGATTAGGAGACAGGTTCATCTTTATCTAGTTATTCTAGAATTTCGTGAAAACAACATGCCCATTTTGTGATGTTCCTCAGAGCAAGTTAACCAGACACATTCAGTTAGTACACAAAGAAGTAAAAGAAGTCTCTGATGCAATGAATGCCCAAAAGGGAACGCTTGCAGGCATTCAGCAACTAGAAGCGAGGGATTTTGAAAGAGAACAAACAGCAGTTAAAACATTTCAACCCAGTCTTTCAACAAGAAAGAAGCCAAACTGGTAGTGGTGAAATCGTGATGTGTTGTAACTGTAATGGGTTTTTCAATCGGAAGTTCTGCAAAAGACACACGAAAAGCTGTTTCTAAGAATCATGCCAAGTAACTGTTTGTCTACTTTATCTGCTATGTCCAGTTTGACAGACAGAAATAAGGATGTTTTTTTTGGAAGAAATACTGTGCAAGTTTGATGACATTGATGATGACATTGGCTTATTTTGTAGGAAACACCCTGTAAAAATTAATATTGGTGAACGACTCCGGACAAAAAGCAAACTGAGAAAGGACAAAGCGGGAGAGGTAAGGAAGTCGGTAATGACATCGATGCGACGTTTGGCTTTCCTGTACATGAAATTTTTCCAGCAACAACAAGAGTATGGCCTCATTAAAGAGATAGAAAAAACCTACCAGATATATTCTTCAGAGACAACTACACTCATTTGGAGCTTGCAATCCTAAACTACACTATGAATTCGGAAGGAAAAAGTATGGCTGATTTGAAATATGGACTCAAAACAGCATTACATTACCTTACCAGCAAATCCTGTCCAATTATCCAAGGCACATTGGATTATTTAACTTCTGACTAATGTTCAGTGTGCCAATCACCTATGACGACACATAATTATATTAGAGGGGTTTAGACCTCAAGTGAAGAAATGTGTGGTAGCTTTCATTGGCCCGGTTCATCCGTGTTCACCAAGGATCCTTTCTTAGAGATAAATATGACATCATACCTGGGGGAAATTCTTCTGAAATTCGCTAATTCCAAAATGAAGCATAAATCTAGACTTCTTTTAAACATAAAATGATTTTGTACTAGTTTTATGCATTTACTATAACAGTTGGGCATCACTAGTACAAATTGTAAGCCAATGAAATGAAGCAACACCCCGCCCCCAAAAGAAATAAACCTAACGAAATGCGGGATTGGCCAGAAAAGTGCGGGAATCCCGCGCCCTAGCACTGCATGATACTGTTGTCTAAACAATACTGTTATTGCGGTAAACAACTGTTAAGATTGCTGAGCAAAGTATGTTTACTTGTTCTAGTTTTCACAGATGCTGCTATTGAAGATGATTTCTCCAAGTATGAATGAGATGCCTCCGCTGATCCTCCAGTTGTGAGAGAAGTTGTACAATGCTCGGAATCCTCCTCATCTGAGAGCACAACCAAACTAAAAAGGTAACATCTTACCTTCACTGATATAATCAGGGAGTTGTTATGGAATGGAGTTCTATCTTCAGTGATGTTATCACCATGTCCTTAAAACCACCTCAGGATATACCACGCAGCCTATGTAAACCCTATGACTAAACATGAAGGTAAGGACTCCCCAGAGAGCGATCACATTTCCTTGAACCATATGAAGTTGCCGATTCGGGCGACTTCTTGAAAACGCCCTCTATCGTTTCACCGTATCTAGCCGATTACTTCATGGGGCTTTCCCTGATACTTACCGCATGCGCAGTAGTTATTCCTTTTAGTGTCATGGTCGAAACTTAAGAATCAGTGAAGTTTTTCTTCGAATTAATCGCCATGTTTTCATCGTATACTGTACGTAATATTCGGAATTTTAGGCTAGAAAGAAGTGATTTTTTAGTAAATTTGCGCATCGCTTCGGCGATTTGCTACTGAGTTGTCGTGTACATCAATGTCTTAGCTGCCCAAAAATGGATCGTAAAGTCATGGCCACTCACTGCCAAGTTGCAGAAAAACTGGAAAGTCTGATTTCAAAATTTATTATTTCGTGGGCCGTTACCATGGTCATTTCACGATCGGTAAAATTTTTTGGCAATAACGGCGAAACATGTATAGCTTATTTTGTGTAAGAATCGCTTTGACGATGCAATGATACACTGTGGTACTATGTGGTAGTGCTAGGACTAAGGTTAGTTCTCTATTTTTACCTTTTTACAACATTTCATTCGTAAGTTACGTAAATTTAGTACGTATTCTGAATACTTTAGCTTAGGCATTCAGACAGTTGCTAATATATTTTGTTCCATAAGTCGTGTAAGTGAACCACGAATGTGATGATATCATATGATTATTTGCCTAATGTTTGTGAATGACAATATATTTCTCAGGATGATGAATTGTAACAATTTCGCTGAATTATTTTCACTATGTACACTCCAAAATGATTTAGTCTTCACAGATTAAAAATCGTACTGATGCAAATGGCACCTTTCTTTTTATGTAGCAGCATTTCATCCTTCCGACAATCCAAATAAATGTAGAAATGACAAAATTTGGGCAGTTGCAACTCTTACAAAATAATGATCTGTGGGTATGACTCTGAGTACTAACTGGGTATGATCAGAATGCTGTATAAATTATTCCTTCATTGCTTTTTTTTTGGGCATTCTGTGTTAAATTTGTGTCAACACATACAGTGATACCAATGCATGCTTCGTTCTGGCTTTGTACTACAGCATCAAGTGGTTAAATGAAAAGAGAGTACACAAAACAAGAATGTGATTTTGCGATGACTGTTTTCAAGTCTTCATTGTTAACACAAAACAAGAATGTGGTTTTTGCGATGACTGTTTTCAAGTCTTCATTGTTAACATAAATTATTATGCTGATTACCTTCCATTTTATCTTTAACAAACCTTGCAGGTTTACATCTTGTAAGCAAACAATATTTTCAGTTTGTACGGTGGTCTTTACAATTTCTTCCATACAAAAAAATCAATACAATATCTTTGACTACAAATAAGCCTTCTCCATTCTGTATTTGAATCCACTCATTTGAATAAGCCAGAACTGAGTCTGCAGCTGGGCTTTCATCCTGGCACCACTTAGTTTATATTTTGACATACTGAGTACAACTTCATTGCTTCGCATTTTATTGTATTTTTTTTATTAATTTATATGGTACATAACCAGCACAGTCCCGCAATGCCTGGTCCTCTGTCTGAGTCATTGCTTCAGGGGTCATGTCTAAGGTTGTGGCTGGCATGTCACTTCCAGCAAGGTTGCTAATAGGGAGGAAAACATCTTTTCCAGGGCATGCTGTAAAATGAATACTTCTTCTGCTTCCCTTATACTTGTGGAATTCATGCCACATTTGACTCTTCACTTTATCAGAAAATGTGGTTCCTCTTATGCTCTTAGTTATCGACCACAATTGTTCTACTGTTTCTGCAGCAAACTGGCCAAATTGTAATCTTTTATATGAAGCATCACTCTTCTTCAAAAATGTATGACACTTGATGTTAGTGGGGTCTTCAGTTTGAATAGGTCGTCTTCAAATATGTTGTTGATAGCAGCTTCAAAAAATCCATCGCAAGCACTGATGCATCAGCCTTCCTAAAGCTCTTTGCGGGATACTGCATTCCTGTAAATGAAAGAATTATGATGACAGTTTTCAAGGAACAGGCTATTTTTCACAATATTAAAGAAACACCAGTCCTAAATTACATAACTTGTGAGAAGTATTTTCCATCCCTTTAAACCAAAAAAATCTGCAGCATGCTTCAACTTTGAGAGAGAATTCATATTCAAGAGAAAGCATTTCTTATTCCTCGGGTCTAAGCAGAACATTCTCCTTATGGGTGGGGTTATATAAGGAACAACCCCCTTCCATGATTCCACACCTCACTGCAACATTGTGACTTTGCCGGAATTTGTTGATGTTTCTTTAATCAAATGATATGCTTCTTGACACAAAGTTGTAGAGAATAATAATACATTTAATCAATATAGCTACATAAATAGTATAGGATATGCTATGAAAAGTACCCTCCCTATGATTCCACAGCCCAGTGCACTTAGTAGAATGAAATAAATGATATCACTATATATTCTGTACTGGACATTGTGAACTATGGATATTGCTTCGAATAATTTGTTAACGTATCATAAAAAAAAATGATGTAAATAATAAAACAAATATTCTTCAAAGAAAGTTATATTCCGCCCCAGATTTTTTGTTAACAGGTGAGTGACGAAATGCTTCCTTGTTACCTCTCCATACGCACCAACCAAATAATATCAACATTCCTTTAACTCATTCTTAAAAGTTACTTCTTGCTCCTGAACCCCAGCAATAATTACAGTTTGGAAAGTTCAACAAAGAAATTTAAACTTACTCAAGTTGCTTGGTAGTGCCAGATGTGGCTTCTAGTGAGGTTCCACTCTCCATTCTAGTCCTCTCTGATGTTTGAGAAGCAGTTTCTACAAGAAAAATAAATGAAAGATTTTTAAAGAGTCCATTTCCAACTGAATGTTTCTGAACATTTCTGAAAATTACTCATTGATATCAAACTAGTAAAACTGTACCACATGTATACAGAATAAATACCAAACTTAACTGACATTAACCATGATGTGGAGCAGATTTATAGATAGAGTAACGAAGTAAAAAAAAATAGGTTTCATTACTTGGAGGTAAGATAAGTATTCTGTTATTTTGGGATCGTGTAATGCAGTGAGACTAGCATCCTTATTGCTTTAGCTATAGGAGATCCTGAAACTGTGTGCTTTTTACGTGACCCGTCATACGGGATACAAAACGTCACGGCCAAACGGCACTACCAAACCATCCCATTCTTACAAACGAACCTCAGGTCAAGCGAGCCAAAAAAAAAAGTACATACGCTCACATACACATGCAGAGACAAAACGCCCAACCCCCCACTGAAATATTAAAAAACTACAAAAGGACGACCAGCACGCAGCGAAACAAAACACCCTTCCCCAGCACACCACCGTCCAAAAAAGGCAGCCCTAGATAAACGGCGAAAATCGCCTTCAACCTGAAGGCGAATGTCAGACTTCACCGCCTCCAGGACTGCCTGCCAACTGGCAAATTTCCCCCTAAAAACAACATCACATCTATTCCTCCAAATAAGTTTTTTTACAACAGAACAAACATAAATAATACGCTGCAACACAGCAACGGAACAAACTGGAGGATCTAATCCATACAAGACAAAACCCTGTCCTACCGACCAGGAACGGTCTCCCGTTAAACGGTCGGTCCAGGACTGAAACCACTCCCACAAGTTCAAAACAAAGGGGCAATGCCAAAAAACATGGGCAGTACTCTCTAAGCTGTCACAGCCGGTCCTCGGGCACAGTCCATCACCCAATCGCCAGTGATACCTTTTCAGATTGGTCACCAAGGCACCGTGTGCAATTCTCCATGCAAGGTCACGGAGCCTGCAACCATTCAGCCTTGAATGCACCGAACGCCATACTTCGACAGGATGACGTCCCTGTACAAAAATTGCACCCAAGGCCCTATCCCGCAACGAACTGTGAACGAGGGCCGGCCGTGACAGGTCAACAGGGGGCAACTCAATCAGAGCGGAGCAAATGACACGCACCACCCTGTTTGGAGTACTACTATGCGGTTCTCTGTTGCTAAACAGCGCCGGGACCCATCGACGCAGGTGCAAACCTCCCCAAAAACGCACAAAATATGAACAAGGCAACCCTGGGTCAGTTACCGCTACAAACAACTGCTTAAATAACAAACAAGTTAACTTACTTCCCAGATGAACCACCCCTAACCCACCCTTCTCCAGTTTTTGGTACATTACCGCCCTTTTGACAAGCTCTGTACCACCCGACCAAATAAATGAAAATATCGCTCTCTCCAACCGCACTAGGACGCGACGTGGAATTGGATACACCGCGCCCGGGTACCACAAGATGGGCGAAACAAAACGATTAACTACGGTGACTTTCCCTAGGATCGAAAGCCAGCGGGTGCCAAAGGTTTCGAGCCTGCTCTCAAATACCTCAGCCCTCTCGCTCCAGGTGACATCACCAGGTGCATCGTAGCCGAACCATATACCATTAATTTTGATATTCTGATCCGACCACGACGCACCGAATGGTAAGTCTCTGTATCTCCAGCTACCAAGACGAAGGCCCTTTGTCTTTTCTGGATTCAACTTCGCCCCGGTAGCTCTCTCAAAAATAGATAAATCCCGCGAGAGTGCGCGAAAGGAGCCCAGACTCGAAACAACACATGTCACGTCATCTGCATATTGAGCGCATTGAAACTGTGTGGAACTTGGATCGGTCCGTAGGCTACACTGTCATGTTAACAAATTCAATGAGGGGCTTATCTTTTGTGATATATAGTAATGGTTTCATGATTGTTCCACTAAATTTTAACATAGCAAGGACAGAGGGGGAAACCGAAACTATTTGCAGCAAAGCAGAGTTACAACACAAGCCTACCATGCTACACAATGAACTTGTAACCTATGTTTTCTACAGATTTTCGATGACCCAGCAGTAGACCTATCCAATGAGGAAACCATATTTCCAATTCCAAGTTAACTGACAGGGTCTAGGCCTCAGTAAATAAAAGGCCCACACACATAAAGAGTAGGCTAGTCCATAACAATGCATAGCCTAACTTCTGATTTCGCTAAACTTAGGAACAACGGGACTAACAAGTAACATATCCTACGCCGAACAAGATACTGTGGTGTACTAGTACTATAGGCCTAGTAGTAGTACTAGTATTTAGTAACAATGAGTAAGGCAAGGAAATAGCCAGAAAGGGCCACTTGTGCCTAGGATAAACCTATGCCAATAAAAGGCGAATGATTCATGCTGGATCTTATCAATAGCAGTTACAAATACTTTGTCAATGCCTGGTTTCTACTCGTACCTTTGCAAGAGGAAGAAATCCACTCCAGCGTTTTCTGTGTGCAGTCCACCAGCCTAGCCTTCAGGATACATGTTGTGTGAATTCATATAGTGTGGCAAGTTTCACGGTCGCACCGACACAATCTTTGATTGGACGGAAGTTTAGACATGCAAACCGAAAATGGCTGTGTCGCTATTGGTGTCATCTTCGGTCTCAGACAACTTCTCAAACTCTTCCCAATCAAAGAATTAAGTTCAATCTAATAATTCTAGTGTTTGATTCAGTAGGGGCTATAGCGCTAACAGAGGCTAAATCTTCAAGCAGTAGTACAGAAATCTCGACTGTGTCAAATCTCACATTGACTGCACGTATAACTAATCTAAAAAAAAAGTCCGTGATCACCGAGAGGTTGACTAAGTTTTGGCCCCCCCACGGGAAAACGCGACATCTTTTCGCCCAAAAATTTATACAACGTTTAGAGGGTACACACGAAATTTATCACAACCCCCTTCTTCATCGGGCTAATTCCCTTGTTTTATAGGGGCAAGGGGCTCGTCTAGCAAGTCAACTTTGCCAATTTGATACCCATTGACTTACAACATGAAGAGGGCTTGTCCAGCAAGTAAAGCGCAGGGAGCCAAAAAAAAAAAATTAAAAAAAAAGCCATGATCACACTGAGAGGTAAAACAAATTCTTGCTACCCCCTTCCCCCTCCTCCAATAAACTTAATAAACAACACAAAACACATGAGCAATACTTGAAATGTTAAAGTTTAATTGCAACTCATTTAATGCACAAAAGTTCTTAATTAAGCGAAAAAGAATCTGATAATCATCCTTTTCTTTTTTCTTAACTTTATATAGAAAGCCTCTGAAGAAGATTCTGGTAGGATCGAAACGTCAGGCCAACCTACTTTTACACAATTTTATATATACGTAGTAAATAAAGTTGACTGAAACATTGCCTAGCTGTAGGTCCCCCCATATAACAGATCATGAAGCATTTGGAATCACCACTTGATATATGTATTATCCAACTTTTGAAGGGTATCATAACAAAGTAACATAAAAACTATATGTATGTATGTGTGTATATTAAAATTATATGGCATATAAAAAAGAAAATATAAGAAAATATATACTATAAAATGTAAAAATTATATATAAAATATATTTCAAAACATACGAACTATATGGCAATAAAAACTACTTTTTTTCTTCTTTTTTCCCTCCATTTATTGATAACTTCAGTCAAATTAACAGAATTAATATTTTCATACTATAGATGCTTCAGATTCAATAAACGTCATAACAAAATAACAGTTGTTCCAATAAACAGCACAATTGATCGAACGAGATTAATAGAAAAGAGAATCACATGTCCTAAAGGTTTGTTTAAGCTGCATAAAGTTAACCTTACCTTTTACTACGACATCGATGTTGTGTGTATTTTTTGACACTTATTGTAAACTTAAATTTATAGAAGAAATCCTCTACAACAGGAATACATTTATTCAATTTACATTGAAGATGAAATGCTTCATATATAAAATAAGAAAATTGTATGGGTGAGCTACATCAACACAGAAACCAAGAAGGATATCCTTCTTGGAGAAGAAGAATTGCTTATTTAATAACATAGCCTCAACCCCTAAAATAAAGGTGGATGTCACACTACACTCCCAGAACAGATGTTCTATACTTTCAATATGTGTATCGCAAAAGGTACAGTTTGGAGAGTCGGATTTTCCGATGATACGAAGAAGTTTATTGGTCCCAATTATTGTATGTAAAACTCTAAACTGAAAATATTTGATTTTTGATTCGGAAACTGTTGCCCAAGGAATACTGTAGAATCTATTCCAATCTTCAGTCAAGTTGTTGAAAACATTAGCCCATTTACGGCTGGCGGTAGGTATCTGAGCGACTTTATCTAAATACCGGGAATAAACACACGAAACCAGTAGATTGCATTAACAAAGTATTTTGCAACCCCCAACACCCCCAACATCAATATGTTTTGTCCTGCGTTTATTATGACATCATTTAACCATTTCTTTTCGAGAAGTATCGTTCTTTCATCTTCAGTGACTTGTAAGTGTGATAACCACATGGCAGGCTTACTCTTTCGACCAAATGGTCTTATGTGACTGCCTTTCCCATATTGTTGGATATTTTGTGTTGCTGAAGTTTATTCTTTTCTCTATTTCGCAGGTCCAATATACATCTAAATAAGAAGATATACTTTAACTAATGACATCTCATTCAAGAAATAATAGTTTTTATTCATTTCACTGTGCAGCTGTTCTTGTGCTTGGGTGTTAACTTTGCCGAATAACTGTGGAACAAACTGTACCCTGCGTAAAATTTCAAATTCACCACGAGTACTTCTTTCATGCAGTCTGTCAAAAAGGCAATAGTGTTCGTTGGAACCAGTTACGGGCTGAACATGTCCAGTTGTGTCATGGATAGGCTTTAATAGAAAGCCAAGGCAAATTTTTGACAAAATTACCCGTCTCAATCAGCCTCATAATGCCTGCTGAGGGTTGAGCAAGCATCCCATTGTGTGGGTGAAACATTTGTAGAAACCTTTTGTTCCCGTGTGCAACAACCATATTAGCCATGTCAACAATCACAATATTTCGAATATATTTCATCGATTGAACTAAATCAACAACATCACGAGGACTTTCTGCTCGCAGTAGAAATTTAGCAGCATACACAATACCCCCCGGTGGGGATTTTTTTTTCCCAAACAGGTTTGCAAGTGTGCGTAAATAGTCCTTCATGATTGGTCGGAAAAGTGACGTCATCACCATAGAAACCTTCACTTCGAGGTTCTGCATCCATTTGTTGCAACGAAGATATACCCGTTCAAAATTACCCGTAGCTTTTCGTACATATATTTAGATATGTTTGGAATTGGTTTAGACATATTTAGCACACTAGTATTGTAAGATCTACTTTGATCGAAGTTTTCTGTGACGGCATTACTCGATAACATCGCACAGTGAAAGTTTCGTACAGGGCACATGACACATGCGCTGTAGGCCTATATGTGTGCAGTGACGGAAATATATCATACTATACACTATACTGTTTTGCGTATATTCACTCAAGACTCATGAACTGGCCTCGTGAATTTTTTTTTAGAGTAGGCCTAGACATTCCACGAAACGAATTCTAATTTGAATAGAACGGCTCACGAATCGTGGATAACGTAAACACGAACCAAATACAGTGTAGCGTGTGCATCATAAGTGAGGTCAACATGTAATCCAAGCATAGAAAGTAAAGTTAGGGCGTTTGAAGGGAAACCCCTTAACTAGACTCAATCAAGTGTCAGTGTGTAAATCAGTATATGTCTTATGCTGACGTGACGAGCAATCTGATTGGCCGAAAACTCCGTAATTGCAAACCTGTTTGGGAAAACAAAATCGCCCCCTGATGGAACCGTGTAATTTTTAACAAAAATTTTCAAATTTAGTGCTATCTTTAATTAGTGTGTCTCTTATGTTCATTATGATGTCAAGTTGTCACTTTGGCAACCCCTCTTATTCCAACGTCTCTTCCCACTGTCCTGATGTAAGGTAGAATTACTACCATGCATAACTTCAATGAGACGTTCCTGTGTGAATTCACGGCATTCGTATGGGTGTACTCGAGAGTTGCCCAACAAGCCTGTAGCCAACAGATTCTTTTCAACGTCACCCCAAACTTTATCGCCATCAACTGTGTCGCTCTGCACTGATTCATCTGGCAGCTCTAAATTGGACACATCACACCTAAATGCACCTTTCTTATCAACATCTAAAATTAAAACTTGTGGGTGATAGCCGCAAATAACACAATTGAAATGGTCAAACTTTGTGCACAGGGCCTGAAAATGCAGAAAGATATTAATGATATTCTGTGGACAAAGTGTTTATTGATGAGTTCTGTATGGCGACCTAACGCGATTGAACATGCTATACCTTTCTCCAATCTAACTTACATTTCTAATGAAATAAGGAAAACGTCATTGTAGTTATGCACACCCTCATCATACTCCTGATACCTAAATGGCAACTGACACTCAATAAAATTTTTACAGTATGTTACTATACCAGTTCGAAGACCTTCCGATGTTAAAAGGGTTTGCCTTGTCCGATATCTTGATGGGCTTCGATAGTTCTGTCCCACATGACGAACAGAGTGTTTCTGTAGGTACAAATTCCAGCGGATATCTACAACCTCTGTTGATATAAGCAGAAGAGATAGGCCAAGGAATATTCTTGCTTTGTTTGAGGTATTCGCACATAACTTTAATTATATCATCATTTGTTGGGGGATTTACAACACAACCAGTTGGAAATAAATATTCCTCTTCCAAATGTATTTTTGAAACAAAGCTACGCTCCTCTAAGTACCGGAGACATAAACCCTTGTGTACACAAGACCTACTCTGCTTACAACAGCCACAGTTCAAAGAAGCCCCTGTTTTGTCGTAGGTGACAACACAGCGCCCTAGTCGTGCATAGTAGTCGGTCAGGGCTGCTAGGAAATTGTACGATCAGTCGCACACCACGTTCCATTCCCTCCATATGTAGTTTTCTCACCAATCATTTTGTGAGTTCCACCTTTCGATAGTTCCTTCAATGAATTTTCAGACAGGGACAACCTTTCTGGATTCATAACACAATTATCTACTCCTTTAAGATGTTCGCACTAGTATCATCGAAAACTGTTGTTTCTTGCGATTCTTATTTCAACCATGCACTCCTTTTCCTCGCACAAAATTACGACACTAGAATGATGCAGTTTCCTTTCAACATGGAGTGGGTAATCCCCTTAAAAGTCTTACGGACAAAGAATATAGATTGAACAGGATCTACACATACACCACTAATCTTTATATCAATCTCATGCATTGTTTCCATGTGTCTATTCATATTAGATTTCAACATCTGAGTGCCGCATTCAGTACATTTAATGCGAGGGTGAGTTTTCCTAACTGTCTTACTTGTCTTAATTGGAGAATCGTAATTGTATTCACCATCCTCATCACCACTGAAAATGACATCCTCCTTAACCGGACGCACACAGTCGTCCTCCCTACCACAAGTACTATCACCTTTCGAATCACTATCAAAATTACACCGTCTATCGACAAATACACCATCGTCATCACTGTTACCAATGCTACTATCCCGGTCAATGTCAGCCTCCTCATCTACCATATTCTCGTCACTCACCCAACTATTTTGATTATCAGACCCACCACTGACATCAACGTCATCTTGACTAACATGTCCACTTTCCAGCCCATCATCATCCACTGTTTTCTCATGATGCTGATGACATTTCTGATTTTCAGAACCACTAACACTATCCCTGATATCACCCCACCTAAATCTGCTATGACCACCCTCGGGGTCAACATCAAATACTCGACACTTACTTATGTGGGACTGGAAATATTCTCTTCTTATGAAAATCCCATCACACCTGACACAATGGAAGTGACAGCCTCCTTTGGTTCCTTTACTTAAACACATCTTACATGGCAACGTTAACATTTCCCCTACTTTTATTCCTTTACTTGTATGAACATTTCTTAAATGTCTTTTCAATGACCATGGATGGTCAAAATACTTGCCTGGACATAGCCCACACTGATTTCCATTTGGTGTTCTTGTTGATCTTGCTTCTTCGATGATGCCGTCCACCCAGTCCTTCTCATGCCCGAAAAAAAACAATAGAACCTGGTGTTGAACCGTCATTCCTCGTCAGCGGTAGGGCTTCCGTGTGTCATTCCCGGCTTTTTTGTGGCGTTCTGCTGTCTCCTTTCTTCGTCCTTTTGTCCCCCGCCACCTGTCTGCCGATTGGACGTCAAGAAAGCATTTTCCTCCGCAATGGATCCAAACTCATTCATCATCTGAATCTTAAAGAGAACAACCAGAAATCCATATAAATTATGTGAATCTCTGCTAGTATAAAAATTACAAAGCATACAAGTGTTTTCATTTTTCATTTCTTTATTCCAGTATAAATTTACACAGAAATTTATAAATAGGATAAAAATATAACAACAATACAAAACATCAAAATACAGGTTAAGACATAAAAGTTTATGAGACTAAGTTAATAGTGAAAACATAAAAAGCGTTACAAAAGTTATCAAAATTATCAAGAAGCTACAACAAAGGATCTAGGAAGCTGTCTTTACCAGTTTACAAAAAGGGCTGCTCTGTACATAAGACGAGTTCTTAAATAGTAAAATTCTAAAACATTATCAAAAGGCTACAATAAAGTATCTAAGGAGCCGTTTTGGACAAAAATGGCTGCTCTGTAAATAAACGAGTTCTTAAAGAGTATAATTCTAAAAGATGGCGTAATATTTGGATTTCTCAAATTGTAAAAATTAGTCCTATTGCACAGAGAGTTGAGCTTGGAATGTAGAGGATGTCCGTTAGAAGTTTGAATATTTTTGACAACTCGTATAAATCCATTTGTAGCAGATTCATTGACTTTATGTACAAGATTCTCATAATTAAGCCTGAAAATTTGTTAACAAAATTCTTATTCTTCTCTTATCTTTAACGTGCACAAAATGGTACCATACTGGAACCGCATATACTAGGATCGGCAAGACAGACGCCGCGAACACCCTTTCTACTGTAAAACTGGAAAAGTATGGAACAGTGAATGCTAATGTTGAAACAATATAATACACTTTAGGTAACATTTTCGAGATATGATTTGTAAAAGTTAACTTATCGTCAATGCACACTCCTAGATACATAGTGCAAGAGGTACGTTCAACGCACGAGCCCTGAATTATAGTTCTCTGTTCTTTAACATTCATTAAACCTTTGTGCTTAACATTTATATTTTCAAACAAGATTTCTTCTGATTTATTTGGATTCAAAATTAGATTTTTCTGCTCACACAAGCTAACAATTCTAGAAATAAAGTTCTGATATTCATCTTGATCTTTACTGTGTGTGCTTTTACTGATTCTGCAGGAAACAGCAGTATCATCTGCATATTTAATAACATTGCAGTTGGAACCTGAGCGTATCTCATCCGTGTAAATGGTGAAAAGTAGAGCCGATAAAGGACCCCCTTGAGGAACGCCAATTTCAATACTCGACTTAGAAGAAAATCCCTTCTGTAATTTAACTTGCCTAGACCAGCCTTGTACAAAGTTTGCAAGCCAATCAATAAGCCATGGTTCTTCAATAAAGCTGCATAGATCTTGAATTAGGCGATTAGGCAATACGGTATTAAATGCGGTAGAAAAATCGAAGAAAAGGACTTTTCAGTACTGTGTCGATGCCATGTACAAGAGTAAGTATGGCATCAGTGCATGAAACTCCCTTTTTGTAGGCAAATTGATTTTTGTCTCCATGTTTAATGATAGACTGCATTACGTATGGGAGTAGAATTTTCTGCATGCAGTTAAAACCAATACTTGAAATATCTATAGGTCTATAGTCTTTAACTGAAATGGGATTACCTGTTTTAGGAACAGGCGTCGTTTTAGCATGTTTCCACGAAGATGGAATGAGACTCTCATTAATACTTCTATTAAAAATAGTTGCAACAATACTTGACAGTTCATCAGAACAATATTTCAAACCCACCACGAGATGTTGTCGAAACCTGAGGCAATTCCACTTTTAACCAAGCTAAAATATTTGTTTACTTCATTGTTTACGAAAACTACAGGTATATCATTAGTTCTTTCTGGTAAGATCAAATTAACATCCTTAATAAAAGCACTGTTAAAACGTCCAAAATGTTCATTTAAATCAACTCCAAGTTCACTAGATATCAAGTTGTTGTGATGGTCACCGGGTTTGCTAATAGATTTTAGCAGGCTCCACAGAGAATTAGAATTTGATGTCACTTTCTCAAAATAAAAACATCTATTTTTGTGTACATGCTTATTGATTTTTCTTTGTAAGCTGTTTCTCTTTGCAGTATCACCAGTTTCAATTGCTTTCAACTTCTCCTTTTCTAATTTCTTTGTCTCATCCGCTGGTAATCTCTTCATCATCTCCGAGGCAGGTATAATCTTATGTGGGATGCATATATCACTAGTGAAGTTAATGTAGCATGAAACCACTTCAGTTAGCTCGTGCAAGGTATTGCAGTTTTCCGTAAAAGTACTCCAGTCAGTTGAGTCCAACATTTCTCTTAAGTTCTTGATATTATTCATACTAATGTCCCTCTCCCTTCTTCTAGTCTTCTTTTGGATCAGGCGATGTTTCTCTGTGTATTTTGGTATGACGCATATGCTGATATGGTCAGATGTGGCTACGGAATGTAGTTTTCTAGCTTGGTAATTATCGTCTTTGACATACACAGCATCCAAAGTAGCCTGTGATCTTGGATATGTGATAAAGTTGACAAGGTTTTTGTAGCCCATAGTCTCTAGGAGAGGAATTCTGTTTCTGTTGATGTCCCCTAAAATGATGACGTTAGATCGTGGGTTGCTTTTCAAAATTTTTGTTAGCGCCTTCTTCATCTCTGCATCGGCAACTGGAAAATTTCATGTAGGACGGGTATAAATGTTGACAATGATGATACTGCTTGCACCACTCGGCAAAAAACGGGGACGAGCACTCACAGCCAGTAGCTCAATATCCGGCGTTGACAGGGTTACAGATACTTTGGGGCGGCAAATAGCCCATTCTTTAGAAACATAAGTTATAAGACCTCCACCATTTGCCGAGTACTCCCTGTCATAGCGAAACATATAGAAATTTTCCAGTTGTAAGGCCTCATCTGTGACTAAGTGTCGTGGGATCTTGTCGTTCCATGACTGACATCTTTGTTCCTGTAGGGCTATGAAACAAAGGTTTTGCATATTTACGATAGTCTGTTCTAAGTGTGTAAACTTGCCCTGAATACTGTTGTTGGAGGAGAATCCACAAGGAAAACTGAAGTTAGCAGGCTTCGTTTGTCCTATTCTCTTCTGTATACCAGCTCGCTTGCCTCTCCTTCGACGAACAATAGATAGTTCTTTCAATTTGTTCAGCACCCGTGGCTCCAACAAGAACTCTGTCATGTGGGCTTTAATGCTGTATAACGTACATGCTCCATACTGTACAAGGTTTGGATTAGATCCGTTCTCCATGGACTTGTAAAGGTATAGTCTGTGCATAGGCCTAAAGTAGATGTTAAGATACAGCTTCATCCTCGAAAAATACGTTCAAACAGACTGAATAGTTAGTTGCTAGTTCTTTAAACAGCATATCCTTCCAAAATTAAATACGTAAAACAGGCAAGACAGTAGCTAAAAACGAAAAAATTTAGCTAGTGAAAAAACTATGCAGGCAGCTCAG
Organism: Apostichopus japonicus; assembly: GCF_037975245.1. Lineage (NCBI taxonomy): Eukaryota > Metazoa > Echinodermata > Holothuroidea > Aspidochirotida > Stichopodidae > Apostichopus > Apostichopus japonicus. Next base: position 20,879,599 of record NC_092577.1, read on the forward strand.
TAGGAAGCGCCCTCTTTACAACACTGACCACCTGACCTCTCTGAAGTGGAATAAATCATATCCTAAATCGACATTCTGCGCAAAATTGATGTGGTCAAAGGAAAATTCGAATACCACAACAGTTTACCACGGGCCAACACGCTCTTTAATTTGGAATTATATATTACTAACCTTGGGCTGTTCTCGCTTTTGTATTTTCCATGGACTTTTCGGCACGGGAGATGTTGCTCTGTTGGTGTTGGCGCGATAAAGCAAATGCCGGGCTTCAATCGCCACCCGAACTCCACAACCCACGTTAATTACCACCGAGTCACTGAAAAAGAAAACGTTTTCATTATTACAAAGAAACACAAGAAATATACCATTGGAACTCAACGCGACGACAGAACGGGAAAAATAGAAAACAACGTAAGGAAATAAACAGTTATTACACATCAATCGTAAACACTGTTTCATTAATTACGTTGACACATTGTACATTCTATACAACGTTATTTATTGTTGGTTCACTTAAAACCGGACCGAACCTTAAAGCTACCATTTATAACATATCATATTTGACGAGAGATTTACATACGCACAGTTTCAGGGGCACCATCACCTCCGTTCTTCCTGTCGATCCTTTCCAGTCACTTCCTGACTTCGTGGCATCTCTCGCGCTCCGTTCAGGTTTTCCTTAGAAAAAAACAACATAAATTAACATTTTTTGTGTCAGTTGTAATGGATGTGTCCTGTTGACACAGTTATAAGTATAAGTTAACATCTTCGCTATCCATAACACAGTAAATAAAGCAAATTATAAGCACTTCGAGTATTAAAAGAACGTCATATACGAAGACTTACCTGTGATTAGCCTAATTGATCAAGAAGTAGTGTGATTAGCCTAATTTATCAAGCAGTAAAGTTTTATAGTATGATTGGTATTATCCTACTATATAACATTATTTATTGTTATATAGCATAATAAAGGTAATCTGATCCATTGAAGGAATATTCTTTGATGGTAAGACACTATCCATACCTCTATGTATACCTCTATGTATGTAAGCATACCTCTATGTATGTTTTTAGCTTTTTATGAGTGATATGAATATTAATCTGTTCAAGTTTCTATTGAGTGGTATCAATGTTCAGCTGTTCAAGTGTGTTAAAACAAAGACAGAAGTGAGAAGAGGCTGCAAATTAAGAGTTTGTTCCAGTTTTAACTGAATACATATTTTTTTAAATGCGTGCTTAAACATCTTATATGTGCCATTTTAAATTCAAATAATGCACAAGAGGTAACATCACTTGATAACTCGTCCAGTTCCGTCCCCAGTCCGCCGCCGGTATCGCCAGATCCGGAGGCTTTGTCTGACGGAGAATCGGTGGTCATCGATTCTCCGGAGGTTCTGTCTGACAGCGACTCCGGTGAATCGGTGATCAGCGAGCCGAAACGTGCCACTGGGACGAGCTGGTACGACGAAATGGGGGAACCCTCTCTTAAAGGGTCGGCTTCAAGTGACGACTCGGACGACGATATGTCGTCAAGGGCGCGCTTGAAGCTTACGGAATCGTCGTCTTCGTAGTTTTGCCCCACTGCCCTCTCATGGCCCATACACTTTCAGTTGCCACTTTGAACGTGAATGGCATGAGGGATCATCGCAAGCGCAGTCGCATTTTCCATATTGTAAATCAATGGAGGTCGACTGCGTTTGCCTGCAAGAAACACATATTTTGGAAGATGTCCCTCTATGGGCTTATGAGTGGGGTGGTGAGCTGCATGCTTCGTTTGGTTCGTCTTCATCCTGTGGCACTGTCATCCTTCTGTCAGCTCGTCAGGCGGGTTGTGCCACTAGGGTGGAGACGGATCACGAGGGCCGATTGGTTTGCATTCTATTCAAGTATCCACAGGGTAACATCGCCATTTGCAATGTGTATGCTCCCAATCGGCCTTCTGCTAGACGAGATTTTTTTAACACGCTGCCTTCCTTTGTTCCTGGTAGTGCGCCGTGTGTCATGGTCGGAGACTTTAACTGTGTCCCAGACTCGGGTCTTGACAGACTCGGAACTTCTGTGTCTGCAAGTCCCGACGCTGGGATCACAGAATTGGACAGATGCACTTCGGCACACCTTTTAGCCGATGTCTGGAGGCATATGCACCCGTGTAGTACGGGGTATACGTGGGTGAGGCCTAACGGAGAAGATGCCTCCAGGATAGATCAAGTGTATGCGCCCGTAAGTTTTACATTTTCGGGTTGCGAGACGCTCAGCTGTCCGCTCTCTGACCATGACACTGTAGTAGCACGTTTTGTTTTGCCTTCCATTTTCCCGATCGGGCGGGGCCTATGGAAGCTTAACTGTCGGATTCTTGGCGAGGCAGAGTTCCGCCAGGGTTTCGAGACCAGGTACAAAGGATGGCAAACATTGAAGCCGGCCTTTGCTTCTACATCCCAATGGTGGGATGAGGTCAAGTTGCGCATCAAACGCTACGCAATTCAGTATTGCGTGACCCGCGCACGGCGTCGAAGAGAAAAATTCTCGAAGCTGTGCGCGGAGGTGAAGTTTGGCGACCCTTCGGCAGTCATCGCTTTGCAGACTTATCTCGATGAAAAGTACCACGGTGCCCGCGTCAGGGCCCGTGTCGAAGCGGTGGAAGCCGAGGAGCGCCCTTCACTGAGGTTTTACCAGTCCGTTAGCTCATCGGCAGGTGACAGACGCGTCCCGTCTGTACGCGCTACTGATGGGACCGTGGTTAGTGACCCTCACGGCATTGTCCGCGTATATAAAGAGTACTATTCGAGTTTGTTTACGCGTGGCAATGTCGACTTGTCGGCACAGGCTGATTTATTGAGGGGAATCTCAAAAACCGTTCCCCACGATGTCAATGATATTTTGGGGGGCGAAATAACCACTGTTGAGCTTTGGAAGGCGCTTTCGAAGATGAAGAATGGCAAGTCCCCGGGTTCGGACGGGCTTCCGAGGGAGTTCTACCGAACCTTCTGGGCAATAATAGGACCCGACATCAGAGCCGTCTTCGAGGACGCCTTCCAAAACGGACTGTTAAACCAAAGTCAACGTCTGGGCATGATTACTTTGCTGCCCAAGTCTGGGGACCCCTTGGATCCCCGTAACAAGCGTCCGATCACCTTGTTAAATGTGGACTACAAGTTGCTGGCTAAGGCTTTGTGCAACCGCCTTGCACTGGCTATGCCGCATCTTGTGGGTGATCTCCAGACTTGTGCAGTGAAGGGTCATTGCATCCAGCAGAACTTGTGGTTGATGCGCGACTTGACCGACTTTGTTATTGAGCGTGATCTGCCATGTGCATTGGTGTCTCTGGACCAGCAGAAGGCCTTTGACATGGTGGATCGCGGTTTTTTAATGAATGTATTGGAGACGTTTCAGTTGCACCCGGTTTTTCGTAATTGGATTTCTGTTTTGTATGAAGAAAGTTCTGTTATCGTAAATGGGTTTTGTTCGGAGGTTTTTAACGTAGAGAGGGGGGTGCGCCAGGGGTGCCCTCTGTCTCCATTACTTTATGTTTTGTTTAGCGAGTCCCTCTCTCGTCTTTTGGAAAGGGACTCCAGACTTGTTCCATTCGTTGTGCCAGGGGGTGCCAAAGTGAAATGCGCTCAATATGCAGATGACGTGACATGTGTTGTTTCGAGTCTGGGCTCCTTTCGCGCACTCTCGCAGGATTTATCTATTTTTGAGAGAGCTACCGGGGCGAAGTTGAATCCAGAAAAGACAAAGGGCCTTCGTCTTGGTAGCTGGAGATACAGAGACTTACCATTCGGTGCGTCGTGGTCGGATCAGAATATCAAAATTAATGGTATATGGTTCGGCTACGATGCACCTGGTGATGTCACCTGGAGCGAGAGGGCTGAGGTATTTGAGAGCAGGCTCGAAACCTTTGGCACCCGCTGGCTTTCGATCCTAGGGAAAGTCACCGTAGTTAATCGTTTTGTTTCGCCCATCTTGTGGTACCCGGGCGCGGTGTATCCAATTCCGCGTCGCGTCCTGGTGCGGTTGGAGAGAGCGATATTTTCATTTATTTGGTCGGGTGGTACAGAGCTTGTCAAAAGGGCGGTAATGTACCAAAAACTGGAGAAGGGTGGGTTAGGGGTGGTTCATCTGGGAAGTAAGTTAACTTGTTTGTTATTTAAGCAGTTGTTTGTAGCGGTAACTGACCCAGGGTTGCCTTGTTCATATTTTGTACGTTTTTGGGGCGGTTTGCACCTGCGTCGATGGGTCCCGGCGCTGTTTAGCAACAGAGAACCGCATAGTAGTACTCCAAACAGTGTGGTGCGTGTCATTTGCTCCGCTTTGATTGAGTTGCCCCCTGTTGACCTGTCACAGCCGGCCCTCGTTCACAGTTCGTTGCGGGATAGGGCCTTGAATGCAATTTTTGTACAGGGACGTCATCCTGTCGAAGTATGGCGTTCGGTGCATTCAAGGCTGAATGGTTGCAGGCTCCGTGACCTTGCATGGAGAATTGCACACGGTGCCTTGGTGACCAATCTGAAAAGGTATCACTGGCGATTGGGTGATGGACTGTGCCCGAGGACCGGCTGTGACAGCTTAGAGAGTACTGCCCATGTTTTTTGGCATTGCCCCTTTGTTTTGAACTTGTGGGAGTGGTTTCAGTCCTGGACCGACCGTTTAACGGGAGACCGTTCCTGGTCGGTAGGACAGGGTTTTGTTTTGTATGGATTAGATCCTCCAGTTTGTTCCGTTGCTGTGTTGCAGCGTATTATTTATGTTTGTTCTGTTGTAAAAAAACTTATTTGGAGGAATAGATGTGATGTTGTTTTTAGGGGGAAATTTGCCAGTTGGCAGGCAGTCCTGGAGGCGGTGAAGTCTGACATTCGCCTTCAGGTCGAAGGCGATTTTCGCCGTTTATCTAGGGCTGCCTTTTTTGGACGGTGGTGTGCTGGGGAAGGGTGTTTTGTTTCGCTGCGTGCTGGTCGTCCTTTTGTAGTTTTTTAATATTTCAGTGGGGGGTTGGGCGTTTTGTCTCTGCAGGTCGGTGAGCGTATGTACTCTTTTTGGCTCGCTTGACCTGAGGTTCGTTTGTAAGAATGGGATGGTTTGGTAGTGCCGTTTGGCCGTGACGTTTTGTATCCCGTATGACGGGTCACGTAAAAAGTACTTGATAAACTCTCAGAGTTATGTACAGTGAGCATTACCAATGTGTTGCTGATACTTAATATCATGAACTCATGTGTTTCAATCTGCAACAATCTTTACCTGCATTAGCGGGAAGAGAACACAATGATAGAAGTTAATACTAAAAACAAAATTTGCCTGTTTAAAAAGGGTTCTCAGTTGACAGCCAAGTTATGAGAAGGAGGTTATGGCTGGCTGTACGTTTTACAACATAGACAAACTTAAAATACTGGGTTGAACACCAATTTCATTACTATTTTTTATGCGAAATGTACTTCTTTGCTCAAATAGTTTGATGCATAAATTGCTAGTTTGCATATAGGGAAAATGTAAATAAACAGTATCTTGTTTCGCAAAGGGAACCTCTTAGAAGTCAATGCAGAGGTCAACATGTTTAAAAGCTGTATGTAATGGTGCATTTTCACTGCAGCTTAATCAGTATTGACAGCTGGTATCGCCCAGTATTGTTGCCTCATGTTTATGACATGGCTAAATTTCCTTTTTTTCCTACGATAGATCTGTTCATGTGATAATTAAATGTGACAGTAGTTCACTGTTTAAAATATTTGAAAGATGTTGAGGTAGTTGTACCTTTCTTTTGCTGTATATTAAAAGCATTTATGATCGTATGTCTATTCTATTTTTTTTTATCTCATCCTGATAAAGCATGCTAATACTTAATTAACATCACTCACTGATCTGCTTAAAGTCAATCATTGGTATAAACCAACACACATGCACACAAGGATACATTGCTTGTGAGAACCTGTACACAAAGCTCTCAACAAGATGCAAGCAAGCAGGTGTAGTTCCAGCAAGTAACTCAAGAATTATACCACAATTGACAATCGATTACGTAATCACAGAATTGTTTTTTCAAATTCAGCAGATTTTCAAGCTTATTGTATTGTTTTGTTTATCAAAAATACTATGTAATTTTATTGCTCATTGAAACTTCTCACGGAGCACTCACATAAGATATGAATACTTTGCTATACTATGACTTGTCAACACTACTGCTAAAATCTAGTTTACTATGAATGTTTCATTCAAGATTTCAAGGCCTTATGTTTCCTTCATTTAATAACCAGCAATGTTAACAGAAAGAGATCCACACTTCTCTTGTGGTGTACTTTTGTATTATGTTCTCATTCCAAATGTTCACAAGTTGACTAGTATAGTGTACTCCTGTAAACAACACGAAATATGTATTTCACTTTTATTTTCAAGAGTGTGTATGAGTAATTGATGACCTTTGGAATGGTTCATACTATGGGGTGTCAATTGCATAGCATACTCTACATCTAATGATTAGTTTTAATCTACATTAATTTCAAAGCTGCTGATTTTCATTTATTTTTCTTGTTCACATGCCATAAGGATTTCATTAAAATTCAATTAAAAACATCTTTGCGCTTGAATGTTTCCTTTCTTAGTATTTATGCTTTCTGGCTTGGTTTGTAAAGTACTGTGATCATATGTATTGTGTTTCTGGTAACATTGAAAAAGGCTTAGGGAACATAGGCTGTGATGGGGGAGGGAAAGGATGTATGATTGATGAATTGCTGACCAATGTCATTGAATATGCTAGACATGGATCTTCCATCTAGCCAAATAGATTAAAGCCATATCCGTCAAGCTAGTCACAAGTCTGCCCCCACCCCCACTCACACAACCCCAACATTTTACTCCCTATGCACGCTAGTGGTTCAACAATAGAGCCAAGAGTTTACTGAATAAAACCCGTGGCAAAAAACCTTCACACCCATAAAAACAGCCGCCCACCCCCCCACCAACAAAAGAATGCCTCTTATAATGCAACTTGTGCAACAAAGCAACATAATGCAACAAAGAATGACTTATAATGCAACTTGTACCCTAATTTAATATCATGTGGTGACCACAGTATGCCTGAAGTATACTGGCTTTGTAAATTTATCCTCGGTGGATAAATCTGAGCAAGCTATGTTTGAGGTTAAAGCTACACAGATAAGAGAGGTAGAAGTGTGCCGTGAACACTACAAACAGACTGCTAAGACTAGAACTTCGTAAAAGACGAGAAGGAAAGCACCGTACTTATCAAAATAGCTACTCCGAGGGAATCTGACCGACTTTTGCTAATTATACATTGACAGCATTTTCTGATCAAGAATAGTGTTCGACCGATAATAGGTTAGATACTATGGACATAGACAATCGGTAACCGGCATTGGCAAAATCCATTGCGCTACCGATTATTAAGTTCCACATCAAGGATTGTATTTTTACGCGCTTTTGATTCACCACAACTACAACGGGAGAAGTTCGATTCAGCGCTATTCATAGCCGGGGAAGGTGCGCTGCTAATCTACCGTGAAGCGGTATCGCAAGTCCCTCACGCGAGTTTGTACTAATGTTGTTCGATATACAATCCAGTTTTAGCAGTTAACATCATACAGTATACTCGCGATGAGCTTAGACGGACGACGTTATTATTTTTTTTTTTCACTTCGCTTCTTGCATCTAACGAAACCTCCTGTTATCAGGTTCAACGATTGATATGAAAGATTATTTGTTTCGAGTAAATGTAAAACCAAATCAATATACTTTTAAACCACTTTGGCCATTTCACCTTAGGTGAAAGCTGGAAAGTGAGAGTGACATTACGCTTTGTACATTGTGAGTTTACGTACATTAGGCTAGTCTGGCTAGAGAATTGTTGAGCTCAATAACTGTCAAGTTTGAAAATACGCCCAATTTTCTACAAATGCCATAAAATTATCCAATCAACGGCCCAAATACTCCTCAAATTCCCTATAAATGTTTAGCGACAGTCCTCGGTAGTTCTACTGCATTACCATTTGCGATTACTAATCAGTGATTAGGCAAATATTCTTACGCATATTTTTGCGCAAAACCCGAAGCAACTTTTTTTCCCTGACCTAATATACTATATGTGCTAAAATATCACCTTTGCAGTAATTAAACTCACCGACTAAAAGCATGTCTGATTTCCAGCGACAAAGTCAATGGGACTTTAGTATGTGGTTTTCGCACGTGTAGTTATGTCAATGGAGAAACGCCTTTGACTTACTGTGTATGATCGTTTAAACAACGTTCCATCGGAAGGTTTCCCTCGCATATGGCAAAACTTGAAGCAAACGTTCGGGATTGTGTTATCTTTTTCAATAAAATATGAAAATAAAACTGCTTATCCACTAAAGGTAATAGGCATCGGCCCGATTGTCACAGAAACTATTCGGTACTCGGTAAAGCTGATTATCATTTAATCGCTCGAACTGTAATCAAGAAATCATTGCCATAATTTGGGTTTTTGTCACACCGTAACATTGGAAAATAGTGTTGTTATAAACTAATAAAATGTGTATACTGACAATTGAAAGTTCTGCATTAGCTGGTTATATTTTGAGCAAATTTATTGCTTAAAATTGCCGATAATGCAGTCAACTTTTTTATATAAGATTCTTTCCTATAACATGCAATGAATGAATGACACACACACACTTAAACCGTATACCGATCGGAGGGTTGTATAAATGCACACATTATGTGAACATATGTACTGTACTCTTAACTGTGAATAGGGGGACATATGCAAGTGTCTCTCTATCGTACTAAAAATTGTTTGAAGTACGTAAAGAAGACACAGTTACTATCGCTTTTCAGATATATCTGTCAATGAATTGCATAAAAGATGCGATCCAAGTTCCATGTACTGCTATCAATCCCTCCAGTCTGCGGTGAATTTATCCTTTATGACGCATTTGCATTAAGACTTATATGTGGCTTTATATGGAAAGTCCATCCAAGGTGGTTTTTTGACGGTGTCCTGGTACTGGTACTGTATATAGATCTATATCTATTTATAGATCTATATATCAATATATATAGATAGAGAGGTGGAGATAGTGATAGATATATATATATAGATATATATATATATATAACAACAGGGATTGATACGAGCGACCTCAGCGACCAAGACTGGGAGGCCATAAACGATAAAGTATCAACGGACTTGACGCCATTACAGACAGAACTTTTCCGACATGATCCAGGTAACCACAATCCCAAAATCTTGGATAGGCTAGGCTGCTCGTTAAGCACATTCACTTGTGAAAGGCAGTCGTCGCGCCCTGAACAAAGCTATCAAAAACCGGGATAACAAAGAAGTTGATGCGCTTAGACAGTCATTGTTCACAGCCTTGCGCTGCCACTCCGAAAAGCACAATCAAGAAAAGTTTTTTAGGCAAAACTGTACGTCAAACGCGTACGTCAATAACTTTGTTGTGGATGGTCAGAAATCAAGTAAGCAACCAGCTGCAAGATCACAGCAGACATGCGAGACGACACTGCGTGCCTTGTATGAAGATGAAAACGTCATTACGCCCTCTATTCACACCTCGTGGACAATACCACAACCGCAACACCGATTCAATGATGCTGCCTTGACGATCAAACACGTAAAACAAACTTTGCGTCGAACCCGTTCAAGATCAGCGCCTGGCCCGACGGCATTTCATATCTCATGTTAAAGAAGCTGCCATGCGGTTCCTTGCAACATTGTTTAGTAAAATGAAGTATCGTCTGTCCCATCTAGCTGGCAGAAGGGTATCATGATTTTCATATTCAAATATGGCAACCCGGATGACATCCAGAACTATCGCCCAATAACACTCACCTCGTGTGTTTCGAAGCTGTTCCACAGTATTCTCAACTTCCGGTTACTGTCGTTCTTGCGAACGAACAAACTGATTGACATATCCACGCAGAAAGGTTTCTTGAACCGCATTATGGGTTGTGCAGAAAATACCATGGTCGCAAACCGCTTAACGAAATATGTCAAAAGCAAATGTCGCTCAATGCATGTTGCCTGGTTGGACATTCAAAATGCGTTTGGATCGGTGAGACATGACGTCCTCGAATTCAGCCTACAGCATCACCACATTCCTCAGTGGCTGACTACATATCAGTTACAGTTCTATAGCAATCTATAAGTTCAAGCTAGAACTAACAACTTTTCAGTCTACAATCTGAACATTCACATCGGTGTATTCCAGGGTGATACCATCAGCCCAACAATCTTCTTGCTGGTCTTCAACCTGATTCTGCAGTACATAGAGACAAAACGTGACGCGATTGGTGTGCCTTACAAGGCTAGTAAGATCATTAGCCTGGCCTATGCGGATGACCTAATGCTCTGTACTCAGCGTCCTCAGTCACTGTTGAATGAACTGAATACACTGATGCTCAACATAGGACTGAAGCTTAAAGCCAAGAAATGCGTCACGTTTTCTGTAACATGAGGGGTATTCGCGCCACATCGAGTTTTCAAACTGGGGGAGGAACAGCTCAAAACCATTCAGGAAAAGCCAATGAAGTTTCTTGGCTGTTATATTTTCCCGAAATACCAATCGTCCCGCGCCTTCCAAATGATAGAGCGTAACATCAAGGATCAAATGAAAACCATAGATGCCCTTCCAATCCGCGGAGAATACAAACTCCGCATATGGAAATAGTACTCGTCCGCTGCTTTCTTGTTCTCCCTGACTGTTCATGATTTGGCACTGTCTAGCCTGGAAAAACTTGACGTTACCGTTATGAAATTTATTCCCAAATGGCTCCGTTTGCCGAAAAAAGCGAGTACGTCACTAATCACACACCGTGAGGGTATGGATTGCAGACTACCTAGCCAGCTCTACCGCCGTGGCCATGCCAATGTCATAGAAACGGCACTGGGCAGAGACGCTGACGTAGACCCGGCGCTGAGGCACGCAGTGAGCGACGCAGTCAGCGATACCCAGGTACGAACAGTTGACGAAGCTGTCCAACGAATCAACGAAGCCCAGGATCAGAGTCTCAATAACCTAAGGGAGCAAGGAAACTGGAACCAACTGTTTCATCTTCAAGACGCCGACACGAAATGGCAAGCCACCATACGAGGAATGTCTGAACAGTCTTTTAGCTTTGCCATTCGTTCCCTGAATAACCAACTTCCTGTTGCCAGCGTTTTATGTAAGGTTTGGAACTGTTCGGTGTCTGCCCAATGCGGAGCTTGTCTGGCAAGTCGCGAACTATGTAATGCTCCACAGCAAACTCTACACCATGTGCTCAGCTCTTGCCAGGTTTCGTTATCACTTAAAGACAGGTACACCTGGAGACACGATAACATTCTCTTTGCTCTGCGAGACCCTCTACACTTGAACGCTAGGCCCAGCATGGGATATCGCAATCGACGCTACTCGAGACGGGAACACTATCGTATATGACCAGCACACCAGTACCATACCCCCGGATATATTGCCTACTACTTGCAGACCAGACCTCACTGCTATAGACAGGGTTCAACGCAAAATTCACATCATGACGTGTCCCTGGGACTCCGCTGAATCCTTTGACAATGCACAAGAAAGAAAATCAGACAGATATGGACCATTGATCGGTGACTTGAGTGATATTGGCTGGGAAGTGGATTTCATAACGGTGGAGATTGGAGTAAAGGGGGATAGTAACCTAAATTAATAAGTATGATATAGCCATTCCACTTATATTGTATATATGTAACCTTTCTCTTTTCAATGATTTCTTTCTGCTATACAGATGAGTACCATGATGCTTAACATCTTGACTGAGCCTGAGGCAAGAGGGCTCAACCACTTTTGTTATGGGGTGACACAGGAGAGTGACATCGTCGAAGTGTTCCTTGTGACTGTGGGCAAAAGCCTATCCAAAAGGAAAGCTTAAGAAAGGAAAATTTTATATCGTCAGCAATGTTTCCCTCAATAAGCGGGAAGATTGTACGTACCTAAGACTGCCTGCAGACAAGGCCAAGGTGATTGTTTTCTACATATGATTACAGCAACTTATGATTGATCATTGCCTTGTCAAAGGCCTTGACTAATGCCTCAAAATAGGCATGTCATCGATAGTTTCTAGCGGAGAAGGGCATTTTGGCAAATAGGAATCAGAGAAAGGGCATCATGGCTTCTTTCGTCTATGCAATACTGCCTCATTTGAGATTTAATAGTTCTATTTGGAAGAAGAAAATGTACCACATTAAGTACCTAAGAAACCTTGTGGGTCGAATTTATTAAATTTTAATGGCAAGATATCAATAATATTAAATGAGGTGTACTTGATGTGATCACAATATGTCAACTATACTGAATGATATGCGCCTTTTTGCATCGACATGCTTTTCAAAATATCAATAATATTCTTACAAATAGCCTTCAATCACATAATCAAATCATTACAGATTTCATTAAAACCTCAGAGATATTTATCATGTTGATATAATTAATAATAAGTCATCTTAAGAATATGAATCTTTTGAAGAATTTTATAGCATTCACACAGTTCCTTGTCTATTTATTTCAGGTTTTTCAAACATCGAAAAGTTTCGATTTACCGAAGGAGAAATTAAAAGAATTTTTCATGGCTACGAAATGCACAATACCAGGTGCCTTGGCTTCCCCGAAAAACAGAAGGCTAACAACTGAAGGAACGGTGGACAAGGTAAACTATCCTCATTGAAAAGGAATCATTGAAGTTTTTAATTACAGACCCTCCAAACACAAGTCTTGACATAAGCTTCAAAAATCAGTAGATCCTAGTGGAGAATGGCATCATGTCAAATAGCATTTTTCGTCTCACAATACTGCGTCCTTGGGAGCAAAGTGTGATGGCGCATCGATGGCAAAACACAAAGGAACGATGGTCAATTTTTGACATCAGTTGGATGTTATTTTCAGAGCATCGTGACACATTGAATGACAAAGTGGTTACCCACCCATTATGGTCAAGCCCCTGCAATCAATCATCAATGAACGAGAAGAATTTGTCATCGGTTACACAACCATTCGCTTTAGAAAGGTCATATGATTTGAGTCCTGAAAATGTTCATAATTATTAGCCGGATTGACAAAGAAGAGCATCGTTACAAAAAATAGGAAATTTGAATACTGTGTGACCTTATTTAGTAAATTTGATGTTTTGTAAGTAATTACTTCTTCATAACATTAAATTGTTTTTTCGATTTCTTAAAAATAGGTGTACGAGCTTAAAGAAGGGGCAACATGAAGAGGAGGGACGTTATTTTGTCAGATATGTCAACAAAAAAGAAGATATGCTGCAAGCTGTGGGGCCAACACGCAGAATCTGTTGCGGGTGTGAGTCAAGGCTCCACTGTTGAAATAACAAATGTAGAGGTCGACATATTCAATGAAAGACACCAATTAAAAACAGCCTCGCTCTCTGCAGTAAAGGTATGCATTATGCTCATATGCAATTGTGCCCAAGCCTTCAACATGAAAGGTTAGCTCTGTGTTTCATACTTCTTCTTCGTATAAATGATTTTCTTTTCTGTAATGAAAAATTGATTCCAACCGGATATATTGGCTGAATTTCATGTACTATCCAACAAAATCTGGTTCTCACCGTCCAAAAAATTGGATACATGCATCCCTAGTAGTTTGTCTTATAATTAGTGACCTTAAAATCTCCTAATTCTCATTTCATATTTTTAAGGAGATTGCATTAATAAAAAGACCAACTCAAAAGATACCTACACCTACCCTTCCCAATAATAATGTAGACACCTTTATTACCTTCTCCAAACACTAGCCCTCTATATAGTCTCACATCATTTTCGCCATTTTCTTACAGATACTAACCAACCAACAGAGAAGATCTGGGGATTTTGAAATTGTAGGGGTGGACTTAGAAGAGTAAGTTATGCTAACAATTTTTTAAGTTCATTAACAGTTAACGTTCTTTACAGTGTCGCTCCATATCATACTTAAGAGGGTATTTGTGACGACCTACTTGTAAACAAATATCTCAAGAAGTGAGACTTGGACAGTCAACAGGTATGAATAATTTATGCCATACTTGGAGGGTGGGTGTCCCATAATGAGTAAATGAATCATACAGATTATATTGCTGATGTGATGGATATTAATGAGGTGTTAGGATAAGCCAAACTCAACATTGCAATTACATGTCGTCCACAAGGTGATTTATTAACACCTATTTTGTTTTTGAAATTGACATGCATATATATGAGGAGGCTGGGCTTAGCCTCATTTTGAAACAGAGCATAGTATGCATGATAACTCAACAAGACAATGATTGATTAATGCCATTCTTGTCAGGTGGGTGGTCCCTTTTCATTGTACTTCTATTATAACGAAGTAAATTGTGGAAACCTTGTAACAAACACTATAGTTCAACAAGAAGGCATGTATTTATTTCATATTTAGTATGAAGGTGGACCAAATTAGGTACAAAATCCTTGTTTTTTTTTATAGTGGAAGACAGTCATATAGGGTCTCCGCCAGTCAAGTAATGAGAATCTGTAAACACAATCCAAAGTAAACCTATAGAGATCTCTTATTTATGATGTGAGTGTACTACATAGACGACACGAAAAATTTTGTTCATGTTATTTTAGAAGTGGACCAAAATTCACAATAAAACTTCAAGGGGAAAATGGTGAATAAAACAACTATGAGAGTAATATGATAACATAACACATTTTTACCTTATTTTTTTTTCATTCTCTTTTTGTCAGAGCCACAAGTTATGTTATAACTGAGTGTGGGAACACGTTTAAGATGTCAAGGTCCATACTGGAGAAATATGACATGCCTCCAGATGACCTACTAAATGTGATGCCAGTTAAGTGTCACTTAACGCTGGAGGGAGAAGATATCATGGAACTGGAACTGAAATAGTGATGTCCTTTTATCTTAAGTTGCACATTTATTTTTGTTACTTTCAGATTTCAATCAACACCATAAGTGTTTTTGATATAAAATATCTTCAAACAAACATGAAATCTATACGATTCACATTTATATTTGTTATCAACTCTCTAATTTTTTTTTATATAACATTTCTATATAAAATTTTTATCTGCACGTTTCATATAATTTTTGTTATTTTCAGATTTTAATCAACTCCATAAAGTTTTTCTTTATATGAAATATATTGAAATATAACATTCAATTTATTTTAAGAGATTAATTAACATTTAAGGACATCTTTGACTTGGCACTTTGTCTGATTTTAGAAAACTTCATTTTTTTGTCATCATTCGATGTCTTGAACGCCACATTTTATTTATTCATTTTTAAGGTTTAATTCACATTTTAAGATATCGTTGCTTTCTAGTCACTTCACCCAACAACAATTTGGCAGTTGGGCAAAATGGTTGTTGGGCGAAGTGACCTTCCATATCATTAATTATAAATTTTGATTCGCCAAATTTTATATCACCTTCTTATCCCTTTTCGTCCTATTAACCAAGGCCATTATCAAGTTTTCATATTTTTTATCATGTTTATGACCACCAATTCCTGTTTTTTTTAAGTAATATAAAACCTGTTTTCTTATTCTCTAATTCATTTCTTTCCTAACTTTTTGTACTTGATAATTGAATTCGCTACTTTTAAATTCATTTCATTCTTTGTCTTGAGTAAATAAACTTCGATAAACCTTGAAAAAGACATTCCTATTATATTTGCGTCTATTAGTAAAATTTCATGGTACGATGTTGATGGTTTGTCACGATGGTACTATGTAAGTTTTACCTTCAGGGTGTTCATAAATTCGAGATCGAAGCTCAACTAGGTGTCTTTTGTGGCCCAGGCCGCGGCCCTATATTCTCAAATTACTTACCGTTTTCAGTGTATGGAAAGTTAAATGAAACTTGGTCACATCGTTCCTCGGATGAAGGTTGTTCAGAAAATTTAGGTCAAATGTCATTTAGGGGGTTATCGGGGTCAATCTTTGTAATATTTTGAAATATCTCTCCGCTCAAAAATTTGTTGGAATCATATTCAAAGTTGAACTGAAGATTGTTAGATTGTGTATGAATAAGGTGATACATAATAATTGTCAAAAGTTAATTACAATTAATCCCTATTGCTTAAAACAATCTGGGCCCTCACCTTTTTCCAAAATCCTTAAATTTGTCTCCCAGACTCTGCAGTGTTGTTTAAATTTGTGGTTTAAGCTCTGCAAAGGCTGTTAGTGGAATTGAAGAAAATTATGAGTTGTTATTAACTGTTGAACTGTAAGCATGAGAGCCCTATGGTCAATCAGCACTTGCCGATTCTTAGTCTTTGAGCCTGAGGTATGTAGGCAGTCAGTCCAAATTTTGGGAAGGAGTACTTGTGCTGTGATGTCTGCTCAGGTAAACGGGGAAAGTTAAAGCAGGTCAGTGGTATTGATGGAGAGAATGGGTAATATAGGATTTAAAGGAGGAAAATAGGAATTATAGCCAGTGGTGTGGCCAGGATTACGTTAACGAAGGGGGAGAGGGGGTATCCCTCATGGGCCCATAAGTTTTGTGGGTCCTACATTTTTAGGCTTGAAAAGGTATGAGCTTCTGTACCATTGGTGCTTTAGTTTTTCTAAATTGCACATCCATATCCACCTATGAAGATATGTTAACAAGAAGGCCCTACACAAAATATACATTTCACGTATCAGAAATACTTTTCAAATAAACACAAAATTAAGCTGATTGATGTCTGGACCTGATACATCATAAACTATATGACCAAAATGTCCAATAGAGACTGACCAAGATGAATATGCCATAAATAAGAACGTTCTGAATTCTATGACATTACTAAACCTTTCTTGGCAACAGGCAATAACGTTAATGGCAAGACTCTCAGGTTAAAGTGTAACCCGCAGACACTATTCGTGGCAAACGTAAGTTCCCTATGTGATTTACCATAACTGATAATTGTATAAACAAGGCAAAGATATGATATTAATAATCGAAATAAGAAATTCCAGTATTGAGATACTGCATCATTCATGCTCTTGTTGGTATTTGTACACGTTTTGATGCGCCACCTGTAACGTACGTCGAGTGTACGTAATAGGTGTCATATACAAATGCACGTAACTGTTGAAACAGTCACTTATGCATACTTTTCAACAAGTCAAAGTCTTCTTTCCATGTCCATCTTTGTATAATAACACGTGATAAAATTTCTGAATATTTTGGTGATCAAACAACATTATATTCTATGGAAGAAGTCAACTACCAACATGCTCTTTAACCAATACTTGTTTTTGGTTCCTTGCTTTAGCAAAAGGAACCTATGCAGTCAGGTGTGTGTGTGTGTGTATGTGTGTGTGTGTGTGTGTCTGTGACACTTGCTTGGGTACGCTCTATCTCAATAAGGGAATGTTGGATTGAGGCCAAACTTGGACCATAGATCCGCCATATGGAGAAGGTGTGCCCTATTGTTTTTGGTGCTCACAAAGGTCACCAAAGGTCAGTTACGGTACAAAAACCGAAAATATTAAAACTGCAATAACTCCCAGTGCCAATGTGCGACAAGGTTGATATTTTGGGACAAGTTGTGAACTGGTTAGGGGAACATTTTCAAACTTAACGCTCATGTGATCCGAGGTCACCAAAGGTCAATTAATGATAAAAAACTAGTATTTTTGCGATAACTTGAGAACAAATTGTCCGTTAGGGTTGGGAGTTGCTTCAATGTTATCCAATTGTCGACCCGCATCTGGGTGACCCTTGACCTCAATTTGACCTCCGGTGACCTTTACGTGTTTTTGGGGATTTTTACAGTTTTGATGCTATTTTCAGATGTCAAAGGTACCTTCTGATCATAAATGTCAATAGGTTGACCCCGTGTGACCTTCGTGTGCGAAGTTATATGGGGTCAAAGTTTTTCGGTCGGAGTTAGGATGGTTGTACAGACTTTTCGTTTTGTTTTTTGGAATCAGGAGATTAAACTACATCTGAAACCAAGGTCAAAAGGTCAAAGGTCACATAAGAAAAAATGTGCTTATTTTGGGAGGAAACGAGCAAAAAAGGAAATGTTTGGTTTTTATGCTAGATTTGGATATCAAAGGTACCTTCCGATCAAAAATGTCAATTGGTTGACACCTGTGTGACCTTCGTGTGCGAAGTTATACGAGGTCAAAGTTAATTTTCAGACATTTAATGCAACAACTCCCAGTGCCAAGGTGTGACATGGTTGATATTTTTGGACAAGTTGCAAATGGTATAAGGAAATATTTTCAAACTTAACGGTCATGTGATCCGAGGTCACCAAAGGTCAATTAATGATAATAAACTAGTATTTTGGGGGCAGAAAATGGGCAAAGAAAAAATGTTTGAATTTGTATAGTTTGCTCTAATTTAGGTCTCATCAATCAAAAATGTCGATAAGGTGACCCAAGGTGACCTTTGTGTGTTAAGTTATATGAGGTCAAAGTTAATTTTCAGACATTTAGTATAATAACTCCCAGTGCCAAGGTGTTACGCAGTTGATATTTTGAGACAAGTAGCAAATGGTGTAGGGGAATATTTTCAAACTTAAGGGTCATGTGATCACATTTTGTGATCACAAAAGTGTTGGCTATAGTGTTGGTTACTTTATGCGTACATGTAGGACCACAATTACTTGGACTATTTGAGCCCAATCTTGCTTGATAATATTATGTGTATTGTCATATACCCCAAGCAAGGAACCACAGTGCCCTTGGGCTCTTGTTCTAATTTTGATACACGTTTTCATGTAACACCATTGAAATACACATACAGTTGTATGGATACATGCATCGCGGATGTCATCACACTAGGCAAATTATAATAACTTTTGAATTGAAAGTAGGTTTATTACGAACTTACACGTGATCATGTTTTTTTGGGTTCACTTCCTACATAGCTCACCCTTTCTTTGTACCAACGTTCGTCTTTCTCTAGAATAGATTTATACTAAAGGTGTTATATCCTAATCATAGCTTAAAGGAATTTGGGTTTTCGTTAATCAGGATATATGAAATTTATTTCAATAAACACCATTGACTCAATAAAGATATGATTTAAGCACAATCGTTAAAATCATTTTAAGTTAATAGGTCACGGGGGGGGGTTAAAGGTAAACAATTGTTGGCAAAAATTACTTATCTAATTCGGAATACAAACATGTAAAACATGTAAATTTTAGATCGTACATTTGTTCAGTTTTCCTTTTTTTGTCAATTCAAATCCATATAACAATACAGAAGCGAAAGGAAGAACATCTGTTAAAGATTTGTTATTTCTTCCAACACCACTTCTCCATGGCTTCCATTCTTTATGCCAAGATCCACGTAACCACTCTAGCGTGAAGGTGTCTGTGTCCCTTTCCAAGACTCTTCCTATATATGGTGTACTGGTAGTGTCTTGTAAGTGCACTGCTGCCAGCTTTCCGGGCGTTAATCCTGAGAGGTCGTCAACCCGTTCTATCACTTTGTTTGTTTTCCCTTGTCCAGCTATCGTTATCTTGAACAAGTAAATAAGTTATAACTGTTTTATTGACATTTGAAAAGAAAAAATTTTGGCTTTTGTAACACTGGGGAGGGCAAAGTTCACTTAAAAAAGGGGGGGGGGCAAACAACATACAATATGGAGACATAATGAATGTAGCATGGCGTCTTAAGCTCTAACAGACGTTTCTTGTGAATAGGATTGGCAGAGCGGGGGGTTCGGAAATGTCAGTGGTACATTTTCCCCTCAAAATGATGACTTTTTTTTGGACTATTTTTGCCCTTCGATCATGTTAAAGTAGGTAGGCGACCCCCCCCCCCCCTAAAAGAAACTTCTTTCTGTGGGTTTAAGAACAAAACAGTGATTGTTGGTTGCCATATGCCGCCATTAGGACGCGCGAGAAAAAAGTAAACAAATACATACTGAATGAGAAAAATAAATGAAAACCAAAATAAATGAAAAAAGATAATGAAATGATTAATAACAAAACCTTTAAGCAACTTCATTGAAGTGGAAATTAAGTTTTCAACCATGCATAGATAATAGAAAACAAATTACATGTGAACATTCAATGCGCGCGAAGCTAATGTGACCAGCAAAAATAAATAAAAGTTTTATGAAAAAAGAAAGAATAAGTCAGACAATTCGAAAATATAGAAGCTTTCGAAAATGAATATATGCTACCCAAATGCTATCCTCCAAACTGAAAGTTTTCCCCAAACAACTTGTTTTCCGAAACGACTTTATTTTAAGAGAAAGACAATGTGCGAAATATATAGAAAGCGTTTTCCTCCAGCAAGCCCCCTTCAGAACGGTGCATACATCCACCCCTGTCCATGTCGATTTTCCATGTAAAATATACCAACATTACGTGTCGTGGTTTACCAATAGGGCTAGTATATTGTGTGATACATATGAGGTGTTTTTTTCCCTTAAAATTATGAAATCCCGAAGAAATGACTGCACAAGGTACAAAATTAGAAAAGGTGTGTCAATGAGTTATATGTAATATTTAGTTAGAATAAATCGCACGTTGCTGTCAGTACATCGTCTGAAAGTAATGATCGAAAGGTGTATAACAAAACACGGAAACGATCGTGAGAAATACGATTATAACGTTGGTTTTGTATTAGAGTGTTTTTTTTTAGTAAGGCGGGTGGGGTGAATCCTTGGACTATTATAACAATTGCAATCTCATATAGTAGTTTGGTTTGCGATGAAGTTGAGATCATTAAGCTGTGATATAAGTATAGTTTTTCAATGTTAAGCTTGGGGTCAGTTATAATTTTCTTCGCTGAAATGAAATGCGTTCAGTCCCATAGCCCTCTTCTCAGCCCTCTTTTTATATTAATCGCAGTATCACATGATGTCTTCCTTTCTTTTTGGTTCCTTGCTTTAGCAAAAGGAACCTATGCAGTCAGGTTGGCGTATGTGTGTGTATGTGTGTGTGTGTGCGTCTGTGACACTTGCTTGGGTATATATGCATACAGGCTAGGCCAGTAGTACCAGCCTAGTATGAGTCGCAATAGGCAATGACATTGATAGCACTGGGATTCCCCTGTGATAGTGGTCCAAGTTATCGGATAAGGATGGGAGGGGGACAAGTGGGTATGATTGAATGATAGGGTAGGATTTGGGCTGAGGGGGTGGGAATGGGTCTGGGCGGGTGGTGAGTGGGGGCGTGTTAGACACCTCGTTGGGTCTCAACTTAGTTCACGAACTGAACAGTCTGTTACGCAATGTTACACATACATCCACGAGGTGAAGGGTACCGTAACATGCTAAAGTCGTGTTCAAGGACTAGACTCAAGCACTCCCCCTCTCCCCACCCCTCCCACCCGCCCCACCGTTACCCCACCTTATTACAAAAATAACAGGTACTCTATTATTCTCTATTAATACCGACAAGTGTTTGATCCCACACATAACATTCCTCCCAGAAATGGTATTTTTTTTATTCGGGATTGGTGGACATGGGTCCGGGCAGCATTCGCTGCACTGGTGGTCCCCGACAATTGACAAGGAAAGCCTGACACACTATATCGCGTATTCATTTTCAATGTTTTCCCACAATTTTCCCTGACGAAATAGTATCATTTACCATGACGTAGGTCGTTCCCCCATTGGTGAGGACCCCCCTCCTTGTTGTGGAAAAATGGTGTATAACAGTCCTTCTGAACTAGCTCGATTGAAGAGCAAATTCATAGTAGGCCAGATAAAAAATGGTAGCTTCCTGTCTCAGCCCGCACACTTTTTTCGGCCACATGAATTTCTTAGCGTCAAATTTACTGCAAATGCCGTGTACGGTTATAATGTGTGTAGGCTAGTCCGCTAGTGTATGTTACAAGTGCCTGTGGCCCAGCTATACCATTATAATCAAGGACAACTGCTGTTGAAGTTGGATTTGTGGTTGGTATTTGGAAATTGATATCAAGTTATTA
The DNA here is from genome assembly GCF_037975245.1 of Apostichopus japonicus. Classification (NCBI taxonomy): domain Eukaryota; kingdom Metazoa; phylum Echinodermata; class Holothuroidea; order Aspidochirotida; family Stichopodidae; genus Apostichopus; species Apostichopus japonicus. The sequence goes on from NC_092577.1 coordinate 20,901,496, forward strand.
TTTAAATTTCAGAAATGGAGAGGCCAAGGAAGCGACAGCACTGTCAAGGAAGCGGGCTATTATAAGAAGCAGTTGGGAAAGCCTAGGTCTACAAAACTATCGTGGAAGGAGATTTGTTTGATATTGAGGTATGTATGTGCCACACTCGGCTACACCAATTTTTAAGTTTTTATACCGATTGCAGAATGCAACGTCCTTTCTGAAATTAAGGAAAATATAATGGAGAGTCTGTTTCTTGTAATGTAGTGAAGTGTAACCCTATTTATGAGAAACGCCGTAACTTGAAATGGCGCATTCTTCAATTGTACCCATAGATGACATAAACGGGGGAAGGGTGTAGATAGGGGGACCCGTCCTGCCGAAAATTGTAAAATTCTCAGTGGGGAACCCAATCCCCCCCCCCATCCCCTAGAAGTGAAAAATAATTTATGCGAAATTTTGAAGCTCGTCGGATTTGAACGAAACTTGGTTGGTGTGGACTACATTGGGTCCCGAGAAAAGTTGAGGTCTCACCGGAGGTCAAATTTGCATGATTTGTGCAATTTTTTAATTTTCATCCGATTTGAAAGGAACATGGTGGGACTACATTCAGACCAGGCAGAAATGGGCTAGGGGTCATTTTGAGGCCTCTGTTCATCATCTGAGATCAGTTTATTCAAATCTTCAGAATGTCATATTCCAACATGACCTTGTGTTATTAAGCAGTAGCCTCTTTCTTAGCACCATGGCCTGGGAGTCTGACAGTAACGCCCTCTGATCGGGGGATATAGTTTTTGCACAGCAAAGACCTGTCTAGTTAGCAACTGGTGTTTTATTATTTATTTCAGATCTTAGAAGAAACAGACGATCAAGTGTACATCACCTATCTTGGATGGGATAAGCAGTTTGATCATTGGCTGCCAAAGACTGATGTAGTAGAGAAGATCCATAATCAAGACACTATATCACTTGGATCATTGCCAGAGAGGTCAGAGCTATTTACCTCCAGACTCAGACTAGATATTAAGCGGCAGCTTGTAGGGAGGCGTTAAGGAAGATCCAAAGATTGTTATAGTACGGGACATCGAGAGAGACATTTACGACACGCTGTTCAGTAGCAAGAAAGTGTGTTTTGCTAAAAACAGCTATTTCAACACCATTCTCGGGGAGTCCTGGATGGAAAGGATAAATGGGAGGGAAGATTGCTGTTATGTAGTCCCTGGAACTGCCACAGTATGACTACATCACCACAGGCACAGGAGTTTGACATTGCAGGTAGAGAGACACTTCTTGACGCTGGCTATTTCCTAAAATTCCAGTGTGTTAGAGGAGATGCCACTGAAGAAGAGGTCAAGTCAAATAACTGTCCATGGAAAGACTGAGACACTGCAACATAGGCCTAGTTACGCTGTATTGCACATTGGTCCTGTGTATCAGTATCACATCTTGGGTTTTTATTGATGTTCCTACAAAACAGGTGACTGACAGCATATCTGCAAAGAAATCACAATTGTCATGTCAGGAGTTGTGAAAGGCTATATTTGATGAAATTTGCTTCAAGCAAAATGTATCCCTATCGTTTACTGAGCGAATAGAGAGCCAGATACGCATAAAATCATGTACATTGTATATATAGCAAAATAAAGCAAAGATGGAAAGGGGGACATCAAAAAAACACGTTTGGATCTTAGCTGCAAAAGAATGACAAGTGGAACTTTAAGGTGAGGAATAATGAATTTGTGCTTTTTACGTGACCCGCCATGCGGGATACAAAACGTCACGGCCAAACGGCACTACCGAACCATCCCATTCTGACAAACGAAACTAAGGTCTAGCGAGCCAAAAAAACATACGCCCGCCGACCTGCAGACAAAACGCCCAACCCCCCCCCACTCAAACATTCAAAAACGTACAGAAGGACGACCCGCACGCAGCGAAACGAAAAACCCCTCCCCAGCACACCAGCGTCCAAAAAAGGCAGCCCCAGATAAACGGCGAAAATCGCCTTCAATCTGAAGGCGAATGTCAGACTTCACCGCCTCCAGGACTGCCTGCCAACTGGCAAATTTCCCCCTAAAAAAACAAATTACATCTATTCCGCCAAACATGTTTTTTTACAATAGAGCAAACAAAAATGATGCGGTGCAACACAGCTACCGAACAAACTGGAGGGTCTACCCCTTATAAAATAAAGCCCTGCCCTACCGACCATGAACGGTCTCCCTTAACACGGTCGGTCCAGGTCTGGAACCACTCCCATAAGTTTACTACAAAGTAACAATGCCAAAAAACATGAGCAGTACTCTCTAAGCTGTCACAGCCGGTCCTAGGGCACAGTCCATCACCCAATCGCCAATGATATCTTTTTAGGTTGGTCACCAAGGCACCGTGTGCAACTCTCCATGCAAGATCACGGAGCCTGCAACCATTCAGCCTCGAATGCACCGAACGCCATACTTCGGCAGAATGACGTCCCTGGACAAAAGTTGCATTCAAGGCCTTATCCCTCAACGAACTGTGAACGAGGGCCGGCTGTGACAGGTCAATTCAATCAGAGCGGAGCAGATGACACGAACCACCCTGTTTGGAGTACTACTATGCGGTTCTCTGTTGCTAAACAGCGCCGGGACCCATCGACGCAGGTGCAAACCGCCCCAAAAACGTACAAAATATGACCAAGGCAACCCTGGGTCAGTTACCGCTACAAACAACTGCTTAAATAAGAAAAAGCTCAATTTACTTCCCAGATGAACCACCCCTAACTCACCCTTCTCCAGTTTTTGGTACATTACCGCCCTTTTGACAAGCTCTGTACCACCCGACCAAATAAATGAAAATATCGCTCTCTCCAACCGCACCAGCACGCGACGCGGAATTGGATACACCGCGCCCGGGTACCACAAGATGGGCGAAACAAAACGATTAATTACCGTGACTTTCCCTAGGATCGAAAGCCAGCGGGTGCCAAAGGCTTCGAGCCTGCTCTCAAATACCTCAGCCCTCTCGTTCCAGGTGACGTCACAAGGTGCATCGTAGCCGAACCATATACCATTAATGTTGATATTCTGATCCGACCACGACGCACCCAATGGTAAGTCTCTGTATCTCCAGCTACCAAGGCGAAGGCCCTTTGTCTTTTCCGGATTCAACTTCGCCCCGGTAGCTCTCTCAAAGATAGATAAATCCTGCGAGAGGGCACGAAAGGAGCCCAGACTCGAAACAACACATGTCACGTCATCTGCATATTGAACGCATTTCACTTTGGCACCCCCTGGCACAACGAATGGAACAAGTTTCGAGTCCCTTTCCAAAAGACGAGAGAGGGACTCGCTAAACAAAACATAAAGTAATGGAGACAGAGGGCACCCCTGGCGCACCCCCCTCTCTACGTTAAAAACCTCCGAACAAAACCCATTTACGATAACAGAACTGAAACTTTCTTGATACAAAACAGAAATCCATTTACGAAAAACCGGGTGCAACTGAAACGTCTCCAATACATTCATTCAAAAACCGCGATCCACCATGTCAAAAGCCTTCTGCTGGTCCAGAGACACCAATGCACATGGCAGATCACGCTCAATAACAAAGTCGGTCAAGTCGCCGCATCAACCACAAGTTCTGCTGGATGCAATGACCCTTCACTGCACAAGTCTGGAGATCACCAACAAGATGCGGCATAGCCAGTGCAAGGCGGCTGCACAAAGCCTTAGCCAGCAACTTGTAGTCCACATTTAAGAAGGTGATCGGACGCTTGTTATGGGGATCCAAGGGGTCCCCAGACTTTGGCAGCAAAGTAATCATGCCCAGACCTTGACTTTGGTTTAACAGTCCGTTTTGGAGGGCGTCCTGTCCTCGAAGATGGCTCTGATGTCGGGTCCTATTATTGCCCAGAAGGTTCGGTAGAACTCCCTCGGAAGCCCGTCCGAACCCGGGGACTTGCCATTCTTCATCTTCGAAAGCGCCCTCCAAAGCTCAACAGTGGTTATTCCGCCCCCTAAAATATCATTGACATCGTGGGGAACGGTTTTTGAGATTCCCCTCAATAAATCAGCCTGTGCAGACAATTCCACGCGTAAACAAACTCGAATAATACTCTTTATATACGCGGACAATGCCGTGAGGGTCACTGACCACGGTCCCATCGGTAGCGCGCACAGACGGGACGCGTCTGTCACCCGCCGATGAGCCAACGGACTGGTAAAACCTCAGTGAAGGGCGCTCCTCGGCTTCCACCGCTTCGACACGGGCCCTGACGCGGGCACCGTGGTACTTTTCATCGAGATAAGTCTGCAAAGCGATGACTGCCGAAGGGTCGCCAAACTTCACCTCCGCGCACAGCTTGGAGAATTTTTCTCTTCGACGCCGTGCGCGGGTCACGCAATACTGAATTGCGTAGCGTTTGATGCGCAACTTGACATCATCCCACCACTGGGATGTAGAAGCAAAGGCCGGCTTCAATGTTTGCCATCCTTTGTACCTGGGTCTCGAAACCCTGGCGGAACTCTGCCTCGCCAAGAATCCGACAGTTAAGCTTCCATAGGCCCCGCCCGATGGGGAAAATGGAAGGCAAAACAAAACGTGCTACTACAGTGTCATGGTCAGAGAGCGGACAGCTGAGCGTCTCGTAACCCGAAAATGTAAAACTTACGGGCGCATACACTCGATCTATCCTGGAGGCATCTTCTCCGTTAGGCCTCACCCACGTATACACCGTACTACACGGGTGCATATGCCTCCAGACATCGGCTAAAAGGTGTGCCGAAGTGAATCTGTCCAATTCTGTGATCCCAGCGTCAGGACTAGCAGACACAGAAGCCCCGAGTCTGGGACACAGTTAAAGTCTCCGACCATGACACAATGGTGCACTACCAGGAACAAAGGAAGGCAGCGTGTTAAAAAATTCTCGTCTAGCAGAAGGCCGATTGGGAGCATACACATTGCAGAGGGAGATGTTACCCTGTGGATACTTGAAAAGAATGCAAACCAATCGGCCCTCGTGATCCGTCTCCACCCTAGTGGCACAACCCGCCTGACGAGGTGACAGAAGGATGACAGTGCCACAGGATGAAGACGAACCAAACGAAGCATGCAGCCCACCACCCCACTCATAAGCCCATAGAGGGACATCTTCTTCCAAAATATGTGTTTCTTGCAGGCAAACGCAGTCGACCTCCATTGAAATACAATATTGGAAAATGCGACTGCGCTTGCGATGATCCCTCATGCCATTGACGTTCAAAGTGGCAACTGAAAATGTTTGGGCCATGAGAGGGCAATGGGGCAAAACTACGCCGACGACGATTCTGTAAGCTTCAAGCGCGCTCTAGACGACATATCGTCGTCCGAGTCGTCACTTGAGGCCGACCTTTTTAGAGAGGGTTCCCCCATCTCGTCGTACCAGCTCGTCCCAGTGGCACGTTTTGGCTCGACGATCACCGAGCCCCCGGAGTCGCTGTCAGACAGAGCCTCCGGAGACCCGATGACCACCGAGTCCCCGGAGTCGCCGTCGGACAGTCTCCGGATCTGGCGATACCGGCGGCGGACTGGGGACGGAACTGGACGAGTTGATAGGGGAAGCTGGTGGAGACTTTCTCGGTGCGGGCACGGGGTTGGGGTCTGCAACTACGGGGGGAGGGTGAACTAGGTGCATCCGGTTCCCCCTCATTGCGTGGAGTTTCCTCCGAGGCAGTAGGTGCGCCAGAACTTGGCGCCTTGAACTTGAAGCCAGAACTTGGCGCCAAGAACTTGGCGCCAGAACTTGGAACTTGGCGCCCACTCTTTGTCATAAAGACATAAGAGGAGGGACAAGCGCGAAAAACATGCCCCTCCTTCCCACAGAGTGAGCACAACTTCGCTTGGGCAAGCAGAGGTATCATGCCCAAGACGAAGGCAGCGCCCACACTTTTTGTTTGGGCAGCCCTTGGCTTCGTGCCCGGTCTCCCCACACCTGAAGCAGGTACGGGGCTGACCGGGGTAACGCACGTGAGCTTTATGCCCGGCAATAAAAAGGAAGGAGGGAATGTCCTTGAGGTCGATCCGAACCTCTCGGTGCCCGTTCAACACCCCAGGGGCCTGTGCGTAGGAGCACATTTTGATGGCCTTCACAGCCCCAAACCGACCTAAAACAGTTGCGACAAGTTCCTGACGCACCTCTAGTCCTACTTGGATGACAGTTACCCATACGGAACGCTCGTATGGAGTAACTGTCAAACCTTCAACCCCACTCAGCAACGTGACACCCTTCTGCCGGGTCACGTCACTTGTAAAACGTACATCATAAGTATTACGACCCTGGAGAGCTTGCAACGCATCAACCTCTCCAGGCACAACAACACCCTTACTCTTTAAAATACTAAAAACTTGCACCGGTGGAACCGCTTGTTCACCGGTGAAGGTTAACTTAACAATTTTGGAATCACGGCGCGATGCCATGATACCGAAGGTGGCTGGGCCACAGAGGAGTAACAAAACAAACTAAAGATAGGTTGGATAAAATACAATATACGATGACTATATACGATAACGATATACGAACTGGCGCACACCCGCCTGGCGGGAAGGAGGACTTGTTGTCTGGTATAGACAAGGTAAAAATGAGAGTAAAAATGATAGCTTGGGCTCGAATCTCTCCGTTGGTGAGCTCTGGACAGCGGTAGAAGCGATGAAGAAGGGAAAGTCCCCCGGTCCCGACGGCCTCCCGGCAGAGTTCTATAGGACCTTCTGGGAGGTCCTCGGTGGGGACTTGAGAGATGTGTTCGCTACCGCTTTCCAGTTGAATTACATGAGCCAAACACAGCGGGTTGCAAATATTGTTCTCCTCCCAAAGTCGAGAGACCCTTTGGACCCTACAAATAGGCGTCCAATAACGCTGTTAAATGTGGACTACAAAATCCTGGCCAAAGCATTAGGAAATCGCTTATCGGACGTGATGCCGGATATTGTAGGTCCTCTCCAGACTTGTGCTGTGCGAGGCAAGTGTATTCAACATAACCTCTGGTTGATGAGAGACTTTCGTCGAGTTTGTTAAAGCTCGTGATTTGCCATGTGCACTGGTCTCATTGGACCTGGAAAAGGCCTTTGACATGGTAGATCACGACTTCCTGTTCGGATTGAACTTCGTATATATTCGTTGGGTGTCGTTACTATATAAGGACGCCACGAGCATTGTCACTGTTAACGGATTAACTTCTGGTCCCTTCCCGGTTCGAAGAGGAGTCTGTCAGGGTTGTCCCCTCTCCCCGTTGTATGTTCTCTTCAGCGAAACGCTCAATACCTCGCTGGACAGATGCTTTGGATTTCGACCCTTCAACGTACCGGGTGGGGCTAGAGTTAAATGCGTGCAGTATGCCGATGACGTCACTTGTATTGCGTCGGACCTCGCCTCCTTCAAGCCTTTAATGGAAGGTTTTGACCACCTTCCAAGAGGCTACTGGTGCCAGACTGAACAAGTCCAAGAGCAAAGGGCTGCGATTTGGAGGTTGGCGCGGCCAATCCCTCCCGTTCGATGCTACTTGGTCAGATGTAATGATCAAGGTAAATGGCATCTGGCTAGGTTATGGTGCCCCGGAGGCCACCACTTGGGCCGAGAAGGCTGATCAGGTGGAGGCAAGGCTCGACACATTCAGTCACAGGTGGCTCTCCCTCCCTGGGAAGGTTACAGTTGTAAATAGGTTTATTGTTCCTCTCCTTTGGTATCCTGGTACGGTGATCGCCGCACCGGATCATGCCTTGGTGCGACTGGAGAGGATCATTTTTAATTTCATTTGGGGAAAGCGCAAACCAAACCTGGTCAGAAGGACCGTTCTGTATAAGACCCCCAGTGGGCTTGGCTTGGTCCACCTACCATCTAAACTGCGCTTTCTCCTCTTGAAAGGTGTTTTTGTTGCTTTTGAAAATCCTTCGTTTCCCTTTGCTTTTTTTGTTAGGTACTGGGGTGGGTTTCTTTTTCGACACCACTGGCCCGGATCCTTTTCCAATAACCGGCCGAAGGCGACACGCCCTTCTGGGGTCTATACTCAGATTGGTGACTCTCTTCGTAGAATCAAAGAAGAGGGTGGGCCACATGTTCTGCTGAACGTGGCCCCCTCTGTGTTATACCCAACATTGTTTCGTTCAATGCTCGCGCCTGTGTGCCCGTCGGCTTGCCGGACCGCCATCTCTCCGGATGTGTGGCGGTCTGTGTGTTGTAAGTCACTAGATAGCCGTCTCGGGGACTTGCGTGGAGGATTGCACATGGGGTCCTCATCACTAACCATTTTCGCCTAGTCAGGTGGCGATTAGGTGATGGGATTTGTCCCCGTGTGGGCTGTAAAGCCATCGAGACTATGCAACACCTTTTGCTGCAGTGTCCCTTTGTCCGGTTGGTGTGGGATTGGTTTCACGCCTTCGTTATTGGTGTTATTGGTTGCACACAGTGGGCCCATTAGTAGTGATTTTGTTTTGTATGGTTTGTTGCCCCCTGTGTGCCCAACCTGGGTGTTAGGGATCTGCTGTTGTTCTTTGCCGCTGTCATCAGGAGACACATCTGGAACAGCAGATGCCGCCTAGTTTTCGATGGGGACGTCTAGAGGGCAGAGGATGTCCCCCTCGTGCAAAGTGACATCAGGTTGCGCATGAAGGCGGACCATGCACGGCTTCCCGACACTGCCTTTCGTAGACGCTGGCGCAAGCCTGTCGTCTACTATCGGGACGGCGTTCCCCGGATGAAATTTGGAGTGAGTTACTTGGTAGGTGTGGGGGTTGTGTGGTCGTTACATAATATAGGTTGGTTTAATTTTCTCTTTGTGGTTTGTGGGTTTCTCTTTGTGGTTTGGCTTTTTGGGGCCTGTTTGTAGTGTTTTATTTCTTTTGCTTCTGTTGGCCTTTGGGTCCGTGTCCTTTTCGCGTCACGTTAAACGATGCGTTAGTGTGAGATTGATGGGTGTCAGTTGTTGTTTTACAGACTGGGTTTGTTTTTGGGTTTGTCGACCTTTGGTCCGTTTTTCTTAGCACGTAAAAAGCGATCCTTATTGCTTTAGCAATAGGAGATCCTGAGGCTGTGGAACTTGGATCGGTCCCTAGTCTACACTGTCATATTGACAACTTCAGTTAGGGGCTTATCTTTTGTCGTATATAGTAATGGTTTGTCTTTGTTGCACCTTGAAATATGACTTCATTTTTAACATAGCAAGGACAAAGCGGGCAACCGAAACTATTTGCAGCAGAGCACGGTTAAAATACAAGTTTACCATGCTACACAATTAACTTGTAACCTATGTTTCCTACAGACTTTTCGATGGCACAGCAGTAGGCCTATCCAATAAGGAAACCATATTTCCAATTCCACGTTAACTGTCAGGGTCTAGGCCTAAGTGAATAAAAGGCCACGCACGCACAGTAGGCTAGTCCGTAACAATGCATAGCCTAACTTCGGATTTCGCTAAATTTACGAACAACAGGACTAACAAGTAACATTTCATCCTACGCCAAACAACATATTGTGGTGTATAGGCCTAGTTCAGTAGATTTTAGTAACATTAACAATGAATGAGGCCAGGAAATAGGCAGAAGGGGACGCTTGTGCCTAGGATAAGCCTAGGATATAAAGGCGAATGATTCATGCTGGATCTTATCAATAGCAGTTACAAATACTTTGCAAGAGGAACAAATCCACTCCTCCAGCGTTTTCTGTGCGCAGTCCACAAGCCTAGCCTTCAGGATACATGTTGTGTGAAACCATATAGTTTGGCAAGTTTCACGGTTGCACCGAAACAAATGCTGTGTCGCTATTGGTGCCATCTTTGGTCTCAGACAACTTCTCAAACTCTTCCCAATCGAAGAATTCCGTTAAATCTAACGATTGTAGTGTTTTGTTGGCGTCCATTTTGGTATGTAAAGATGAATAGTTCTGTGTCGGTACAGGAGTTTCCATAACAAATCCCTGGCTGTACGTACGCGTGTATATATGAGGCTTTTGTTTACAACTCCCTGGTTACCCGAAGTGGCCTTACCGAGGTGACGAACGTTGCCGAGTTATGCAAACTACCCCTGCAGGCGATGTCCACCTGCTGTGCTGCAGTGACGGGTTTTATTTGTATGGCCTTGTCGGCAACTTCATCAGTTCAAATGGATTTGGAAGAAAGAACTCCATTCCATAACAACTCCCTGGTTAAACAAACCACCTGCGGCTGAAGAAACAAAGTCTACACATTGAAGAGTTAGTATGCCCATGGAGCTAAAAACGAGAAGGAGAAAAAGCTGCTTGAGAACGCTCGTAAAATTCAATTATCCCGCCGCGAATCCTTTACCCAATCTCTGTAGGTTTTATGGTCCCCCCCCCCCCCCCCCGCTGTGAGCAGCTTCTTTGATCTTGCCTCATCATTTCCGCGATGTGTGGCAAATTTGATATAAACGACTGGTTCAGCAAGAATAGCCGTAGCTCGACCTACGTCGTTTGCAGGTCAAATGTTATGCGCAGTAGCGTCACAGAGCTTTGTTTACTACGAACCCGTTGCGCAGTTCTTCATATCGTGTCTATTTTCTTCCTAAAAAAAACCGCATTTTGATTGCTTTTTTCGTGTAAAAGTTAGAGCAATATTAGTCCTTTCCTGACGTGTGAAATTCATCAAAATCTTTGCAGAATATTTTGCCTTTTTTGACATTTTTCCTGATCGCTCCTGACACCATCTTTCGAAGTAATTAACGAAGACGGTCCTATTCTTCAGTGTAGGATAGTCCACAACACTGTCCAGGTTTGTACAATTTTACAAAATAACGCTAAAGTTGATAGGTTCAATCGCTTGTTGCAAAGTTTTATTGGCAACGAAAGTCCATTCACGGGTATGTTGCCATGGATATTTCATACACTTTGAAATGAAATGGAATTATTTTGTTCTCTTTCTGAGGAAAATGAATAAAACTTAAAAGTTAAAAAAGCCTTTTGTAGTCGGCCCTAACGTTAGGCACAGAGCCTAGGCCCCTGCCATACAATTGTAATGGACCTGCAACATGGCCATCTTTAAATATTGAAAATTTATCTGATATATTTGCTAATGATATTAAGAATGAATGTTGTTGTTGAAATGTTTTATTTGCTTTTGTATGAGGGTTGCTCTGGGGGTTCTCTGTCCATGAAAATTTTTTCAATTTTTAGGCCTAGGCCTTAGGCCTTAATGTTTGATTCTGGTTGTCCCAACCCATGAAAATTGCACCTCTTTTTTTTTTTTGGTTGCCAACCCATGAAATGGCTGGCGATTAAATTGTTTGAACACAAAAAGTTATTCACCAATGCTGAAAAGATATGTTTTAGGCCTAGGCCTATAGTTGTTTATTTCTACGGCAATAGTTTAAAACTTCAATCGCCATATGAGACATTAAGTATTAATTCGCTGGTGACCAAACTCAATCAGTTCTATACTTTACATTGCCAACAAAGAATTCTTCGTGGCCAACCATGGAGACCGCAGTTGTCCAGGGTTGCCCAGACTGCATAGTTTGTTTCTCGCAGGGAAAGATCTGCTGTTACATTTTAATAGATGCACTTTTAAATTGGAGTAATATTGGCACTAGGCCTCTACTGTACACAGTTTTGTTACAAAATGGAATTACCAGTTAAAATGGAGTCACTTCTTTTGTTAAAAGCTTTTTGTGGAATCTTCAAGGTACAGAAGAAACATAATTTTTGGTGTCGGCCTATATTTCCATTTTAGCTCCATGATTACATGGAGGGATTTATTATTAAAGAAAAAACTGACCTTTAATCAATAGTTTGTCCTCTATTTCTTTTCAGATATGGCGAGCATTCACATGCAAGCTTTACAAAAATTATGCAGATTATGTGGGAGTGCCAAGGCAATTCCTGGGGACAGGCCACCAAAAAGCAAATTGGACTTTCATATATGGACCTTAAAAGCACTCAGTATTGACTTTAAATATGACATTGAAGGTGTACATCCTGAGTTTATTTGTACCTGTTGCATCTTGAAGCTTCAAAGATGGAAGAAAAAGGACAACAAAAAACAGAAATGTGCATTAAATATTTCTGTTGCCACTTATCAACCCCACAGCAATTTGTGTACTTTATGTCCACCAGATGATCGTAGTACTGCAACGAAAGAAACTGAACTTCAGAATTTGATTTTGGAGAATTGCAAGGATTATAGACTTGTGTCTTGGATGAATGGGGATTCTTGTTTTCTCGCTCAAATAAACACTAATGGCACTGCCATTATGAAACGAGTTTGTGTTGGAAGAGACGGCAGGTGGACATTTCATGTAAAGGAGAAGGTTATAGTGAGGCAAGATATTGTTGATTTAGGTTTTAAGATTCTTGACCTATTATCAACTGAGGAAGATGTCCATAGTTTGTTGAAATGTACTAAGGATATGGATATATGTTTTGGAAATAGTGACATCTTCGGTTCCACAGAATATTCAGAACTCCGAAAAGGTTTTCCTGTGGAAGAATTTTTTTTCATGGATGGGACCAAGGGACAAACCCTTCGGCATAGCAGTTGCAGATTCATTGCACATGTGAACAAAAGATGTGAGTTATGCTCACAATATCGATGCAACTTATTTGCAAAACGTTCCCAAATGCGGGCTCTGAAAAAGACAGATATTTCCCTTTCATCTCATCAGCGCAATGATTTAATGTCAAGTGGAGACAAAGACAAGAAATTCAAATTGATGAAAGAAAGGTGCACCAACTTGACTCAAGAAAACGCCATTCTACGTCAGCAAGTTAATAGCATGTTCGTTAAGGAAGCACTCAGCATTGAGAAAGATGAAGGAGAGGTTTTGAAAGAAATTTTTGTTGGTGAAGAAAACTCATTCAAGACATTGCTAAAGCAAGGAAGCCCACAGGAGCTGCTTTGGCAGCAGCAGAAAGAGAATCTGCAAAATCCACCTAGTCGCTGGCGTTGGCACCCAGACATAATAAAATGGTGTGTTGCCTTACATTCAAAGTCACCAGCTGCATACAACTTAATCAGGCAGAGTGGCTTTTTAACATTACCAAGTCTAGTGACATTGAATAAACATATACATTTCACAAAGGCCAAAGTTGGAATCAACGCAGATATAGTCAAGCGTGTAGCAGAAGAAATCAATGCCCAAACAGGAGACATCAACCAAAATGTTACTTTGATTCTTGACGAGATGAAGATTAAGTCTGGATTAGCCTACTCGTGTTCTTCAGGTAAAATAATAGGGTTTTGTGATACAGGGGAAATCAATAACTTATTAAGTGATTTTGGAAGACGGGTGCAAGGAGAAGATGACACCAAGAGTACACCTCTGGCAACACATGTGTTGGTTGTTATGGTGCGGACAATTTTTTCAAATACCAAAGCCCCAATTGCATACTTTGCTACAGGGGATCTGAAAGGTAATGATTTATATCCCATTGTGTGGGACTGCATAAGGCACTTGGAGTTCTTTGGTATTCATGTTCGGGCAATTGTAGCGGACGGTGCATCACAGAACAAGAAATTCTTCAAGCTTCATGAAAAGCACACAACGGATGCCTTGACTTATTTCACCAACAACCCTTACAGGAGTGGGGAACGGATATATTTCTTCTGTGATGTGCCCCATCTCTTGAAAACAACCAGGAATAATTGGGAGAACTCTGGCTATAATTCACGATCAAGAAATCTTAGGGTATGTACTATATGTACAGTACTCATGGAGCTATAAACGAGAGCTCCATGATCTACTGATTATTTTGAGTTATTCTTTATTTCTTTCATAATTTTCTGTTCTAAAAACTGATTCTTGAAGACATTCAGTGTTAATTGCAATATATTCATTATTGTTTATTTACTGTAGATGTGATGTGCAAATTTGCTGACAATGCGGGAATATCCAAATTTCTTTCCATTGCTTCATAAGCTTGCACTGTGTTTTGGTGTCATTATTCAAACCGGTTTCACGAAACCAACGTTTCAGTTGGATTCATAATTTACTAAATACTGAAAAACCGCAAGTACCAAAAATAATCAAATGTTTACTATGTTAGCCTATGTTGCACCTACATGTCCATAGCACTTTATGTATGATTTTTATTTATTTATCGCTTTTTCTTTCTTTACATTTTGCAGTTCAAAGGAAAAGAAATCCGTTGGACACATTTGCTGTCTCTACAGGAATGGGACCAACAGCTCAATGCGCCGTCACCTGGTCTTCGTTTTGTTCATAAACTGACGTACGAACACTTGAATCTGACACCATCATTGCGAATGCGAGTGTACCTAGCAGCACAGGTATTCTACTTGTACTGATTTCACCTTTAGTATTTATTTTTTTTTTTAAATTCAACATCAGCAGTATTTAATGTTTTTTGTTATATAGCTCTATGTTAACCTAGTCCAGTCTGCTGTTATTGAGAATAAATGATATTTGATTTATTGACTCTGATCAGTAATACAGGGGGATAAAACTGCTGCAAATCTACAGTTTAAAAACTGTGACAGGACCAAAATGATATGTAAGTCTATTCGACACAAATGTATACTACTTTTACTGTCCAGTAAAGATTTGTTAAGATGTTTAGAGCAGGGTTTTAATGTTGACCAGGACTACACAATTTTGTGCCTGCATTTGACACTTTGTTTGCAGTTGTCAAACTGAAAAGTCTATCACCTACAGTATCTAGGGAAAGTACAGCTTAATTAAAGTTTGGTTATGTTCTTTTCTTGCTTCTTGCAGGTTCTCAGTAAAACTGTGGCTAATGCACTTGAGTCCATGGGGAAACCTGAACTTTCATCAACCATACTGTTCATCCGTACAATAAATGACTGGTTTGACTGCCTCAACGTTGCCAACACCAAACAACATTTTCAAGGAAGGAATGCTAATCTTGCACCATACAAATCGGTCGATGATGAGAGGTTCAAGGTATGTCCGGAATTGTCTTCATCAGTAATTTGGAGTAAAAAGTAACAAGTGTTGCTAATTTACCTGTTATATAGCAGTGAGTGCAATACAGACATTGCATGTTGGATAATAAAAGTTCAGATCTACCTACTGTACCCACTGGGCTAATATTGCACAACCTTAATTTTTTATATGCTCGAGATGTCTGGGCTGACTATGTTACAAGTACTTGCTTAAAGCTTATCTAATCTTCAAATGGAAGGATTTGGATTTGGCTGGAGTGCTCATAATGACAATGGAAGTTATTTTCATTTTGATTTTTCTTCTTTTTTTACTAGTGGTTGGAGAATAATTTTTTAGGATTTCTGGATGAATGGTACGCTGAATCACAGAGTGCAGAAGATGTGCCGAAGAAAGACAGATACAAGCTTTTTATCAGCAGAGAAACTTACTCTGGAATGCATATAACAGGTAACATATTGTATTGTCGCTATGGGAACTAATAATACCATAGCAAAATTATCTGGCAAAAAAGTCATTTTGAAAACGAGCATAATAACTAGAGGTATATTGGCAGCTAGGTGGCATTGTTGGTCTAGGAAATGGAGACGACCAAAATATAAAATATCAAATTCCTAAAAAGTAAACAAGTAAATTGGTTGGGAATCAAATTAAAAACCTATCCATGTCTGGAATTCCACTTGCAATCAAATGACCTCCATCAGAGAGGGGTCATTGTATTCAGTAGCATAGCCAGGGGCCATCGCCCCCCCCCCCCCCCCGCAATGAGATTCTTTTCCCCCAGACGGAACGCATGTTACATACAAATTGTACATAAGTATATTGACACTCAACAAATTTGCCCCCCAGCAAACAAATTTTGCCCCCCAAATTTGCAATCCTGGCTATGCCAATGATTGTTTTTGTCACCATTTCAAATATTTTACCTGTGGTATAGTACCCTTACTGAGTGCCTCGAGAGAGACATGGATTGAAACGTGTCTTCCTGGAAGTATGGAGTTTATAAAGAAAGGCATGTTGATTAATACATGTATTTCTTGTAAAGGAAAAAAGAGGGACAGCTTTTTGCATGGAAGAGCCCCTTGGTTCAGAAGAACTTCAGTGAATATGGACTTCCATGTGGATGCTTCATCAGTCATAATTTTGCACTCGTGTTTTTTACCAACGTGTTTATGTCTGCTTTATTTTCTTTCATTTCAGTGAAATCATTTGTCAGTCTAGCAAAGGAGCTCCTACAAAATCCATCTGTGGAGTATGTTTTAAGTGAGAAATTTTCACAGGATCCTTTGGAAGAATATTTTTCGAAGCAAAGAGGTTGTGGAGGAAGGAATGACAATCCATCTGTTCAGCAAGTTGGACACAACATGTTATCTCTGATGGTTGCAGGGAGCAGAGCTGTTAGTTCGCTGAGGAGCAATTGCCGCAAGAGACCAAGAGAAGATGAAGATATATAACTCAAATTAAAAATTAATCACCTTCTATTTAATAATTCGAACAGTTGTTTCAAAAATGTTTAAGGCAAGGTATAACATACAATTTATATGACAATGTGTTGCTCGTCTGTCCATGCACGTTTTTCTTATGAAAATATGGACAACTTTTAATCAAATATATAAAAACTTTGAATGAATTTGTCCCTGTGATGTCACTTTTGACCTTTGACCAGCCATTTGCAGGCCATTCTCTCTGAGTTTCAAACTTGCATAACTTCTTGTAGTAATATGTTATCAGATTTTTGTACCAGTTTGTGTTATAAATTTTTCTCTATCATATACAATGTTTCAAAAATCCATGGTTCCTTTAATATTAGCAAATTTTACCCAAGCTACTTGTCTTGATTTGCCAATGTCTTCCTTAATGCCTTTTCTCCTTTTTTACCTGCTTTCTTGTTGTTACGCTTCCTTACTTCCATATACATTCTCACAAAAGCGTTAACCCTTAATTTTACCCAATACCCGACAAATAGCTTCAGAAGATCCTGTTTTACTTTAACATCCAGTTCTGTTGTTACCAGCTCATCCCAGCGTTTTTGTACTTGATTATGTGTATTTAAGACATTCAAGAGTTCACTCTTAATATTAACATCCTTCAATACCATCAATCTCTTCACATTCAGTACTTTCTTAGTATGGAATTCAAGAGTTTTGAAAAATAAATAAGTCAGGTTATTGACCACAAACAATCCACCCCTATTTTGTTTGTTAATCCATTGTTTGGTGTAGTTATAAAATGAAGTTCCTTCAGCAGAAGCCGACTCGACTGACAGAGATTTTACAAAATCCAGAACGGAATTGTCCAAATTCTTTTGTCTCAACAGTCTGCGCTTTAAAGCAAAAGGGATATAACCTGCAACGTACCGAATAATCTGCTCTTCATGCTGACTTATAGGAAAAACTGTGTCAATGTCATCTTTCATGGGCATATCATATTTCTGCTGCTCTGCAATTATTAATTTCATTAGAAATTCCAATATATGTTGCAACATGAATAGTTGAGCAGAACTTAGGGCTATCGTTAAAAGATTTATTCGCGATAAGAGTTCCTTCCAAACTTTCAGTACTTGGGGATCCAGGCGTAAATTGTGGAACCGATTCCACATTCTCCCACGATCACTGCTGGTTATTGGTCTCTTGTTATCAGGATAAATAACATCCCAGAGCTGCTGTACAATAAATTTGGAGAATTCTTTCAGAGGAACACTGCCATTTTCCAGAAGCTGCTTTGCTAGTGTCTGAAGCTCTACAGACAAGCCAGAGTCCATGCAGTATAGTGAGTCTGTAAAAAAAAATATTTAAGCACTGGAGTATGAACACTACAGACATATCCAGGGCATATTGTACCGTGTACACCTGTGGACACTTTGGAGCCGTTTCTGTGAAAAAGATAAAGAAAATTTTAGAAAGGAAAAATGTTTTTTTGTTCAAGATCATAGATCATAGGGGTACAAGCTTGGGGAGGGGGGGGGGGGGGAGGCTACAGCCTCTGACTTGGAAAAATGAGGTGAGCCAGGCAAAAATGGTTGATATAGTAAGGGAAAACAAATGTCAACATATACGGCATAAATAAAGAGGTCATTGATAAAAAATTTAGTATCATGTCAAGCAAAAAAACGTGCAAAAAGAATATTAAGTTGGGGGAACAGCAAAAAAATATTAAGTCTGGTCAAATATTATAGCCTCCCTAATTTAAATGGATTTGTAGGCCCCATAGTTGGAGTAAACCTGCAAGCAGATTTAGTGGATCAGCAAGAAAAGAGAAGTGAAGTTATATTCTGTAGGCCTGTATTTTGAGTTCTTTTACAAGCTCTTGCCTTCGTTTCATTTGTGTGCTTCCCTTTCTTTGCCATAAGGAAGTGCAATGTGGTATTTCAGTCTTCAATTCAGTTTTTGCAAAATAAGTGAACATTTCTGTAAAAAAGTCACAGGGTGCAAGTATTGAAAGAATGATTGAGGAATATATTGACAGGGTGGGCCATACGAACAAGCCAATCCAGGGGACTGCAATAAGAAGAGATTCAACATTTTACTCAACCAAAAGTAAAAAGCAACAACAGAAGTTTCTTACCTTTTGTTTTGTTTCCTTGGGTTGTTTTCTGTTTCCTATCGTCCTTTCTTGAAGCAGATTGCCCTGGGGTCTGATCTTCACCTGGAACGGAAAGCATAGAAAAATAAAATGTTAACATTCACAAGGTTTGCAATTTGCATAATGTTTAACAAGGCCTGTGCTACAGCTCTTCGTGGGGGCAGTCTATTCTGTCAGGAATAGTTTTTGTAATATGTCGAGGAAAAGGAAAAATGTTGGCCTAAAACATGAAATTGTTTTGTATGGTTTTTTTTCAAACAATGGGTTAGGTTAAAAAGGATTAATGAATGAATAGCTCCATGATCTGCACAAGTATATAAGAAAACTGAAATGCACAACAATGTTGAAACTCAAATGAATTAGTATACTGTAATTTGTAAACAAGGATAAACTGAACAGTGAATGTTATTAATAACAAAACATTAACAGAAAAATAACATGCATCGAGGAAAACTAACTAATTAATTGTTTTTAAGATATGAAGCTATGTTTCCAATGGTTTAATATAAACCAGCAGAAATTTCACAAGAAATCAAATCAAGTTAGTTTGCTTTCGAATTTTGATCTTTTTATATGTATGGAAATGGAACTGTTCAACTTAAAACTTGGAACAAACTTAAACGGCACCATCATTCGTCTCAGTTTTATCAATCATTTTCATTTAACCATTCTGAGCAGATTATAGCTCATGGCTCACAGAACTGAAACAAAACACTTACATGCATCATGTTCGTCGGCGTACATTTGCTCCTGACAATTTTCGCAGAACCACTCTTCGGTGTCTGCATCAGTATCGGTAAGACCCGAACAACCGACATAAAAACAATTCAGTTTCACAACTCATCCCGGCGCAGTTAACTAAATCGTCCAGTAGTTCGTTGCCACAAAAACAAACTTTCCCAATTTCAGTTTCTTCGCTTTCAAAATCAAGTTCTAAATCAACATTTAAGTTTTCGCTTGTAGTACTAGAAGTAGACGCCATTTTTGATTGTCGATACTTATGACGCGTTTTACGTATTTGACCTTCGACCATCGAGCTGTGTGACGAACTTTGTTATTGCAATTACGTAATAGGTGCGGAAAGAGCGGCTCGTGTCGTGTCCTCGAGCATGTTATTTCTAGACAGTATATACTGTCGGAAAGGATGATACTTCAAAGGAGGACTAAGGAGCTTTTTCTCCTTCTCGTTTATAGCTCCATGGTATGCCCCAATAATTGAGGCCGGTATGAAGTCATTGAAAATTGGCTCTTTAGCATTTCAACTGGTTTGCATTGTTTACAGGGGTCATTGTGGCCAGTGTGCAGCTGTGATGCCTACAGCTGTAGATGCTGCAGGGAAATAGAAAAAGTAAGGAATGTGATGGATGAAGAAGGTGCTGCATGTATCACCTTACACCCAGGTTTTGAAGCTGTTTGCCTGAACCCATGGGTGCAACAGACAGCCTACTGCGTGTACCGTCAACAGCATGGTGGCCGTGCACAGGAAAATAGCATCCACGAGTAATTAGAGAATACATTATATTTATATATACCTTTATTCATTGCTCTGACCTGCTGTTGAATGATGTAACAATACAGAGGGTGTGCTTGTATTCATAGTTTAGTTTTGTTGTGAAGGGAATTACATTAAGATATAGATTAGATCAAGAAAATGTGTGCACCATGTTCAAAACCTGCTTCTGATTAGGACATTTTGTGCAAAAACAAAAAACTGGTGCAATGTCCTTGAGGTTAACCCTGATCATGCTGACTGACATAGTAGTCATTTACACTGAGCCACGGAACCAAATGCCACACAAAAAATGTCCACCATGCTTTGGGCATGATCCATTTACATATTTTAGTCAAAATTAGATCAATTAGATTCAATGATCAGTTTGTGTAAATTGCATAGCTAGGCATAAAACTTTAGGGGAGGCAGATTTAGGAGTCAATCGAAATTGTGGAAATCATATGGAGATTTATTTGAAAATTTACGTTCCCAGATGCAGTAGGGAGGATTCGATCAGCTTTTCCATCTGAAAAGTATGAAGGGTTTAAATTACCAAGACTGTGAGAATGTGGACTTTGTATGCCAAGTCAAACTATCATTTCTGCAAAGTTTAATGAAACAGGGTTGAGTCCTGTCTGTTTTGTGGCTGAATTGTGAACATTTTGGAATTCCAGCATACGTTTTTCTGGTTCATGGTATTAACTACAATCTTGGATGAAATTTTCAAGTTTGGGAAGTACATAACAGTAATAAATAATAAAAACTCAAGTGAATCTTTTGTATGTATTCTCTCTTGTAACAAAAGCTGTAACTTCTAGTAGCCTGCCAACAAAATCTGGCTGATTGAAATCTCAAATATACTAGGTTAAAATAGAAGAACAGTTTGAATAAAGTAGCCTAAGCCACTATGCCAATGGGATCTGGAGAGCTTAGGCTTTCATTTTAATAAAAGTGTAATGAAAATCAATCTGAAATTGTTCATTAATCCATGGAATATCAAGGTTACTTGATCATAAATGGGAGCAAAAATTCACATTTTATCCCATACGGGAACAAACAGCAAATTTCTGTCAATCAATTTCGATAAAAACCAAAAATTGGCAACATGTTTGAAACACCAAATATTAAGTCAGCATATTTATGAAGTCTGAGCTCTCTAGAGAGGAATACTTGTCATTGGAACTTTTGTTTAAATATGTTATCATTTAGTTAGTTACAATGCAAACCAGATGTCAGTAAAACTTTAATGTAAGACTTTAGCAACTTCCCTAAAGGCTGGTAGCGACCTATTAATTAACACTGCTCTGCAGCTGTGCCAAAACATCATGTGAACAGACAATTCACAGAGTCGATTGCTCCCCACTACAATGAAACAAAATTAGAAATTGGGAGGCCATCAACCACTTCAGCAAAGCTTTGGAAATCTGCTTCGGTGTTGTTTTATGGCATCCTCAATGTTTGGATGAGCATAGGAGCTTGCAAGTGGTGGTGGCTCTTTTCTGACAGGAACAGGACACTCCTCTCCCAGAGTTCCACTTCTGCAGAAGTTGTGCAAGCAGTCAAAAAGTTCCCATACGTAATCTGTACAATGGTAAAGATATGAAGAATAATATAATAATGGTTCATAAAAACATACCATTTAGATAGGCATTCCAATCACTCCATTTCGGTCAATAGTCATGGCACAATGCACAGTTGTCCGTCAAGATTTGGATGCCCAACTAAGGCGACAGTTGTACACCTCGACTGGTGTGGCCGTGTGGATACATGGGTCAGGTTTTACCTGACAACTTGTGCCTAAACAATTCCAATATATTTTTACTCATTACAACAAAAACCCTACACCGGTTTGTGCACCTAATATTATGGATTATGTAACATCCTGTACCATCCCCTTGTAATCCATTTTTATTCAGTAGCAGATATCCAGCCAAGTGAGGATATAATATACTCTGTTAAATCCAACTACTTCTTTGTGCCTTTATTTCTTGCTCACATACCGCTGTGACAACTCTACCAGATACAGCATGTATACGCTAATTGAAGAAAAGACATGGCCTCACCACACATTCCAGACTGCCCCAGTGTTGGTGTCAAAATTAATAATGATCCTCTTCCCAGAAAGTGATAGCACCAACTGATTTGCCAGACTAATCTACTATCAATCTTGAAAATTACCTTCAAGCGTCATCTTTGTGATGGAGTGTAGTCGGGACTACCTGGAGGTTTTTCGGGTATCCCGATGAGGATGCCACAGCAGCAGACGGACCATCATCGCCACTGTGAGATGGCCCTGGTTGCATTGATGGTGTTCTAGGCTCTGTTGGTCCAGTCAGCAACTTCAATGGTGGTAGGGGGACCAGTGAACACTGGACTTCTACATGTGTTCTTCTACACTGGACTTCTACATTCACTGAAAATTAGAGGAGTAACAAAAACAAACTAAGGACAGGTTTAAACTTAAAACGATATACGATAACTATATAAAATATACGCACACACCCGCCTGGCGGGAAGTATAGCACAGTACAGTAAAGTGAAAATTTCGGTGTTATCAGATGTAGAGCGAGAGCGAAAAATCACGTCTGCACTCCACGAAAACCAACTAATAAAGTTGTGGTTATATGTGTTATAGTGATTGCCTGTGTTGTTGTGGTTATATGTGTTATAGTGATTGCATGTGTTGTTAAATTTAGACACTTTTGTTATCAATTGTTTATTCGAAGTTCAGTCTTTAATGTTAGTCAAGATTATGAACACTGGCTGTGACTTTCAATGTTCTAACATGAAGAAGAGAACAATATAATTTTAGTTTTGAGATGAAAGTTCATTGAATGTGACAGATTAGAATTATCTAAATCACTCATTTTTGGGACAAAACATTACCATCAACTCTGTGATAGTGTTAAGTTCAGTACAGTTAAATTTTTACATGTAAGATAGTCATTGCATTCACAAAATGTTCAATTTGGGAGACAATGTATACATACTGCAGTAAACAATTTCAGAAAGTCTGTACCAGTGGCGTTTCCTGTAATAAATTAAATGTTACAGCCAAATTATCTGCCAACGAGGGATATGCGATTTTCTCCATTACTATTTTGATGACTATAGACTAATAGTATGGAACGCGGAAAGGGTCAACATGAGGCGCCGTCCACTCAGAAATGGTCGTTCGCTGAGAAACCGTCCACTTAGAGATCAAATGGCCGTTGACTTAGAAACCGTCGCGACTGACAAATGGTCGTGGTTCAGAGATCGTTCACTCAGAGATCGTCCAATTGAGTGACAGCCAAACTTGCATATTTATATCGTGAACTTTTCAATCACAGAGTCGAGGTGCATCGACCGTTCGCACTCGTACTCGTTCATTGAATTTTCAATCACAAATTAAAATAGATGAAAACGATGATATACAACTCGAGGAATTTGTGAAAATCGGTTTCAACAACAGAAGAACGGCAGATTTGCTTGATTGCAGTGAATCGACTGATATAAAAGGAGGCGTGCTTCTTTAGGCCTCTTGAAAAAAGATGGATTTTTCGCAATATAAACAACGTTAGTATCATGAGTGTATGAGTACGGTGATGGTATTCCTCAGCTTGCGGCCAATCCCTAATAGTAGACTTGACCCTCATACTCGGTTGTTTTGATCCATTTCATTTAGTATCAGTTCGTACTCAATCTTCGGGAGTTTTTGCATGTTGAGACGACGTACAATTAAGCCCATCAGTATTTGTAATGAATAATTCGTGATTACCAGTTGTAATTCTGCCAAAACAACATTGATTTGTTAGTACGAATTAGAATTTTTCTGTAATAAAATACTTGTATGTTTTAATGAAATGTTACTTGTTAAAATGAGTTATTACTTCATAATGATGAATTATTAATTTGTAACAATTAATGTCGTATTAATAAGTACCACACATGAAGAATTTGAACATGCAATTATGTACAAATTATTATTTCATACGAATGGTAAGTTCTTTAAATGATTATTGATTTGTTAATACAATTTATTTGTTTTAATGATATACTGCATTTGTCATGAAACGTTACTTGGTAACACTGAATTTACTAATTCATATTAAGGGATCATTAAGTGTTTACAATGTTTTGTAAATTTGTAACAGCTAGTGGAATTAATATTGTGTAATGCCTATAGTATTTCATAGTTACAATTTATTAATTCATTATTGTAAATTAAAAATTAAATGTTAACATTTGTAGTTAACAGGGTTAACAGTTATGATCATCTATGGTCGTCATGATACACATCACATTTTTCTATTGCCAAGAATATCATATGTAAATTTTAGGCTCGGTTACTGAAGGCATACATGTTAAGCTCATCACTTTCTTTTATTTGGACAAATGCTGAGCACATGGAAGGTAAAATCTCGGTCAGATTGATTAGACCAATGAAGACAAATCTGGGCCTAGCGACGGATGTTACTACTTTCCAAATAAGTTATTCCTGTTCGTCTATGAGTTGCCTGTTCCCTTTCGAGGTTACGGGAAACTTCTTCGGCATTTTCGACACCCAACGTGTGGATTATTTCTTGAATGTTATTTCTTTTGGATTCTGGAAACTTCCATTGCATGTGGTCTTCGGTGTACCGAGACGAAATTACTCTCCTGAAAAAGGGAGGGCGCCGTAGGGACGACTTGAATGAGGCGGGAACAACAGCGTTCTACTGTAACAGCTCGGTGTACGTTACTGGGCGGGAAGTACAGCCGGTAAATAGTCCGCGCCCACTTAATGCATATGTATATAGCCATTGTACAGGGAGGAACAATTCTAAGTAGGCGCGGCTCAGCATCGACCGGCGATTTGTAAGTGGACGATTTCTGAGTCAACGGCCATTTCTGAATGAACGGTTTCTGTACTTCAACGGCAATTTAAAAATGGGCGGCTGTTGCATTTGAGCAGCGATCTCTGAGTGGACGGTCTCTGAGTGAACGACCATCTCTGAGTGGTCGGCGCCTGACGTTAAACGGCAATTTCTAAGTGGGCGGCTGCTTGAATTTGAGCAGCGATCTCTCAGTGAACGGTTTCTGGGTGAACGACCATTTCTAAGTGGACGGCGCCTCACGTTGACCCTTTCCGCGTTCCATATAATAGAGAGTATACTGTAAAGGAAGAATCGAAATAATATTCCAAAATATTCCTAGTGAGAGAGGTACATTGCTCTTTTATTATGCTCCGTTATTATGTTGTTCGCAGAATTGGTACTCTTTGTTGGCTTGTGTTATGCACCTGTATTAAGGTTTAAGTTACGCGATGACAATGCCACCTGAAGTTAATGTGCTTATTTTTAACGGTTGGATTGTTCATGGTCATCGTTGTTACCTGATATGTCTGACTAAGAAGATATACTCCTACATAAAAATCTGTACTTTGTTCATTGTAGTGAACCGTCCAGAGTAAGTCCCGAGTACGTTTAAAGGAGTATGTGTGAAGTCCATACAGTTGGATATGAAGAGTAAGTAAAACGAGATTCACGTACAATTCGTGTTAGTGTAATGATTGCAGTGGGCGCGTTAACGAGCGCTACAACAAATTAACCTTATGTAGTGTTGCGCCTACATAGAAGTTCACGACTGTACAGTTCTGAATTGAGGATATATCGTCAGTATGGGCGATTCTGAAAGCGATAAGAGTTCAGCAAAAGATGCAATAGATGATGCGGCTACCTTGAAACGAACGTGTAGTGGTTATGTTGGTAGGTTAGGCACACATAATGAAAGTTTTAAGGGACTTTTCTGCAAGTACGAAGCAAGGTTTAATGAATATCTGAGTACACTTGAAGGATCCGACGTACAGGCAGCATCAGACCAGTTCAAATTAAATCAAAACAACTATCAAGAATTCCAGAAAAGGGTGAGTGAGTGGCTTGACGCAGCAGTTAAAAAGGCTGACGACAATGCAGGTGATCAACAGGCTCAACAACCTGACGAGGTCTCTATAAGGAGTAGTTCAGGATCCACACGAAGTTGTGCCAGTGTCACTCCTTCGGTGCGACTGAAGGAAGCAAAGATTAAGAGGGATCTAGCAAGGCTGAACAAACAGCAACTAGAGGAAGCACAGCGAATAAAGCGACAGCAACTTGACCTTGAGATGAAGTTAGACGAGCTACAGATACAGCATGACATTTCCAAGGCTGAAGTCGAAGTCCAGTCTTGGGAGGAAGAGTCTGCAGAGTAGCAGATAGGTAAACTACCTCAAGTAAAGGTACACCCAAATGAAAAGGAGTGCACAGTTGTTAATTTGCCTAGAGATGTTAATGAAGGTGAAAAATGTCAGTCATTGCTACATGCTGTCTCTACTTTGACAAGCATGCCTAAGCCAGAGTTGTTAACATTTAGTGGTGACCCCATCACATATTGTGGGTTTATAAATAATTAGGAGGTCAGCATTGGGTCCACGGGGCTTGATAGTAGAACAAAGCTCACTTATTTGATTCAGTTATGTGAGAGTTAGGACAAAGAATTGACTGTGTCCTACTGGACCCAGCGGAAGGCTACCAGAGGGCCAGAAGTTTGCTACAAGAGCAGTTTTTGTCAGCCTCATGTTATTTGTCATTATCTGCTAGATAAGGTTTTCAAATAAAGCCCAACGATGGTGAGTCTCTTAGAGATCTGGGTAGACTGATGAGAACGTGTGTTATCACTATTAGTCAGATGGGATATAGTGCAAACATAGACAGCACTGACACGTTCGGTGTTCAGTCAAGGTTGCCGATATACCTCCAAACAGAGTGGACAAAACTAGCTCACAGGTTGATCATGTCAGGTGGAGAACCAAGATTTGTAGACATGACAGAGTTTATAGAACAGGCAGCTGTGTCTGCAAATAGTATGTATGGAAGAAGCATTGGGAAAAACTTAACATGTAAAAAACAAAATGCTAAAGTTAAGACCTCTGAAAGAGCTTGGTCGTTTGCAACAAAGGTTGAAGAACCTAAAGGTAAAAGGGAGGCAAAGTGTGTTTTGTGCGATGATCCACATGCTTTAAGCCAGTGTGAAAGGTTCAAGGCAATACCTCAATGGGAGAGGTATACATTTGCACGCCGATGAAGGCTTTGTGATAATTGTTTCAATGGATTCCACATAGCCAGTAATTGTAGGTTACAAGAAGTTGTAAGGTAAGTGGTTGCACCAAACGCCACCACACGTTGCTTCACTTCGAACCACTGCAGGGTCCTGGTACCTCAGTAAATGGGACGTGGGATGGTAGGCCTTCCTCCGCCTCAAACGATGCACCCATGGGAGTTAACCTAACAATGACTACGTCACGTCGGGTATGCCTTAGGGTTACCAGTCACAGTAATTGGTTGTAATGGTCAGGAGGTCACAACATGGGCCATGTTAGATTCTGGTAGTGACACTTGTTTGTGTGAAAAAAAGGCTTGTAGCAAAACTAAATGTGCCTGGGAGAACCGTAGACTTCAGTTTCAGTACAATCGCAGGAAAAACGGGAACAAAGGGCATGGAGTTAGCCAGTAACATTAGGAACATAGACACTGGGGACCCGATTGAAATTCCAAGAGTTTGGACAGTTGATAAGCTCCCTGTAAGCTATGAGAGCATATCGAAGCCTAGTGACGTAAATAAATGGCCTTGTAGTGACCGAGCAGTAACAGAACAAACTAAAACACATTCAAGCAACAAAGAATGACACAAGACAAGTTGACAGCTTGGATGCTGGAGGAGCTCTGGTTTGTATTATTATCCTCTTGTAACATCATCTCCAACATACATAACAAATTAACACTCACATAAACCAACACCCTAGTATAATACAATCCTATTGGTAGGTGGAAGACCACTGACCACTCCCACTAGGTCATTCCATCTCTCACAAACATCTACACCTGTATAACATGTGATATCACACCAGAGTCTGTGCACCTGGGTACTCTCCAATTGACCTGGCTATAACAACTTCCAAACATAACTCAACTTAGTGTAAACAATAGACAGAATACCAACAATGCCATAGATGGCTATCCTCAGTGGACTAGAACAAACAGTGACCAGAATAATGTAATAATTGCCAGCAAGTAGAAAAGACTGGCCAAAGATAGGATAAATAAGCTAGGACCCTACAATCTCCCCCTACGAAAAACTTAAGAAACATATCATTTAACTAACTTCAATTGATCAACATGGGCAATCCTTTTTTCATTTACACTACTATCCTCAATTACAAAAGTTACTGGTGATGTTCTAGCAACAACTCTGTAAGGACCTCTCCACTTAGGAGCTAACTTTGCTGAAAACTTTTTCTGCATATTTGACAATGCATGAGACCTCAGCAGAACCATATCATCAACACTAATGCTGACCTTGTTTCTTTTTTCATCATACTCGACTTTGTTCTGCATCGTCCTATGCAACATGTTCTCTCTTGCAACCGTGAACATGCGTTCCGATTCAACCTTATCAATAACATTTAATTGTTCCCTTTGGTGTATCCATTCCCCAGGACCCCTAATCTTCCGGTTCAAGAAGAGTTCCGCTGGGGAGAACCGTGTGGAATCATGTGTAAAAGAGTTTAGGGTAAACATTAATTTCGCAATATGCTCATCCCACTCTGTATGACTCCCCTTAACAAAAGAACACAGCATCGACATCATGTTTCTGTTGACCCGTTCCACCCAATTGGCTTGAGGATGATATGGTGTTGTAAACACTCGCCTTACTCCCCATAATACGCAAATGTCAGCTACAGACTTTGACACCATCTGTGGTCCATTATCAGAGACGAAAGTGGTACATGCCCCCCAGGTATAAAACAACTGTTGCAAAATTTACGTCAAGACCTTTCCAGTTGCCCTTCTGAGTGACATAGTGATCGTGCAGCACCACTGTCTGCGTAAGCGAAGATTTTCTTGGAATCGATAGTTGCTTCAAAATAGGCACCATCAAGTTTACACATCTGTAAAAACCTCTCTATCTTGGCGATCACGCTTCGCAACTTTGCATAATTCCTCATTACGATATGCATCAGATACTCTTACCAGACTGTTTGGGCAATAATAACTGATATGACCCCATTCATTACAAACATAACACTAAATATTTGAATTATCTTGTGTAGGTCTATTGAATCTAGGGGTATCACTCTGTCTGGGAGGATAATTCAATGTTCCTTGCTGCTGACTGTACATTGGGGATGGTCTACGAGGAGGAATACTAGCCGCAGTCTCTGGCTCCACCTGTTGTCTATTCCTTGAAGTTGCCCTTGCTATGAAAAGATCATCTGCCATCTCTGTGAGTGCTTTCAAGGAGGACCATTTTTGCTCTAATAGTTTCATTCGAAGTGATTGGTCTCGCAATGAATGTTTCAGTTCATTAATAACCAATTTGTCCATAATTTGGGAGAACTCGCAATCGGATAATAAACTATCAGATGCATTGAACCAACGCCTAATATAAAGATTTAGGCGACTACCGAACTGTCTGAAGGTTTCAGTGGAAGTTTTACCAGATATACGGAATTTCTCTCTATAAGAATCTTCAATAAGTCTATATGCAGCAAGGATAGCTGCTTTTAACTGTAGTATAATTCTCTTTCTGAGCTTCACACAGAACATAAAAAGCTTGCTGAGCCTTACCCGTGAGAAAAGGTTCCAACAAAATCGGCCATCTAGTATGTACAATGGACTGACTGGTGCAGAGTCTCTCGAAGGTTGACATATAACACTCTAAATCATCTTCCGCAGAGAGCGAGTGAAATCCCTTCAAGATGTGAGCTTCCTGAACTGGCTGACGAGACTTTCTCGGAAAATTGGAAGTTATATCCACGAAATTTGGCATCCTCTGCAAGGCATCAATTCGCTCTTGTTTGGTCTTTAAAACAGTCAAATCCAAACCATTTTCCTCGCAGAGCTCCTTTATATAATCAGCCAGTAAAAATTGCAGATGTGGATATTGTTCCTTACCAGTGGATGAGGTTTACTGAGCAGCAGATGTCATTTTGTTATACACTAGTCCATATACAGAAACTAAAAAGTTTGAAAATCACTACTAATAACATAGGTAACTGCTGGTAATGGACAGCCAGTTTAAACAGACCTGAAAGAAGGGTGGTGGCTATGGACTTCCACAAGGCTAACAGTGCAAGGAACCCTGCCGACTTCGCCATTGTAGTGACCGAGCAGTAACAGAACAAACTAAAACACATGCAACCAACAAAGAATGACACAAGACAAGTTGACAGCTTGGATACTGGAGGAGCTCTGGTTTGTATTATCCTCTTGTAACATCATCTCCAACATACATGAGAAATTAACACTCACATAAACCAACACCCTATTGGTAGGTGGAAGACCACTGACCACTCGGTCATTCCATCTCTCACAAACATCTACACCTGTATAACATGTGATATCACACCAGAGTGTGTGCACCTGGGTACTCTCCAATTGACCAGGCTATAACAACTTCCAAACATAACTCAACTTACAGTGTAAACAATAGACAGAATACCAACAATGGCATAGATGGCTATCCTCAGTGGACTAGAACAAACAGTGACCAGAATAGTCTAATAAATGCCAGCAAGTAGAAAAGACTGGCCAAAGATAGGATAAATAAGCTAGGACCCTACAGCCTCACCTATGAGATATCCATCTTCCGGTGGCGAGGGCAGAAGAGGTACAGTTATTAATTGGAAGTGACATACCAGAAGCCTTCTGGGTTGAGGAACAAAGAAGGGGGTGGGCTGAAGGAGCCATACGGACTACGGACACCGTTAGGATGGACGATCATAGGCCCTGTGTCTGATTCCAGGGGAAGTGGTCGTACGGCCAGAATCCATCATATCAGCACCAATGACCAGCTTCACCAGCAAGTAAAGAAATTCTGGGAATTGGATCACGGAGTTGGTAAGAACGTTGAAGAGGTGGGAGATTCCAGGGAAGATCGTAAGGCACGGGACATAATGGAGACAACGGCTAAGCTTATTAATGGTCATTTTCAAATTAGCTTGCCGTGGAGGCACTATCCACCAGCACTACCCAATAATTGGGACCTGGCATATTCATGAGTCCATGGTCTGAAGAGGAGATTCATGAAAGCTCAGAAGCTTTATACAAGATAGAAACAATCCAAGATTATCCGGACAAGGGATATGCAAGGGAATAAATAATGACGACGAACCTGAAGATGGTACAATGTGGCATCATCCGGTAGTGCATCCCTTCAAACCTGAGAAGGTCAGGGTAGTTTTCGACTGTGCGGCGAAATATAAAGGAGTTTCACTTAACAGCATGAAGTTGCAGGGTCCAGAACATACCAACAGTCCAATAGGAGTTCTGACGCGATTCAGACAGGAAAGGGTGGCATTTGTAGCTGATGTGGAAGCAATGTTCCAGCAGGTAAGGTTCTGGCGAAGGATGCTAACGCGTTGCGATTTCTGTGGTGGGAAGGCGGTGATTGCGACAGTCAGTTAAGGGAATACCAGATGACTGTCCATTTGTTCGGTGCAACATCTTCACCGAGTTGTGCAGGATTTGCACTTCGAAAGACAGCCGAAGACCACAAGAACGCCTTCGATAAGGATACATCAACAGCCGTCTTAGAAAGTTTCTATGTTGACGACTGTTTGAAGTCTGTGCCAGATGCGGAACAAGCAAGACGACTGTCGGTAAAATCTGGTTTTCAAGTCTATGCATCACGATATCGCAGATTTCCGGAGAGGCTTGGCTACCCATGGCGCAACCGATCTTTTGTAGATAGAATTGGTTATGGAACTCGAAACAGTTTCTTGTTAAGATGAGTTCAATTAGTTTGCGCATGGATATGGAAGATATTTATTTATTCCATATTTAGGAATCATCAGAGGAAGAGTGCGTAGCTGGCAAAATGCCAATGCGATTCAGATTTCAACCCTTTTGAATATTCAGATGATCACAAGTCTGACCATGAAGAATGTTCATCCATTCCATTACTTGCTGGAAAATCCAATGTCTGGCCCGATACAGATCCTTCAGCATATGACACAAGCAAAGTTAAATTTGTCACACAAAGTTCCTGGTTTTCAAGAAAGCATTTGAGACCTATTAGGGAGGAAGACATTGTTCCAGATTCCGGGGGTTCAGGAACCGAATATTGCTCTGAGACAAATCGTTTTGTCTACCCACATTTAGGAAGTAGAGGACATTCCACTTCTTATATACCTGTTCAGAATGCAGATATCACTTCTAATCTGACATCTGACACAGAATCTGATGGCTCTTCCTACATTCCATCTGATGATGAGAAAGACAACAGTTCAAGCATTTCTGATGACGAGCCCATACAAACGAGAGATCTGAGGCAATATATTATTGCAGATACCTCTACAAATGGACAGAGTGATGCAGATTCAAATTGTAGTCATACCACTGATGAGCAGTCCAGCAGTGCCAATGACGAACCCACACCAACCACGGATCATGCAGGAAAGAAGAAACGTTTGAAAGGTAAGAAAGTGAGGTCCCACTCAAGTATTCTAATTAAGAAAAGAAGGATGGAAAAGGAAACTTCAGAGGTTTCATCAACTTCTATGACAGTCTTAACATCAAGAAACAGAAAGCATAAGAGAGTTTGGGATAGACACAATTTCTGCATATACTGTAAAAAGAGTTTTGCTAAATTGCCCAGACATTTTGAACGTAAACGTTGAAATGAAAAAGAAGTGGCCATAGCTCTGAGCAAACAGAAGAATTCGGAGGAGCGCAAAATCCTATGGATGTCTACTAACAAACAAAGGAAATCATGCTCATAACAAACAAGTGCTAAGCCAAGGACATGGTACTTTAATTCCAGCAAAACGACAAACCTATACGACAGAAATCACTGACTATTTACCTTGTCAGCATTGCTTGTGGTATTTCATTCGCTCAGATTTGTGGAAACATCAAAAGTGCTGCCACGCATTGAAGTTAAAAGCCTGAAGCAACTAAAGTCACAGGGAGGATCCAGGGACGAGCAGCTATGCTTCTTCCATTGCCAAAGACTGCAGATCAAGCTTTCCATGAAAAGGTGGTAAGCAAAATGAACAATGATGCTATTGGTCTCGCTGTGAGACAAGACGAACTCATTCTCAAATTTGGGTTACAGCTGTTCATGAAATTCACGGAACTGCATCCAAATCAATACTGCTCGCAGAAAATGAGGGAAGTTGGACGTTTGTTGTTGAAGCTGAAGCAAATCTTTGAGGGATGCCATTTGCTCGCAACATTTTAGTGCTGTTGTGCAGGCTGTTCATGAAACTGCTGGCTTTGGTCCTGTCAAGAAGCAGTTTGCTGTACCATCACTGGCCTTATAGTTAGGTCATACTATGAAGGTTATTGCACCAATTGTGAACGGAGAGTCATTAAGAAATGGAGAGAGAAGTCAGCAGGAGCAAATTGAGGCATTTCAAGATCTGTGCAACCTGGAATGGTGTGGGTAGGTGTCAAGCGAAAGTGGAACAAGCCCCAGCTGCTGCTCCTTGGTGAAGATGTTGTGAAACTGAACTGCCATCTTAAAGAAGTTGCAAAGGAATATTCCGCAAAGCTTGACATTTTGCCTTTTGATAGTGACGCATGGTACACTCTTGCCAAAGTCACATTGTGCCAACTGATCTTGTTCAACAGGAGGAGAAGTTGAGAGGTTGCATGTTGATGCCTTTTCAAACACAACTGTTGAACAAAACGAAGAACTCTTAAAATGTCTCAGTAAGTGGGAAGGAAATTCGTGTAAGAAGCTGAAGAGGCTGGAAACCAGAGGAAAGCGAGGACGCAGAGTCCCCATCTCAATGAATGAAAGCTTGTATGCAAACATGGCAAAGCTCTTTGCTACAAGAAAGGAAGTTGATGTTAGAAAATCGAACATTTACTTCTTTGCCAGGTTGTTTCCATCTCAGCACCCTATTCGTGGGCCAGATTGCATTCGAAAATTGTCAGTACATTGCGGTTTATCCCATCCTGAGAATGTAACATCGACAAGACTGAGGAAACAAATTGCTACTATGTCCCAAATCTTAAACCCGCAGAACAATGAGCTACATATTCTAGCAACCTTCATGGGACATGATATTAATGTCCCTACAAACTTCTACAGGCTTCCAGAACAGACACTCCAACTTGTAAAGGTGTGTAGGATTCCTCTTGCTATGGACAGGGGAAGACAATAGACTTCCAAGGAAAAAGCCTCGATGAGTTCGAGGTTAACCTAGATGGTGTGTAGAGAATGAACACGAAGTAACAATTTGGTGTTACAAATGTTTGATTCAACTAACGATGAGTAAATGTATTATAAATAGATTTGAAAAAATCTGAGAGCTCTGAAGTGATATACTTGACAATTTCCTTTGTTTTCACTTCTATGGTTGTTTCCATATGACTAATATCTACTGTCTGGAATCCTTTTGACTCAGCTAGTCATATAGTAGGCTTTATCATGTCAATTGGTATGTAATCATCCATGTCACATGTCTGTGAAATAAAACCGTATTATTCTGGAGTATTAACTGTTGTACTTCATTTTCAGTTCTATTGACTTGTATTTTTTCTGTCAAATTGCAGATGATGATAATGAAGACGACTCATCAGAAGAGGAAAATTCTGAGGGAAGAAGACAACTTTCAACTTTGGTAAATGAGACGCCATATGAAGATGAGACACATGGAGATAAAAGAGAAGCAAATATGGAGGTGAACCAAGTGAGACAGAAACAAAGCAGAAAAAGAAAGCCAAGTATGAAAGGTATAGTAGTTGATAACTGAAATAACATTGAATCATAATGATAAAGCAAGAACTTAGAAGAATAATAGACTCGTATGCCATGATTCATTCTATATCTTTATGCATATTACGATGATTCAGTGTTTCTACAACCCTCATGTATTTGTTATTTAGAATCTGGCCTTGTAATTGGTTTAAAAGGTGTCATGTGACCCTTCCAAGCCATCTGTTATGTGCCAATAATGGATAGTTTACTTCGTCATGAAGAAGTCATTGGTAACACCATTTTTTAATGGACTTGCAAGTCAGTACTTGTAATGCAAGAACAATGTCAAGTTAGGGTCAAGGCAAAGGTGCTGTTATCCACACTGACGGTCAAAGCAATGTTACGTACTTCTGGCCAAAAGTCAAATGCAATTTAATCCAAGCTAATTTTTTTAACATTAACAAAGAGTGCAGAGATCCAAACACTTGAAATCAGCGTTTCCTTACATGTTTGAGGTCAAATTATAACGAGTTCATTCATTGCAAGCTATGTACTGTACATGTCACTATATGAGCGCCACCGTAGCTGTCAGTCATTTGCAGTTTAGCAGCCTACAACTAGTAAGCACAACAATGAAAGAAGTATAGGTTCAGTTCAGTTCAGTTCTCGTGGAGTGCGGACGTGTTTTCGGCTGCTCTCCACCTTTCGTTGACCACACCTTTATTGTGTTTTTTACGTTGGCCCTTCATTAGTTTACAGTTTGTTTTAGTGTAGTTTGTGTGTTTTGGGTTTCTTTCGTTTTGGTTCGTGTATAGGTGCGTGGCTTTGCCACACCCCTAGCTGTCATGGCGGCTCGCCGTGACAGCAAAATCGTATTGTTGAGTTTTTCGGGGGAGGCTAAGGTCGTCCCCGTACAAGTTTTTTCAGTTTTGCGTTCTGTTGGTTTAAAGGTCCCTGGAGAGGTTGACGCGCTTCAGCGCAAACCTCTCCGGGGTATGAATTGTTTTGATGTACGGTTTACCTCGGAGGCTGCCCGCGTCTGAGGCGTCCATGTGTTGGAGGGAGTTGAGGGACTGAAGGTCACACCGTATGACAGTTCGGTGTGGGTGACAGTCCTCCATCTCCCTCTGGACATGTCAGAACAGGTTGTTGTGCGGACACTGCTGGGTCGTTTTGGGAAAGTGACCGGCTACGAGGAGCCGGAATTCCTTGAATGTATGGGTGTCAAGACCGGGACTAGACGAGTTAGAGTTGAACTCAAGTCTGATATCCCCTCTACCTTGTGGGCTAATGGGCACAGGGCCCACATTGCATACCCGGGCCAGCCTCGCACTTGTTGGAGGTGTGGGCTGGAAGGGCATGAGGCCAGGTTGTGCCCGAACAAGCGGTGTAGCCGCTGTTTACAGGTTGGGCATACCCTGGCCGAGTGTAAAGGGGATATCGTTTGCAACTCGTGTGGGAAAACGGGCCATCTCGCCCGTTTATGCCCAGACCGCTCATACGCCGCGAGAGTGGCCACGGGCGTGGTTGAAGCGGTCCCTGTCCCGGCCTCTGACACCGTACCACATGATGCTCCTGTCATCGCCCCAGTGTCCGACACTAGCGCCCCGATGGAGGCTTTGTTCCCCCTTTCGTGTCCGACCTCTCCCCTGATCGAACTTACCGAGACTGCCAGCCTGCCCACTGAGGCAGAGCAGGACAAAACGGCGGAGATGGTACTAGCGGAGTGGCACGCGGCGCAGGATGCCGCTTGTAGTGGTTCACCGGTAGCTACAACCGCGATCGGTGATACTAGTCGGGCCCCGAGTCAACCGGCCCAAGAGACATTAAGTGGCCCAGATTCTGACTCGCCAATGGAGGACTGCACTACAGCCTTATTAGTTGTGGCTAAGGAGTCCTCCGATTGGTTTGATGAGAAAACAGGCCACTGATCTCATTGACTCGAGTGGCCCTTCCACCCTACCCGCAGCCGCTTCCGCTATACCGGACACGATGGTCGCTAGTGGACCTCCTGTTCCTGACAGGGAGGTCCACTCGATCAAGGTTGACGAGGAGTTAAGAACTCTGCTCCCTCGTAAGAAAAGGGGGAATACTGTTAGGGGCTTGAAAAGACCCGTATTGGGAAAATTTCGCAGGTAATGCGCAAGCCTGTCGTCTGCTGTCGGGACGGCGTACCCCGGATGAATTTTGGAGTTAGTTAGTTGTTATGTGTGGGGTGGGGGGTTTGTGTGGTCCTTACATAATATGGGTTGGGGGTTTTCTGTTTGTGGTTTGGTGTTGGCTTTTTGGGGCTGGTTTGTGGAGCTTTATTGTTTTGGTTCTGTTAGCCTTTGGGTCCGTGTCCTTTTCACGTGACGTTAAACGCTATATTTTATACATTTGTGGGTTAGTGAGAGATTTCTGTTTGTGGGTTTTCAGTTGGGTTTTTGGTGGTTGTTAAACAGACTGGGATTGTTTTTGGTTTTGTTGACCTTTGGTCCGTGTCCGTTTCTTTGCACGTAAAAAGCACAAGAAGTATAGGCATACGGTTGAACACAGGCCATAAAACACCAGTGGTTATGTGCAGACATGACAGCAGTCTGGGGCCTAGCTAGGAGCTCAAAATGCACATCAGTGTACGATTATTTTAAATCAACTCAGTCCACTATCCTTCTGTATTGCAATCAGTATGTAGGGTCGATGTTCTACATAGCAGTTATAATTAAGACCAAAGAGCTATTATGTTTGTAAGCACCCTGTTATAGGGATCATAACATAGTAAGCTAGGAGGAGTATTGCAATGAAACAAACCTACCTAAAAAAA
The DNA here is from genome assembly GCF_037975245.1 of Apostichopus japonicus. Lineage (NCBI taxonomy): Eukaryota > Metazoa > Echinodermata > Holothuroidea > Aspidochirotida > Stichopodidae > Apostichopus > Apostichopus japonicus. The sequence continues at coordinate 20,938,941 of NC_092577.1, forward strand.
AAAACAGAGAAAATTGCTTTGTTAGAGATCTTCCAGTGCTCCTGCCTCCACATACCATAAAGTGTCAAGAACAAATGGTAGTACTAGAAACCATCAAGAACCGTGATCTTTCATTGACTGACAGCACTGCCTGTTATTGTACTTACTAAAAATTGCTGTTATTTTCAAGTATAGTTTCTAGCAAAATCAATTTAGTTTTTACAATTGCATAAGCTTGCCATTCTGTATGTTCATAAACATAATCTCGACCCTAAATGTGGCAAAATAATGGACTCCACTGTGCCACGGCCATTGTTTTAGCATATTTTGGGTGTAGTCGGTTCAACTTCATTCACTGACCAATAAAAGTCAGTCTAAAACAAATGTCCTTTATTTCATTGGTATGAAAAATTTTGCACAATTACAATGAATAATTATTCGAAATTTATTTTATTTATGCATTAAGGCTTTATATTTAAGTACAGTCAATAATTGTATACATAAGGAAAAAAACATGCCTGCTATGCATGAAAATTAGTGGGCAAATATAGATCTAATTCATGAAAAGTTCATGTTGATACTGTGTTAGAACCAGGGCTATAACAGATTCATGCAAATTTTTTCAAAAACAGCATGTTTTAGACAAAAATGCATTGAAGATTACAAATGTGACCTTCAAAGGTGAAGTTAACTTTAAAATGTCAGTTTGTGTGTCATTCTTATTTGAATAATGCTTGTTTCATTCTATTTTACTTTGAAGGTGTACAAAAGGAAGAGAAGAAGCGAGCATGGACAACATCTGAAAATGAAGCAGTGCTTCGACACTTCCAAAATTATGTCCAACTGCATCGAATTCCAAACAAGTAAGAGTGCACCTCCTGTTTAGCTGCATAAGAAGCACTAGCTCAAAGAGACTGGAAAGGACTAAAATACAAAGTATACAATCTAATACAAAAGGGAAAATTGAAGGGAAGATAGCAACCCATTGATAATTAAAAGAGTTATCCAACCCTCCACATTGAAGTGGAGGGCATCTTCATTTTGGTAGTTGAATTTAACCTGTATACAAGCTAATAAAAAAGCAAAATTGAAGGGAAAATAGCAACCCATTGATAATTAAAAGAGTTAACCAACCCTCCACATTGAAGTGGAAATATTCTTCTTTTTTGTAGTTTACACTGTACTTTTCAGATGAAGGACCAGAAATCTTCATAATTGGTAATATTACTATGTATGCATGTAGGTAATACTTAGACCTGCTCTTGAGTTTTAATCCTTGGGAGCTCATACTCATGTTTTAATGTTTGTTTGATCTTTTTCAAGTTATATGTTTGTTTCATCATATATTGTTCCAGGTGTGTTTTACAAAAGAATACGCTGCTGAAATTATGCTACTTTGCAGTATTTGTCTACATCAAAAGAAAACTGCTTTTTTATTATTTACTTGAAAGTAAATGACAAATGATTAATCAATCAATGGCAGTGAACATAAATACACACTATGCATATTGTTCCTTTCTGCAATTGGCAAGCCAACAAGCAGAATTTAGGTGAAAACTGTGGTTCCTAATGAAATTACCCCACCAATTGTTAATTGCTCAATAGTGCTACAGTAAACCAGCTAGCCACATAATACCACTTGGCCTAAGAAAGAATTGCCTAATGCGATCATGGTTTAATTTGTGAAACAAGTCTATAAGCTACATTGATCAGAAAGTATTAGTGACAGACCAAGATGAAGTGCAGATTTTTCTTAAGACACGTTGAAGGCTTTCTCCATTATTTAAATAGTAGTTGTGACATTAAGCTTTGATTTTAGCCCGAACCCCTTCATGCATTGCGTTTTTTTTTCAGAAAGTTTGACGCTTTTTCACAAAGCACCAAACAGTTCACTCTCAGGAAAGAAACATTGAATACCCAAAGTTCACTGATTCCATAAATTTCCACTTCATCCTGGCTATAATCAGTCATTACTGGTGTCTTAATATTGATCTGAAAAGAGTGCAACAAGGATGAGAGAATTGATTGTTTTATGTTAAGTTCCTGTTTTGTTAAATTTAGTTCTTAATGAAAAAACTCAAACGTGATACTGATCTTTGTGTGTTTTATTTCGTGTCAGAGTCAGTCAACTTCACACTTTTGAAGACAGAAAACATCTAATGGCTGCCAATATTACCCACAGAGGTGTTAAACATGCACATGTAAACATGGGTTCATGTCTTGAGAGCCGATGTAATAAAAAATAACTTGTACTGCCCTATAAAAATTTATCTGGTAAAAGAACCTTAATGTGCACAAGTATACTGCAGAAAGTGATTCATCTTGTACAGGCAAAACTGTGAAGTAATGCTCTTGGGTATATTTTTATTATTTGAAATCATCTGACCCAGTGAGAGGCCTGTTCAGTCTGCTTGTATATGGTACAAAGAATTGCATTTTGAATCTTGTGATAGGAACAATTGTACATGGCATGATTTTGAACAGCAAGTCCTTCAGAAGGTCCTATATATATAGATGAGAGATATTAGAAACCAAACACACCCTCAGGAGCTCCCCTGTTGTATATGAATACCTGCAAGTCAAGTGTCCTCAACTGGTAACCTGAAGCAATATTTTTTATTCTTTCTTTTTGATATGAGCCGACAATTCAAAACACTGAAGTAATGTTATAAGTAGTGGTCCTCTTGAGAATGTTTCGGGCCGGTTTCGAAATTGGTCCTCCCAAAGTTATCCAAACCCGTGTGTGTGCGTGCGTGCGTGTATATGAATATATATGTATATATATGTATATATATATGTGTGTATGTATATATATATATATGTGTGTGTATGTGTACATATATGTGTGTGTGTGTATATTTATATATATATATGTATATGTGGGTGTTCTATTTTCTTACCAACATGTTAACACGAAGACGATGAGCATACCTACACACATACATACACCAGGCAACTGCTTCCTTAACGTTCGAGTAGCAGCTCCCTGCATACATGCACATACCCGTATATGGCAAGCCATGTGGGAAAAACACTTCATAATTGATACGGTATTAATTTGAATATATACGCGTATATATTATTAGCCAATCATATTGCTTAAATATATCCGCGTATTTATTCGAATATATACACGTATTAATTCGAATACATACACGTATTAATTCGAATTTAAATAAAATAAATATGGGGATTAAATCTACAAAAATAGTTTTTTAAATGTGACTGAGAATGGGATAAACCAATTGTCTAACCAGTGTGCTGGTTACTTCTTAAGAAATGCTTTCTATAGATATATAACTGCATAACCAGAAATTAACGATATTACTTACATATTTAAGAAAATTGGTGTAAGTGGAATGCAGAATTTACAAATTCACGTTCGAAAGGTTTTAATGTCTTGAAATATATGAAAGCATCATATGCTAACCAACATTTACCCATGTGTTCCTTACTTTTGTGCGCCCTTATTTCATGAATTGTAAACTAATCTTCAAGACATCTGCATGATGATGATGATAAAAAAACTTACAATTACGTTTCCAGAACCTGTGAACCTCGAATGAACGGTGATAACGGAAACCATTCGCCCAAGATCTTTGACCACCGCTAATAAAGTTATACCAGGCAATAACAAATACCAGGCAATAACAAATGATTTAGTAAACAACATTCCACGAGGAATCTGATTGAAACAGCTTTTGTTATATCGATTAAAAAAGTTCCATACGTTCATTTACCTTCGAAACAATAATAATAATATATATATATACATATAGATATAAATATAATATATATATACCACCTTTAACAAACCTGGCAAATCTGAACCATTTGGTATGTAATTGTCCATTAAAAAATCATAGACGGTAACAAATGCTGATAAAGTAAGCAAGATTCCACGAGGAATCTGATTCAAACAACTTCTGTTATATTCATTAAAAATCCCACTGAGTCCACTTACCTTCGAAATATGGGCGAATTGTGCTCCAGGTGTACAATTCACCATTACAGAGGAACCGGAAGTCGCCCGAACCATAACATCGCCTTTCACAAATGGCCGCAGTTGTGAATCACCGAAGATTACAACATGCTAAAATAAAAAATCAGTGAGATTTTAGATAAAACATAGTGACTATGGTGGAATATAAGACAGTTTTAGTACGTTTAGAGGGAAGTCTAAGGAAAGAACTAACTGTTAAAGTCACAGAAGAGTTGAATACATTGGGACGGAACTTACATTATTGTTCGCGTTGCCCTTTAGGGTAGGGATACCCCACTAAGTTTGAATTTCTGTGCCCAGCGATGGTACTCTGAAGTTGCAACATTTAGTACTACATTGTACAATTCAGATGTTTATGGAAATAATTTACGCGGACTGATATGGACTTAACGCGCGTTAAAATGTTGGACATGTCCATCTTTACTGTTGCCCAGGTAGCAATTAGCAGTTGCAACCGTATTGGAGCATTGCATTGAAGCAACTCCGTGATTTTTTTCTACATAATTATGTATATTGTAGCCTGTGTGTGAAGGAAATGTACCTTTGTGGGAAACATGTTAGAAAAAAAAACCTACCAGGGGTTAAGACGAAGCTGCAAATAAACCAATCTCTTTGAGGTTGAGTTCTAGCCGACACTAATCCAGACTTTCACTGGGAACTAAGTATTCAATGTAATATAATCCGATTTACAGTAATTAGCATATTGGAACACACCTTCGCAGACAGCTACAAGTTTTACTAATTGATGCAATTGTCCAATGAATTCTAGAATGGACTGTAGCACTTCAGATTACAATTGAACGTTTACCGTCTACTTTTCGTGTATTGTGACTACTTTAGCATATGTAGCATTTTTTAGTTCCCTTTTACTTCATTCTGACGTACGAAGAGAAGAAATGGGGTGATAAACAGTATTATGCCTTATTGCAAGCCGTAAATTATTGAAGTAATAGGCCTATACAGTTTGAAATAGCTACGTATTGGCATGAAAAGATGCGAGCACGAAGTTATTTACCTTGTTTATCATTTTTTCTTCGGTTTGTGGATTAATTTAAATTGTCGTGATATAAGTGGAAAAGTTCAGGCTGTAAAAGTTAGCCTGTTTACCTCTCAGAGTCTACCAATTGATAATATCAGAAATACATTTAATCAAAGCAGTTACCTGTATACCTTAAGCATTTTCTTCATTTTCTCAATTGATTTGCCACTATATATTACGATGCAACCCCCCCCCCCCTCCCACCCTCCTCAGCAGTGAAGGTACTTTCAGATAATGGACCACCGGATGTGTTCAATGTTAATGTAAAAGAACAAAGAAGACACATAAACCGAAAAATAAAACATAGGCTATGGGGTGGGTCACGGGTGAGGGAGGGAGTTAATGCATTCTTGTGTTTATGTGTGTACAGAGAAATGCTGGAACATTCATTGTTTAATTCTTTTCTTTGTAGTATTTTAACATCCCTAAAAATTTCCCTAAAATTTCGATCAGGGGACACTTAAATAGATGTTAACTTACGTCACTCTTTGCTGGGATGTTGCGAGCAGTAGGGCTAATAATTTACATTGCATTGATCAATTTAATTGATAACAACATCTTAAACGTTCTCTAATAAAGCACGGCATTGAAGCCGCTCGTTAATTACACATTTGCAATTCTTACCATACTATTATGAAGAAGTATTATTACCAAAAAATAAGCACAGAATTTATGTTCATTTGCATAGGCACTGTGACGGGTAAAGTAAAGCTATTCGCTGGACAACGTAAATACTCGGATGGCGTGTGTCTTGTCTACGAGTTTTATTTAGTCCTCGTAACCAGGGGCAAAAACCGGAATTCGGTCACTTCCCGGCTTTTTACACGTATCGGTACGTCCTTTACGATATATGGCAAGATATCTTGCCACGAATTCATCAGCGGGGAACTGAAGTTGCCCCTACATATACTATATTAGAATAGTGAAGTACTGCGGGCTAACGTCGCCCAACGGACATCGTGTCCAACTGCAACAAGTAACTGCTGTGGTGCACCCAGCACCCTTGCACCAAGTATATTATACCAAACACGAATACCACGCCCTGACCTGCTTCCCCGGCCTATTCATACCAACCCTTTACCTGCATTTTATGCAAATTAATCTAAACAAAGACTTGCACAAATTCCATTGATGCCCGTCGAGCAATCAGTGAATTAAACAAAGCATATACTAGAATGTCGTATGTTACTAATTTGAACTTCGTGAGCAAAACAGACGACAAATGAATATTCTTCAGTAAATTTATCCAGCTGCACGATAGTCGTTACACTTGCGTCAAGCATACTCGTGACAGGCACAAAATATAAAATAAATAGTTAAACACGCGCTTTGGTTTTTGTAGGGGGGGGAGGTGGTAAAAAGTTAATGAAAATATCGAAAAAAGAACTAAGTTTTTCGGACATAATGATGGAATGTACCATCGATTTATCCGCCAAACAATATATGACACCTGTCAAATAACTAATCAGAAAGTTAAATTAAATCTCGGTTTATCTCTTAATAGAGAATTGAAGTTCGCCTCGCTTTTAATGACCAAGTATTATAACGATAAAACTGCCTATTCAATTTAAAGTAATAAGTTCGGCATTAAACGTTTTTAAACATAGAAAAATTATAACCGAATACGATTGACAATTATTATTTAAAAAAAGTAACCAGAGACTTTAAGTAGATGTGCATTACATACAAAATAAAGTTCAGGTGGTTGCATGAGGAACACAGTTTGAAAGTAAACAAAATATGGAAAACGTTTTGGCTTTTTGAAATTAGTGTCACCTAATGATGAATTTACCATCAACATGTCCACCATACATGATATCACGCCCGCCCAAGAACCAAACAGGAATTTTACTATATATAATAACTAAGTTAGGCGATTAAACTGTTAGCTCCCACCAAAAGGGTAAGAAATGTAGGGGATTTGGAATGGGAATTACTGAAATGATTCTCCTTAAAAAAAATCATTTTATGATAAATATTCATTACTCACTTGGTCTCCTCTGCCCTTGAACAGCTGTGTTGAATTCTGCTTTTTATTGATACCAATCGGGTATCTGCGAACCCTGCCTCTTGTTCCTGTTACATGCCTCGTGGCATCCTCAATAGACCGCTGGGTGCACCTTCCTGTCGTCGAACCGATCTTCCAAGTACAATGAAACATCTTCTTAGACGTAAGGTTTACTTACACGTAAGGTTTACTAAGGTTTAATCGATTAAACGAGTATGAAGATGCAAAATTTATCTGGGTCCATATTTCTGTCCCACCAAGTATTTATAGTGCAATCCTTTTCTTGTCTAGTGCAGGTTGTTCCTATCAATAAATGATGCACTTGAAGTATGACAACCAATGAAAGATAAGGAAGGACGTCACTTGTTAAAGATGATGTAATCGCCAAACGAAGACATAGGATTGGTCAAATGACAGACTGATAGCAGACTTTACTTGTTTTACTTGCCAAAATTAATAATTCTAAGAAGAATATCCCCAAAATATTTTGCTTTCAGCCTTCTGCAAGGTGGAACAAGAACATTTATTTCACCTTATTTGTTTGTTTTTTAGGTTTATTATGAAACTCAACTTTTAATTTAACTCAACCCAGTCCCTTATATGTCATATAGTTTAGTGTCCTTTACCTGTTTTCATTGTTTCATATGTACCGTTTTTGGAGATATTGATATTTGAAGTTATTGCATTTTCTACCACAAACATGCAGACTTGATGTAAAGCAGGGGTATTTCGTAGGTGCACACTGATTAAAATATCTAATTTTTTGTCAGCCTGTTGTTTTGACCACGATGGGATAGAGCTGATTGTTTATCTGAAGGTGATGTGAACATATTGACAGTGATGAAGTCACAATATTGATGCATCATATTATATAGTGGGAAATAAGGTGCAAATTTGATAGAAAAACAACATTTATTTGTGAATGTATCAGTCTATGACATTGCACCTGTTTGCTCAAAGTTGACTTTTGGATACTGTATCTCGAAAACGAAATATATCATTTGAATAAAGTTTCACATGAATGCTTACAGAATATAATCCTCTTTCGTACATGAAAATTTAAGTTTCATTTCGACTTTCCTTTTCAGGTCTGAAAATTGAACGCATGACCCCCTCGATGACTTACTTAATGTTCCTGAACATCAATCAATGATAACTTTGATCAACTGCAGGGAGCTAACATTTACAACTGAGGTTTGTGTCTCTCAAGCACACGTTACTTTAACTAAAAACAAATAACAAGATAAGTTGAACTCGTTTCTGCGACTAAAACGGGTTGCTTGATCCTCTGGAAAGAGTTGTCATTATTACATTACTCTTTGGTGTAGGGTTTGACGGACCAAACCTAAATATGCTTTTACTTTGATATGAATGATAAATTAAGAGAAGTTTTTGGTCTCGATGAAATCGTAACCTATGCATTCATGCAGGCGGAGAGTGTGTGTATGTGTGTATGTATGGGTGTGTGCGTGTGTGTGTGTGTGTGACGCCTGGCTTGTAAACACGGTATCTCAAGTAGGGAAGCTTGGACCAATCTAATATTTGGTGTATATGAGTACCACATTGAGTAGATGTGCCCTATTTTTTGTGTTGCCTGTCAAGGTCACCAAAGGTCAGTTAGAGGCCAAAAACCAAAATATTAAAACGAGCAATAACTCCCATTGACAGGATCCGACATGGTTGATATTTTGGGACCAGTTGTGAATGGGGTAAGGGATCATTTAAAAACATAACGGTCATGTGATCCAAGGTCAACAAAGGTCAATCAGGGGACAAAAACTAGTATTTTTGCAATAACTTGAGAACCAAATGTCCGTGAAGGTTGGGAGTTACGCTATTGTAATCAGGGAGTCGACCCGCATGTAGGTGACCTTTGACCTCAGGTTGACCTCCGGTGACCTTTATCAGTTTTGTGGGTTATTTGAATTTTTGTGGCCATAATCGGATCTCAAAGGTACCTTCCGATCAAAATGGTCCATAGTTCACCCCTGTGCGACCTTCGTGTGCGAAGTTATCAGAGGTCAATGTTTTTTAATAAGTACAGTTAGGATGGTCGCACAGACTTGTCATGTTGCTTTTTGGAATCAGCGTGTCAAACTACATCTGACCGCGAGGTGAAAAGGTCAAAGGTCAAATCTTAAAAAAATATGCTAATTTTAGGAGATACGGGGCAAAACAAAACAGAACAAAGATAAGTTTAAAAATTTGTTGACATATCATACAGCTTTTTGTGCTGAATATAGGAAACCAACTCCCGCTTCAATCGGACACCCAGTTCTCAAACTATGAGGTGCCAAAGGTTGGTTTTGATACATTTCTAGCAATAACATTATGTGTGTACATTGTAGGTCAAACAAATTTTAGGACAGAGTGCACCTCATCAAGAGGAACATTTTTGATAAAAACCATAAGGTCATCCAAGGTCATTCAAGGTTGATTATGTGCAAAAAACTGCCAGCTTATGCTAATTTTTGCAACAACTTCTAGTCACGAAGTCTGACATGGCTGGTATATTACGACAAGTTGTGAATGGAGAAGGGACACATTTTCCAAAATAACCGTGATGTGATCCAAGGTCACCAAAGGTCATTTATGGGTCAAAATGTGTTTTTTCCCTCAATAACTTGTGAAACTACCACTGACAGGGTCCGACATGGTTGATATTTTGAGACTAGTTGTGAATGGGGTAAAGGATCATTTCAAAACATAACGGTAATATGATCCAAGGTCAACAAAGGTCAATTAGGGGTCAAAAAGTAGAATTTTTGCAATAACGTGAGAACCAAATGTCCATCAAGGATGGGATTTTAGGACAGAGTGCACATCATGAAGGAATATTTTTTGATAAAAACCATTAGGCCATTCAAGGTCATTGAAGGTTGAGTATGTGCCAAAAAATCCCAACTTATGCTAATTTTTGCAACAACTTCTAGTCACGAAGTCTGACATGGCTGGTTTATATATTAGGACGAGTTGTGGATGGAGTAGGGACACATTTTCAAAAATAACCTTGATGTGATCCAAGGTCACAAAGGTCATTTATGGGTCAAAATCTGAACACAGTGCTCTCATCAGTGTTGCCAGCGTTAGCGTTTTTACACTAGATGTACCTTTTTTTTGTGTCTTTTCTGGGGTTCTAGCGTACGCTTCTTCTAATTTTGGTACTTCCAGCGTTTCTGCCTCAAAGTAGTTTAATTTACCAAAACTAGACCATTTTTCAGATTTTGTACACGAAATTCTTACTTGGAGACCCATACAAATTTATTTGAGTATTTTTGCCCAATCTTCGGAATTTCCTACCGAAACTTTCCATATTTTTTCAATTTTTTTTGGTCACACTATCACTTAAATCAACTATTCAAAATCTATTTTGTCATCGGTGACCATTCATCCTACGAATCTGTGCTAATTTGACTCGAAACAATACGAAAGTTATGGAAACTAGCATTTAGCGGTTTCTGGGTTTTATTATGCAAATGTAGCGTTTTTTTCGTCAACTGTCGCTGGTAACGGCTGAGTGCTATCAGTTGATCTTTGTCGATAACTGAATACAACGTTGTATATACAAGCATTGCGCCGGTTGGCAGTTGGCTTTCGTGGAGTGCGGACGTGTTTTTCGCTCTCGCTCTTCATCTGTTACAGCTGTTATTGTACTGTGCTGTGCTATACTTCCCGCCAGGTGGGTGTGATAGCTTGTGTTCGTGTGTTTTCCCCAGTTCGTATATCGTTTGTTGTTTCACTATCCTGTCTTTAGTTTGTTTGTTTTTTGTTACTCCCCTGTGGCCTAGCCACCTTCGGTATCATGGCATCGCGCCGTGATTCTCGGATTGTTAAGTTGTCCTTCACCCGGTGAACAAGCGGTTCCACCGGTGCAAGTTTTTAGTATTTTGAAGAGCAAGGGTGTTGTTGTGCCTGGAGAGGTTGATGCTTTGCAAGCTCTCCAGGGTCGTAATACGTACGATTTACGTTTTACCAGTGACGTGGCCCGTCAGAAAGGTGTCACGTTGCTGAGTAACGTCGAGGGGATGACAGTTACTCCATACGAGCGATCCGTATGGGTAACTATCATCCACGTAGGACTAGAGGTGCGGCAGGAACTTGTAACGGTTTTGGGTCGGTTCGGGGCTGTCAAGGCTGCCAAAATGTGCTCCTATGCAAGCCCCTGGGGTGTTGAACGGGCACCGACAGGTTCGGATCGACCTGAAACAGGACATTCCCTCCTTCCTGTTTATAGCAGGGCATAAAGCCCACGTGCGGTATCCCGGTCAGCCCCGTACCTGCTTCAGGTGTGGGGAGACCGGGCACGAAGCCAAGGGCTGGCCAAACAAGAAATGTGGGCGCTGCCTTCGTCTTGGGCATGATAGCACCGCTTGCCCAAACGAGGTTGTGTGCTCACTATGTGGGAAGGGGGGGACATGTCTTTCGAGCTTGTCCCTCCTCTTATGTCTCTAGGACTAAGAGTGGGGGTAAGTCAAATTCCGACGCACCTACTACTTCACGAGAGGAGGGGGAATCTGGTGGGATTTTACCCTCCCCCGCACCTGGTTTACCCTCCCCAGTCGTTGCAGACCCCAACCCCGTGCCCGCACCGAGAAAGTCTCCACCAGCTTCCCCCATCAACTCGTCCAGTTCCGTCCCCAGTCCGCCGCCGGTATCGCCAGATCCGGAGGCTTTGTCTGACGGAGAATCGGTGGTCATCGATTCTCCGTAGGCTCTGTCTGACAGCGACTCCGGTGAATCGGTGATCGGCGAGCCGAAACGTGCCACTGGGACGAGCTGGTACGACGAAATGGGGGAACCCTCTCTTAAAAGGTCGGCCTCAAGTGACGACTCGGACGACGATATGTCGTCTAGGGCGCGCTTGAAGCTTACGGAATCGTCGTCTTCGTAGTTTTGCCCCACTGCCCTCTCATGGCCCATACACTTTCAGTTGCCACTTTGAACGTGAATGGCATGAGGGATCATCGCAAGCGCAGTCGCATTTTCCAATATTGTAAATCAATGGAGGTCGACTGCGTTTGCCTGCAAGAAACACATATTTTCGAAGAAGATGTCCCTCTATGGGCTTATGAGTGGGGTGGTGAGCTGCATGCTTCGTTTGGTTCGTCTTCATCCTGTGGCACTGTCATCCTTCTGTCACCTCGTCAGGCGGGTTGTGCCACTAGGGTGGAGACGGATCACGAGGGCCGATTGGTTTGCATTCTTTTCAAGTATCCACAGGGTAACATCGCCATTTGCAATGTGTATGCTCCCAATCGGCCTTCTGCTAGACGAGATTTTTTTAACACGCTGCCTTCCTTTGTTCCTGGTAGTGCGCCGTGTGTCATGGTCGGAGACTTTAACTGTGTCCCAGACTCTGGTCTTGACAGACTCGGAACTTCTGTGTCTGCTAGTCCTGACGCTGGAATCACAGAGCTGGACAGATTTACTTCGGCACACCTTTTGGCCGATGTATGGAGGCATATGCACCCGTGTAGTACGGGGTATACGTGGGTGAGGCCTAACGGAGAAGATGCCTCCAGGATAGATCGGGTGTATGCGCCCATGAGTTTTAAATTTTCGGGTTGCGAGACGCTCAGCTGTCCGCTCTCTGACCATGACACTGTAGTAGCACGTTTTGTTTTGCCTTCCGTTTTCCCGATCGGGCGGGGCCTATGGAAGCTTAACTGTCGGATTCTTGGCGAGGCAGAGTTCCGCCAAGGTTTCGAGACCAGGTACAAAGGATGGCAAACATTGAAGCCGGCCTTTGCCTCTACATCCCAGTGGTGGGATGATGTCAAGTTGCGCATCAAACGCTACGCAATTCAGTATTGCGTGACCCGCGCACGGCGTCGAAGAGAAAGATTCTCGAAGCTGTGCGCGGAGGTCAGGTTTGGCGACTCTTCGGCTGTCATCGCTTTGCAGACATATCTAGATGAAACGTACCACGGTGCCCGCGTCAGGGCCCGTGTCGAAGCGGTGGAAGCAGAGGAGCGCCCATCACTGAGGTTTTATCAGTCCGTAAGCTCATCGGCGGGTGACCGACGCGTCCCATCTGTGCGCGCTACTGATGGGACCGTGGTTAGTGACCCTCACGACATTGTCCGCGTATATAAAGATTATTATTCGAGTTTGTTTACGCGTGGCAATGTCGACTTGTCGGCACAGGCCGATTTGTTGCGGGGAATGTTAAAAACCGTTCCCCACGATGTAAATGATATTTTGGGGGGCGGAATAACCACTGTTGAGCTTTGGAAGGCGCTTTCGAAGATGAAGAATGGCAAGTCCCCGGGTTTGGACGGGCTTCCGAGGGAGTTCTACCGGGCCTTCTGGGCAATGATAGGACCCGATATCAGAGCCGTCTTCGAAGACGCCTTCCAAAACGGACTGTTAAACCAAAGTCAACGTCTGGGCATGATTACTTTGCTGCCCAAGTCTGGGGACCCCTTGAATCCTCACAACAAGCGTCCGATCACCTTGTTAAATGTGGACTACAAGTTGCTGGCCAAGGCTTTGTGCAACCGCCTTGCACTGGCTATGCCGCATCTTGTGGGTGACCTCCAGACTTGTGCAGTGAAGGGTCATTGCATCCAGCAGAACTTGTGGTTGATGCGCGACTTGACCGAATTTGTTATTGAGCGTGATCTGCCATGTGCATTGGTGTCTCTTGACCAGCAGAAGGCCTTTGACATGGTGGATCGCGGTTTTTTAATGAAGGTTTTGGAGACGTTTAAGATGCATCCAAATTTTCGTAAATGGATTTCTGTTTTGTATCAGGAAAGTGTCAGTTCTGTAATCGTAAATGGGTTTTGTTCGGAGGTTTTTGACGTAGAGAGGGGGGTGCGCCAAGGGTGCCCTCTGTCTCCATTACTTTGTTTTGTTTAGCGAGTCGCTCTCTCGTCTTTTGGAAAGGGACTCCAGACTTGCCCCATTCGTTGTGCCAGGGGGTGCCAAAGTGAAATGTATTCAATATGCTGATGACGTCACGTGTGTAGTTTCGAGTCTGGGCTCTTTTCATGCCCTCTCGCAGGATTTATCTATCTTTCAGAGAGCTACCGGGGCGAAGTTGAATCCGGGAAAGACAAAGGGCCTTCGTCTTGGTAGCTGGAGATACAGAGATTTACCATTCGGCGTGGTCGGATCAGAATATCAAAATTAATGGTATATGGTTCGGCTACGATGCACCTTGTGATGTCACCTGGAACGAGAGGGCTGAGGTATTTCAGAGCAGGCTCGAAACTTTTGGCACCCGCTGGCTTTCGATCTTGGGGAAAGTCACCGTTATTAATCGTTTTGTTTCGCCAATCTTGTGGTACCCGGGCGCGGTGTACCCAATTCCGCGTCGCGTCCTGGTGCGGTTGGAGAGAGCGATATTTTCATTCATTTGGTCGGGTGGTACAGAGCTTGTCAAGAGGGCGGTATTGTACCAAAAACTGGAGAAGGGGGGGACTAGGGGTGGTTCATCTGGGAAGTAAAATAACCTCTTTGTTACTTAAACAATTGTTTGTAGCGGTGACTGACCCAGGGTTGCCTTGTTCATATTTTGTACGTTTTTGGGGCGGATTGCACCTGCGTCGATGGGTCCCGGCGCTGTTTAGCAACAGAGAACCGCATAGTAGTACTCCAAACAGGGTGGTGCGTGTCATTTGCTCCGCTCTGATTGAGTTGCCCCCTGTTGACCTGTCACAGCCGGCCCTCGTTCACAGTTCGTTGCGGGATAGGGCCTTGAATGCAATTTTTGTACAGGGACGTCATTCTGCCGAAGTATGGCGTTCGGTGCATTCGAGGCTGAATGGTTGCAGGCTCCGTGATCTTGCATGGAGAATTGCACACGGTGCCTTGGTGACCAACCTTAAAGGGTATCATTGGCGATTGGGTGATGGACTGTGCCCAAGGATCGGTCACAGCTTAGAGAGTACCGCTCATGTTTTTTGGCATTGTTGCTTTGTATTAAACTTATGGGAGTGGTTCCAGACCTGGACCGACCGTGTTACGGGAGACCGTTCATGGTCGGTAGGACAGGGCTTTATATTATATGGGGTAGACCCTCCAGTTTGTTCGATTGCTGTATTGCATCGCATTATTTTTGTTTGCTCTATTGTGAAGAAACATGTTTGGCGGAATAGATGCGATGTGGTTTTTAGGGGGAAGGTTGCCAGTTGGCAGGCAGTCCTAGAGGCGGTGAAGTCGGACATTCGCCTTCAGATTGAAGGCGATTTTCGCCGTTTATCTGGGGCTGCCTTTTTTGGACGCTGGTGTGGTGGGGAAGGATTTTTCGTTTCGCTGCGTGCGGGTCGTCCTTTTGTAGCTTTTTGAATGTTTCTGCCGGGGGGGGGGGTGTTGGGCGTTTTTGTCGCTGCAGGTCGGCGGGCGTATTTTTTGGCTCGCTTGACCTGAGTTTCGTTTTTCAGAATCGGATGGTTCGGTAGTGCCGTTTGGCCGTGACGTTTTGTATTCCGCATGGCGGATCACGTAAAAAGCACCTTGGAATTCATGAAGTCACTTGGTCACGTACGCTTGACTATTTGCAATATTGACTCTTGGGCTAAGTGGGTTTGCTTCCGATCCACTTCCGTTGACTTGTAAAGTAGTCTGTGAATCTATTAGCTTCTTGTTTCTGACATCTACCAAAATAGAAAAGTTAGCAAGAAAATCTGCCCCAATGATTGGAGTCCTTATGTCGGCTAATATGAACACCCAGGAAAACATACGACGTAATCCAAGATCTAGTGTCATGGATCTTTCACCATGAGTTGTAATTACAGTGTTGTTAGCTGCGTGTGTGTGTGTTTTCTTTTTGTCGTCTAGTGTTGCTGGGAAAACACTTACTTCCGCCCCAGTATCAACTAGGTACCTGGTCCCAATACGCCTGTCTTTTACATAAAATTTACGACCTAAAAGTCCAACAGACGTCCCTGTCGCCGCTAGGCGCTGGTGTTGTCTTTTGGCGCCTGGTTTGCTTTCCATTTGCAAGGATCTTGGCATTCTTTGCCTCCTTCCCGAATCGCCAGTGGTAATAACACAGACTCCCCTGTTGGTCGAATCGTCGCCTTGAGGATGACCTTTGGCGGTTGCCGGTGTTGAAAACTGATCTATTTGGGGACCTGCTTCTACTTGCCCGCCCATCTGACAATTCTTTGACTTGCGCACTCAAGGTAGATACCATTACCCGGAGTTCTTCAATCACACTGGAGGCAGTTGCGCTTGCCTGGGATTGTACGGGTGATATGGTTGGTGTTTGGTTAACCTCTAAAATTCTATCTGCGATAACCGCAAGCTGCCCAATGTCCAGAGAATCACTGGTCGCCAGTATGGTTTGTGCAGAAATTGGGAGTCGTTGTAAGAATAGGGTTTTCAGTATGCTTTCCTCCAACTTCCTGTCTCCCAACAATTGTTGCTTGCGCCGCAACAGTTGACTGGGCTTGCGGTCTCCCAATTCCTCTGCGTTAATAAGCTGGTGGAGGCGTTTTTGCTCTGAAGTGGATATACGCGATATTAGCTCTGCCTTGATTTTGTCATATTGGTCTGTTGTTGGTGGTTTAAGTAGGAGGTCACGGACTTCCTCTGCTACCTCGGGCTGTAGGGCGGCTACCACGTAGGCATATTTTGTCGTTTGAGCGGTGATACCCTTAGTTTGAAATTGGGCCTCTATCAGAGCAAACCAGATGGCCGGGTCGTTTGGCCAAAAGGGGGGGGGGGTAGTTTGATGGAGACTGCTGACATGGTGGCTGTATGTTGTTTGGGGTGCTCAGTAACTTTCTTTTGTTCGTCGTCTCCTTCCGACATTCTTGTTGTATCGTTTTGACAATAAGATACTAAATGGTGTTTATTATTTCTAAATCTCTACAGAAATGTTCATGCATGAGGTTAAACCACTTTGGTTTGCACCGAGAAGTACCGTGCAGGCCGTCATACAGATCTTTGAAATTGTTTACCCTGGCTTTATATTTCTTCCCTGTGGGGGTATTAGTACGTTTGGTTGCTTTGCGTATCGAGACGTGCCAGGCTAAGGTTGTGAATTTTCTTCCAACTTGCTCCTCATTATTTAATTCATATATAGAATCATTGATCCTGTCGATCTTGTCGTTGAAATTGGTCTGAATGTCCTTCACTTCGCTCTGACTGTGTGCGACGACCCCACGATTTTGTTGGAACTTTTGGATGCTCGCGGGGGGTATAGTGGTAAAGATTACTATGGCTTGGGGTGGACTTCTGTGACTTTACTGCGGAAAAACTCTAAAGATAGATATTAATTCCTCCGAGGTGATAGTGGATGGATAAATAATTTTCGGCTTGGTCCTTGACTGGGCTTAATTCTACGAGGTCATTTATCCCTGCAGCCACTCGGACTACTGGGTAACAGTGATTGCTGCAGTGTCTTACTTGTTCCAAAGTGGGTTGAAGCAGATCATTCACCTTAGCACCCCTCGTTATAATGTATTTAATTCTATGATTGTAATGTTGTGGCTTAGAATATTTTTGAAATGAATGTGCTCTTGAGTCAGCAACAAAAATTAATTTGCAAAGTGTAGACATCAGTGATATATTTTACAGTGAAATTTTATGTTCCATTCTCAGTTGTTCGAACCTAAGAATCACGTCGGGGTGACCAATTTGTTCAGGCGGTATAAAATACTATAATAAAAGTTCTTACCTATTCCTTATGTTGGAAGTCTGGAATCTGCTTCACCGGCACGTAAGTCGTATTCACGACAGGAGTGAGGGCGACAGACAGAATTACACTACTGGTGAAACGTAATTCCTTTATATATATATATGCTGGAATTCGAACTGGATGTATAATAATAAAAAACGTTCATAGGCTTGTGGCATCCAACATAAAGGTGAATAGTGATGAACTGGATGATTCTATCCTCAACACAAATAAATATCGCGGTCCGCGGAGAAATGGAATGACGTATAGGCAAGCAGCCTAATGCTGATCGGTAACGCGATTTAATTGGTAGGCTACTTAGCCGAACTTCGTAAAGATGTGGAATTTCTCTTCACAAATAAACGATAAAATGTAGAATATATCACTGGTGAATACTATATATAATGTTCCTTGCTAAAAGCAAAGGAACCTATGTATTCAGGTTGGCGTGTGTGTGCGTGTGTGTGTGCGTTTACATTTCTAGCTGACCGAGGACTTGGACCTGATAACACACCCGTCAACCGAGGACCAAAATGACAAGCGAGGACTAAAATGCGGGTCCTCGGAAGAATATACGTGCAACCGCAACAAAGCTTCCCCCCTGTTATCTTGACGAAGTTTTAGCAAAGTCCACGTTTGGATCGTAAATTACGAATCTGTGTTACTGCCTACACACAGTTTCAATGACCAGTAAGTCACACACCTATCGATAATTTAATAGCGCCCCCAATTTGAACATTACGTGAAAAAAGTTTTCGCGCGCTCAGAGTCCTCGCTAATTGGTAAGTTTATGACGGAACGCTACGCAATCTACGTACGTAAGCACACACGTTGAATTCTTCAAAGAAAACGTCACTCAATTAATCACGTCGGTAAGGATCATTCCTGTTTTACATTTCTTTCGTTCATTTCCAACTTAGATTTGGTCAGGTAATAGTTTTGTTTTAGGGTATATCAAAAGTTTGACTTGGCTTTGTATGTGAAATTGTGAATATGGTTTTTCGTGACAGGTGAGGACTCAAAGTAGCAGGTAGCGTTAGATAGGTCAGACCTCAATACAGTAGCCTAACGTTTAGCGATATTATTAATACTATAATATCTTAAGCCTTTGTAACACAAACTAACTGTTTAGGTATATACCTATGCTAGCCTAGGCCTAGTTTAGTTAATATATACCACGCCTAGTAATAATCCGACTTCACAACGTTAGGTCCTCGCTTGTGTAGCCAAAAGTTAACATTGTTCGGCTCGGCTCACGTAACTTTTAAATGTGACGCATTCTGTAAAGTAGCAGTTGGCCTAGCCCTAATAGCCCAATAATTAACCTACAGTAGGCCTACTTGTACTACAGTACTAGCCTAAAATGGCACAAGGATATCTCTACATGGAGTGTCCCGATGTTTTTGATGTAGTTTTATCAATTTGTGATAAATATCACTTGTACTACAATTGTATTACTGTTGATGGTGGTATTGGCAATTTCGAATTCAGGCCAATTTGGATACTATTCTTTAACTCTGAGGAGAGCTTTAGATTAATTATAAGAATCATAGTGGACTTATGTTTGCTACCCTATGTCAGCTACCAATGGGTGGATGATTTAATTTTGGAAATTTTATACCATGGCCTTGATTGGATATCATAATTTTGTGTGTTGACATGGCTACACATGATCAATTAAATTTTAATCAACCTTTGTAGCGAGACATTTGGCTTGTGGCCATGGCGAGAAGGAGGCTCAAGGTAAGGATTGAAATGGAACTTGTGTTTCAGTGCAGTTATGTTAACTTTGTTAAACCTTTAGCCTGAGCTGTTTAACCATTTTCATTGTTGATCATTTTTTCAAAGATGCCCCCCCCCCCCCAGGAGGCTCCCAGAATATTTAGATAACGATTAATTGATAAATCTTAAGGATTATTACCATAATGCCAATTAACAACCGAATATATTGTTTGGAATATTTCTTACTAGATTTATTATTGATTTCTGTATAGATCTAGGCCACAGCAGTAACATGGAGCTCTAGTTTAGAGAGGCTCTAGACAAAGTTTTCCAGAAATCATGATTTATGAAGAAGGTGACCTCTCCATGTAATAGACCCCTCCTTGCTGTAGGTGCCCCAAAAAATTATGACTCTCCCCAAGACAATATGGCTTAAGTTGCAATCCATGTGATTTTAAATTATAGGTTCTTGTGATTTCTTCATTTAAGGAGCTCTGCCACTGTCATCTCAAGTAGTATCCCAGGAAAGAGGGTTACATAGCATTTTTCAAAGAGGTGGCTTAAAATAAGACTGCAATTTGTATTTTGTACTGCAAGAAAAAGCGATGAAAAGCAATGGGAAGGGAACCCCTCCCTAACCCCATCCCCAGGCTGCTGAATCCTCCCTGCTTTCTAATATTGCCATCTGTTTCTAGCAGTGCATGCAATTACTTTCTTCAGTACCCATGTACTGTATGTCATGTGTTCAATTAAAAAAATTCTTCCTAACTCATCTTACTTGCAATTTTTAGACAGTGTTTGAGTTGTGTTGGAAATTATAACCAATGTTTATAACATATTTTCAGCAGTTGAAAAGTTTAATGCACCATTAAACTTTCCATATTGTATTTAATTAATAATTATCATACTGACACCCTCTTCTCTCATTGATTTCCTCCTTACCTGCTGGACAACCACAACTACCTTCTCTTGTTTTGTTATTTTTATTTCTTGGGGCCAGTGGCACGGCACCAGCCATGGCAATTCTGGGAGGCAACAAGGGGGTCAAGCTATATATTTAATGGGGGAGTGCTAAAAATATAACACTGATATGGGGAAGGGGTCTAATGTGCGGAGTTTGCCATTAGCCTAGCTCCTTATATTTTTCGATAAGTAGAAGATCTGATAGGAGGAGGGAGGAAATTGCCATCCCCTCCCCCATAGCACTGCCACTGCTTGAGGCAGACTTTTTAAAAATGACTATTTCACATATGTCACCAGTTACACATGGGTGTTTAGAATATTGTTTTGATGATGTTAAAATTTTATCTTAACTAAATACTGTTTATTTTTTACTCAAATTGGCAAGATGATGGGCGTTACAATGCATTTTTATACGTTTCAATTACTCAAACAAAAATGACAATAAAAGGTTTATTGACCAAAGCTAGTTTTGAATCCCTTTCCTGGGCACAACCTGAACTGGTAAACAAGTCTTTGAGAATTAAGATTATTTCAAGCTGAATTAGAAGAAGTAGAACAAGAAGTACAAGAAATAAGAACTAGAAGTAGAATTAGTAGAACATTTCCCGCAACTGGTAGTAAAGAATATAAAAGATGCTACCTTTTACATCCTTCACAGAATACTTCTGAATTCACAACTCATGATGAAGACTTTGAAGTACTATTCATTAACTCCTACATAGGTAAGAACCACTTACATTGATGAATTTAATACATCTTACTTGTGGATGTGGGGGGGGGGTCATCGAAAGTTGTGCGTTACATACAGCACAGTTGGAGATAAAAGTTTATTATTGATGTAAATTGATTTACGTTTATGTCAACAATTCAGTTTGGTATATTGGTAATAGCTTTTCACTTGGTAAAGCATTTGATATGACTGCTGAAAATTGATCACTCAGGTGTTGACCATCATGTTTAGCATTGAAATAGTTTTGGCTAGAAACCTATCGTAGATGACCATGGAAAACAAAGCAGCTAGGAAAATCTTTATTTCCTAATACACAGGGAAAGGTCTGTTTGCCAAAAAAGACTTTGAAGGAGGCACATTACTGTTAGAATACTGTGGAAAGCTGCTAAGTGACAATGATGCAGCACATCTGGAATCTGAAAGTCCTAACAGGAGTGATTACTTGTTTTCCTTTCAACACAAAGGAAAGTTTTTGTGGTATGTTGTCTTCTCTCTGTACAGTAACAGTCATCCCCCTCCCCATTCAACAGAAAATGCATCATGATTATTGTATTGCTTTCATCAAGCCTGATGATATGTTTGAATATAGGCACAAACTTGCCAATAACGGTCCAAGAAAACCTATCATCGTTGTCATTAGTTATAGTCTAGTCTCACAATGGTGTACTTATGTTCCAAAATTGTGGCTGTTTTACAATTTATGAGTAACTTTAGAAATAAGCCCAAAACAGGGAGAATCACTACTGTTTTGATAAACAAATGCATGTCCCAGAAGGTTGGGAATTATATTTGATATTTCTTATATATATATATCTTATTTAAATAATTAGCTTTAAACCTTGAATCCTCCATTCATCTTCCTGTTGTTAATTTGAGATTTGGAATGTTTAGTAGAGTATATTGAATGATATATCATCTTTCAATTAGATGTTTTAGACATGGAAGAGTTAACCGTGGAAAGCTTGTATGTGATATGACAGTTATAGTCGCTACTTTAGAAGGATAGTCCAGGGCAAACTTTCTTCTGAACTATCTTTTAAGTCATGTAAATGCATCATATTGCAACACCTAACTTTGAATTTGTATTTACTTTCTAGGTTAAGCAAAGAAGGTTCTGATTCTGCACTTTGTACATTTTATATTTCCTTCTTTCCAAAGCATTGATGCATACTTCACAACCTCAAAAGCACGATACATAAATGATGCTAAAGAAACTCAAGCAAATACCTTTGTCAAGAAGGTGGAGGTGCATGGCGTTCCCCGTTTATTTATATATTCAAAGAAAACAATTGAAAAGGGGACTGAGATTCGATATGACTATGGAAATCCACACGCAGAATGGAGACAAGTAAGTTAAAAAATAAATTACTGCTGATAATTCTCAGTTCTCTTGAAATGAATTTTACATATTAAACAGGCACAAGCATATTATTATTATGATGATATTTTAACCCTTGATGCACAGTTTAAACAACAACAGAGACCAGAACAACTTGTGAATAAGTAACTAGGCTGTTATAATTATTTGATTGTTTCAGGGAGGTACTTTATGTAAGCCAACCTCAAACTGAGGTCAATAGACACCTGAAATGAAGTGAATAGGATTAGTGAGTGTCTGTTCACTTCAGTTTGAGGTTGGCTTACATGAAGTATCAACAGCTTTTCAACATGTCCAAGTCTCTCATATGTTTTGTAATCTACAATAGATTCACTTTCACTATAAAACTTGCCTTAATTTAGATTGTAAGCAGTAGTTAAGGGTCTGGTTTAATGTAACATCATGTTTGTCCAGATGCTATGTAGTCTGCTCTCACCGCTGCTCACAGAAGCTTGTCGTAGGTGGTTTACTTTTCATTTTTGTAACATTGTTACACAATTGCTGTGTCAGAAAGGTCTTCAGACAATTTTGTAGACACATCTGTCATTAAAGTAGTCAGTTCCATGTTATAAGGTGGCATATAGAACTTACTCATAACTTCAGGGAGCTTCATTAAGGAAGCTCATTGTTTCATGTAATATTGATTGGTGTAGTGTTGCATATCAAAATTCACAATGGTTCAGTGATTTAAACCTCAAAGCTTGAATGTGTAGTTTGATAGACCATTTTCAATATATGTTTTCAGATTGAATAAACTGTTATTTCTGGTTATTATGGATGTCATATTCTTTCAATTGCAGGACAAATGCTGTGACCTAACTACTGGAGGAGGTGATCCCCTCTTAGATGAAAACGCAGATGGTGAAAGTGACATTGATGAAACCACAAATGAAGGAGAGGTAATTCAGTAATGTTGTAAAGATCTTATGGAAACTAAATAATGTTAAATATGCATATCTCATTACATATTTGAATTAAACAGCACAAGAGTTCCAATTAAACAACATCTATTGCTTGTTTCATGTAATTTTTATTTGTATAGTGTTAGATATTAATATTCACTATGGTTCAGTGACTTAAACCTCAAAGCTTGAATGTGTAGTTTGATAAATTCCTATAAGACTATCAATGGGAGGACCTTACAGTATGTTTATTGTGCAAGTAGAAACATTTATCTACTGTCTGTTGCATTTGTTATGACATATTGATGTACAAAAATCAGACACTCTGGCTATTGATTTCCTTGTATCACCATTAACAATATAAGGAAGCTTGTTGTACATTTGTTTCCTTTTACATTGGTAGTTGTGTCAGATAGGTCCTCAAATGAACCAATTCCTTTGATTTTTGTAAACACACAGCTCTGTCTTTTAAATAGTAACTCTCCTCTTGTTAGGTGGCATTGAACTAAACTAAATGTTCTCACTCAGAGAGCTTCATTAGTAAGAATGAGGGCATTCTGTGGATATTATGGATGTCATATTCTTTCAATTGCAGGACAAATGCTGTGACTCAACTTCTGGAAGAAGTGATCCCCTATTTGATGAAAACGCAGATGATGAAAGTGACATTGATGAAACCACAAATGAAGGAGAGGTAAATCAGTAATGTTGTAACAATCTTATGGAAAGTAAATAATATTTAAGATGCATATCTCATTATATCTTCAGTAAACAGTGCAAGAGTTCCAATATGTTATACACCACTTGTGTTGCTTGTGTAGTGTTAGATATTAATATTCACTATGGTTCAGTGATTTAAACTCCAAAGCTTGAATGTGTAGTTTGATAAATTCCTATAAGACTATCAATGGGAGGACCTTACAGTATCTTTATTGTGCAAGTAGAAACATTGCTTTACTGTCTGTTACATTTGTTATGACATATTGATGTACAAATATCAGACACTCTGGCTATTGATTTCCTTGTATCACCATTAACAATATAAGGAAGCTTGTTGTACATTTGTGTCCTTTTACATTGGTAGTTGTGTCAGATAGGTCCTCAAAAGAAGTGATTACTTTGATTTTTGTTAACACACAGCTCTGTTTTTAAAATAAAAACTCTCATCTTGTTAGGTGGCATTGAACTAAACTAAATGTTCTTACTCAGAGAGCTTCATTAAGTAAGAATGAGGGCATTTTGTTTCCCAAATGCACCATTTTGTGGTAATATTGTAAGATTGGCTGAGTGAACTGCCATTACTGGTTATTATGAATGTCATATTTCTTCAGTTGCAGGGCAAATGCTGTGACATAACTTCTGGGGGAGGTGTCATCCCTTTAGATGAAAGTGAAAATGATGAAAGTGACAATGATGAAATCGCTGTGGGAGGAAAGGTATATAATATTTTAAAAATCAAGTAGAAAGTGAATAACAATAACATTTTTAGATGAAGAAACTGTCATTAATCATAACAACCTGTCAGTTATCCATTGACTCTCATTAGATAATATCAATCACAGCATTAGGATATGAGTGATGAAGTAAATTTATATTTTAAATTAGTTGGTGTGTTTCATTGTTTTGATTCACATAAATGACTACTTCATTGGCTACTTATTAAAGGTTGTAGATTAGTTTACATTTTTCTTTTTTGAACCACTCCTTACTTTTATTAAGATCTGAACTATGTCATTGTATCATTAATAAAACTCTCATGCACGTTGTTTGCTTCCATTTACAGGGAATCTTTTCAACACTTGTGCCATACTCAGATAGTGACAGTGATTGCTCATACATCATTCCCATGCCAACTTCACAACAGAGACGACTTGGAAGTAGTCTTTGGGGAGAAACATCAACTGAATCCTCCAAATCACCAAACAGAAAGGATTCTGCAGTGTGGAGAACCACCGCTACTGTGTCAATTCGCATGATCACATAGAACAAGACAGTAGCAGCGATGCTGGTAACTGGTCACCAGAGAGTGATGTTGAAGCTGAGGATGCCAGGGGGTCTAAGCCAGGAAAAAGATGTGAAAAGGAAAATGTTGCACCTGCTTCTTCCAGCATAAAGGTCATGAAAACACACAACAAAGGGAAAAGGAAATGGGACAAACACCAGTACTGTGTGTACTGTATGAAAACCTATGCAAAACTCCCAAGACACCTTGAACAAGTTCATTTGAAGGAAAAACAAGTTGCTGAAGCTCTGAGTTACGATAAAGGGTCATGTAAGCGTAAAGAACTCTTAACCCTGTTAAGAAACAAGGGGAACCATAGCCATAATGTTGAAGTTTGGCAGTCTGGCAGTGGCTGTTTGATTCCTGCAAGACGGACACCTTTTGACCAGTCACATGATGAGTTCCTTCCCTGTAACCTCTGCTTTGGTTACTTCTCCAGAGATAACCTATGGAAGCATAAGAAGAATTGTTTCATGGCATCTGAGTCAACCATGAAAGACAAGAGACACCAGTCAACATCTGCTCTGCTCCTACCATTTTCACAGGAAGTATCACAGAGTTTTAAAGACACAGTTTTTGCATCTATGACTTACGATAGCATATCGTTTGCTGCTAGACATGATCACATTATTGTTCAGTATGGGGAACGAATGTTTGCCAAACTTGGTCATGAAAGACATCAAGTGGGTTACATTAGTCAGAAAATGCGTGAACTTGCAAGACTACTGCTGAAAATCAAGGAAACAAAACCTGATGTGAAGTCCTTATATGACTGTATTAGTCCAAAACAGTTTGATACGGTATTAGAAGCTGTTCGAAACCTGGCAGGATTAGACCCCCAAACTGGGAAGTATAAGACACCATCGTTAGCTCTTAAGTTGGGTCATTCACTTTAGACATGTGCTTTGATTGTAAAGGCTGAGTGCATGAAATCAGAAGATCCAGTTAAAGAGGATCAGGCAGATAAATTTTCAAAGCTGGCAGTTATTGAGTGGGCCCATAAAGTGGGAACAGGTGCCAGGACAACACTGGAAGAACGCAAGTGGAACAACGCAAGTGGAACGCAATGGCCAAACATGCTACCACTATCAGAGGACATCAGACAACTACACGCTAAATTGTCTGAGGTAATAGAAGAGAAACAGAAGCTGTTGGCCTTGTCTGATGATGTAACAGCATGGTATGCATTAGCTGAAGCAACTCTGAGCAAGCTAATTCTCTTCAATCGACGCAGAAGTGGTGAAGTGCAAAGAATAAAGCTGGCTGACTTTCAACGCAGATGTCATGATCAAGGAAATGATGATGTAATGGACTCTCTATCATCTTGGGAGAAGACATTGTGTAACAAGCTTGAACGCATTGAGATCAGGGGAAAACGAGGGAGAAAAGTGCCTGTCCTTCTCACAAAGGAAATGGTACAGGTGATGGAACTGTTGGCTGCTAAGAGAACCCTCATTGGAGTCAGCCAGACGAATGATTATTTCTTTGCCCGCCCAAACTTCTCTTCTATGGAACCATTGAGGGGAGCTGATTGCATACGGAAGTATGCACTGAAGTCAGGTGCAAAGCATCCGTCTAACCTCACATCAACAAAATTAAGAAAACAAATTGCCACTGTTTTCTCAGATCTTATGTTTGAAGGACCATGAATTAGATGTCCTGGCGGGATTCTTAGGGCATGACAAACGTGTGCATCGAGAATATTATAGACTGCCCGAAAATACTCTACAAATGGCTAAAGTGGCACGACTGCTTCTATTAATGGAGAAGGGTGCTGTGGGGGAGTTCAAAGACAAGAAGTTAGATGAAATTGAGGTTCCTCTTGATGGTGAGTGAAGATCCTATTCTACAATCCCAATATAAAGTTTGTTATCTCCCTCTTGATGCATTATGTCAGCTGTGTCAAGAATGTCATGTTATTGAATTAATGATAAAGTACCTGGTCCACAGTAGAGTGTTTTGAGTAGCATCATACTATTGCTTGCTCTTAATGAATCTCTAATTATTATTCTGCTTAGATCCAAGCTATACTGATGAATCAGAGGGAGAATCTGAGTTACCATATGATGAAGAAGATTTGGAAACTGAAGACAAGGAAGGACAAAATGAAATTCACGAAAGTGAAGAAGAGAGTGACAGCCTTGCATCAACTAAAAAGAAAGGTCAGTTAAGTAGAGCAATGTGGCTTTATATATATTTATATATATATATATCAGCGTCCATAGCCTAGTGGTTAGGGTGTCAGCATACAGAGCGGAAGGCCCGTGGTTCGAATCCCGGTGGAGGCTGAAAGTTTTTTCACTGTTCTTGATTTTCCAACTCTCTATATATATATATGTATATATATATGTATATATATATATGTATATGTATATATATATATATATATATATATATATATATATATATATATGTATATATATGTATATGTATATATATATATATATATATATATATGGCGGAGTGTAAAGCCTAGTGGTTAATGCCGGCGTCTCCCAGTCATGAGATCCCCGGTTCGATTCCCCGCCGACAGCAATGTGTGTCGTCTGGCAAGGGTGTTGTTCAATAACAACTTCCTGACATGGACGTTAAATGGATGTGTGCCGAGAGATTGGCTTCGGTCAGCTTGCGAGTCTACAAGCCTCCATGGCTTCTTTCGCGAGTTCCTGCTTGCGGGAAGATCACATATACATACATGCGTACGTACGTACGTATGTATGTATATATGTATGTATATATGTATGTATATATGTATGTATATATGTATGTATGTATGTATGTATGTATGTATGTATACATGTATGTATATATGTATGTATATATGTATGTATATATATATATGTATGTATGTATATATGTATGTATATATGTATGTATGTATGTATGTATGTATATATGTATGTATGTATGTATGTATATATATGTATATATGTATGTATGTATGTATGTATGTATGTATGTATGTATATATGTATGTATGTATGTATATATGTATGTATATATATATATGTATGTATGTATATATGTATGTATATATATATGTATATAAATATATATATATAAATATATATATCATATACCAAATCATACATAGGGCTATCGAGTGGCCCCTTTAAGCAAAGGTACAGTAACCACAGTAAGTCCTTACGTCATGAGCGTTACGAGAAAGAAACATATATGGGACCTGAAACATATATGGGACCCTTCGTTATTTAGTGGAACGTACTCAAGCATTCCAATACACGCATGCGTAGATCCTGTCAATGTAACCTTTGTATTGATGAGAAGCTCTGTATCCTCCTATCTAAAATCCCGCATTTACTCAATAAGAGATCTGAATTCATCTCCAAGTGTCGCCACAATAGGCTCAAACCAATGAACCGTGCATGTAAGAAATACGGTTCGTGTTCCCCATAGAATATACCCGCGCAGCGAGTATTTGTTCAGTTGTCTGACGATCGCCGCCCTAAGGGCGTGAAACTCCGAGTTACAGCTGTACTTACCAAGGCATATACTTATATGTTTACGCCCTATCTGCATAGAGCACTCTTCTTGCAGTCCTGATTCTTTCTTGTTTATATAAATATATATATATATATATATATTATTAGACAAAACCAGAGAAATAAGATATGACTCATAATTGACAAATAAGGAGTAAGTTTGAAAAAATATATTGGAATATATACTGGAAGAGCATAAAGTATAAAGTTTACAACATCATTCAGCAGAAAAAGAAGTAAAATCGTGTAAGCTGAAGTGGCCATTTTACAAGTTTAAACCTTTTTGTACCTGACAAAATCATCTCAGAGAGTCAACTTTTGCCACTTACAATAATGCCAACGTTTTTGCCTCTACGTTTACCTTGACAGTTTGCCTTCAGCATGTCTTCAGATACAACAGTATTTGCTATTTGAAACTTTTTTTTTGTTGCTATTTTGTTTTGTGTTTTAAACAAAGAGTTTTGGTGTTTACAGATTTCTGTTTTTAGCTGTTTTTGTTCATTGAGTACATGGAATGTCTTGATGAAAAGCCTAGTAAAGACAATCAAATTTTAAATGGATTAATTTTACCAAACCCTCCAACAATTTGCGGGAGGGGGGGAGGTGGGATTTTATTGGATTTGCATAATAAGTATGTAACAAGCCTCCAATCTTGACCAATTAAGACATTTCTAAGTAACTCAATTACTATATATGTTTAACCAAAACTGCTAACATCTTGCAAAATTTAGTGAAGTTACAGTTACACTATACAACAGGTATCATTGCCATTTTGTTTTGTCTGAGCAATAGTCTAATAATCATGGTAGAGACTTTTCAACACTATTTATTAAGACTGAGATGAATAATGCTGATACTAAAAGTAAAAAGATCTGTCGAGTACACTTTACTTACATGGTTGACCAGAGATTAATGTACAGTATAGTGTAGATTGGGTCTCAGCTAGGCCTACACATTTGGTACCAATCAGGAGCAATGCAAAATGGCAGGTGGATGTTGCATGTTGCCAGGTTAAATTTTTAGACACCCTTACCAAGCTGTAAGCTTGTTTTTTAGTTATTGTTTTGACAGAGAAGGGATTGTATTTAATGCTGTAGAAGTCAGTAGACCTAGTTTTTAGACACCCTTAGACCAAGCTGTAAGCTTGTTTTTTAGTTATTGCTTTGACAGAGAAGGGATTGTATTTAATGCTGTAGAAGTCAGTAGACCTAGTAATAAGTCTACATTTTATCTCATATTGTTGAAGGTAGTCTTGTAGAGAACAGTATGCCATGGAGTTTACACAACAAACACTCCCCCAATTTACCAAAAATAAGTTCAGGGACATTGTTTTAGAAAGCTAGTTGACAGCATTGGATCTGATACGTTTACAATATGAATTCAGTTCTACAATACATCCGTAGTGCAAACAGTTAGCATCAGCCCAGTGAGGCTTCAGTGTCACACATGTGACCACTTATTAGAGGCAATTAATTAATTGTTGGAATAAGTATTTGACTAGATATTTTGCAGAAGAACAGTCTTTACCAAGAAAAGTTGCATGTCCTGTATGGACATTAGGTCTGATGCACTAATTACTTTTAATGAAAACTTTTGTGATAATTTGGTCATATGTGTGACATCATAATTATGCTAATTAGCATCCAGTATTAATGAAGAATTAGAACAGAAATCTTTTCCTCAGGAAACAAAACTTTACTGAACTAAGTAAAAACATGATCCATGTGAAAGTGAACTACTGAAAATTATTTCTAGATATAGTTAAAGCAAAAACAATGTAATCTATATAGAAACTGTGTAGTTGGGTTCTGATAAAAACTTAATAGATTTACTGTCAGTTCATATGCCAGAGAATGGCCCTATTTCATTATGTTTTAATCAACAGGAGAGGTTTGATGTCCATGGGTTTCTGATTTAACTGCTTTGTTTAAGTATGAGACTTGACTGACAACTCCTAGTCTGATGCAACTCTTACCAATTGCTGTGAGGATCATTCATAGCTGCATAAATGATATGAAGTACAGAATACTCATTGTTTCTAGAACACATTCTCTCTCACTGCATGATCTGTAAAAGTTACTCTTGGTTACTGCAGCAGGCATCATTAAACTTGTCCAAGAAAGACAGAACTTTTAAATGTGTAATCTTTTCTTTGTCCATCTATGTGAAGTATTTTTAATCTTTAGAGTGTTCATAGCACAATCTGAGATGTTTTCCTAAAAGCTTCTAACATATTTCAATGCCCCATTGCAAAATTTCAATGTCCACCCCACCTTGCCAGAACTGACTCCCTCACCACCCATTCCATACCCAACATACTTGTGGTGAATTGAAAAGGTATTGATGTTGAATTCCCTAGATAAACAAGAAATAAATGAATTGTCCGAGCACGGTTTTGAAAAAACATTTCACTGAAAGCCCTTTCCTTGTCACATACGATAGTCCGTATGAGATACTTGCGAGCCCTCGGAATTCATTTAATAGAAGTTTATGAGTCCTTAGTAGTTTTAAATACACTTTGTGAAGGAGTCCTCAGAAGACTTTAAATACTTGGCTCATCCAAGTCCTCGGAAGTCTTTAAATACTTGCCCCATGCAAGTCCTCAGAAGGCTTTAAATACCTGTAGTGTGCTAGTCCTCAGTTATATAGGAAATATCACATGCTCATAGAAATGAAAATGCAAACATTGCTATAGCTGGTATGTTAGAGTATGGTGGAATTATGCTCAGTAACGACTTTAAAAGTTGCTAGTGTATACCTAAGTAGGAGTCCTCACAAGCAGGTAAGGAGTCCGAGTCCTCACTAGTACCATAATGCGCGTATGCGTGTGTGTGTGTGTGTGTGACGCTTTAGCTTGTATGCACGATAACTCAACAAGGGATTGACTGATCATGATCAAACTTGGTGGGTGGGTGGCCCATAGTGAGCAGATGAACCCTATTGTTTTTGGTGCCCACAAAGGTCACCAAAGGTCCCAAAACCCAAAATACTAAAACTGCAATAACTCCCAGTGCCAATGTGCGATATTTTGGGACAAGTTGTGAACTGGTTAGGGGAACATTTTGAAACTTAACGGTCATGTGATCTGAGGTCACCAAAGGTCAATTAATGTTAAAAAACTAGTATTTTTGCGATAACTTGAGAACGAATTGTCCGTTAGGGTTGGGAGTTGCTTCAGTGTAATCCAATTGTCGACCCACATCTGGGTGACATTTGACCTCTGGTGACCTTTTCATGTTTTGGGAATTTTTACAGTTTCGATGCTATTTTCAGATGTCAAAGGTACCTTCCGATCCTAATTATCGATAGGTTGACCCCTGTGTGACCTTTGTGTACTAACTTACATGGGGTCAAAGTTTTCGGTCGGAGTTAGGATGGCTGTACAGACTTGTCGTGTTGATTTTTGGAATCAGCAGATCAAACTACATTTGAAACCAAGGTCAAAGGTCACATTAGAAAAAATGTGCTTAGTTTGGGAGAAAACGGGCGAAAAAGAAAATGTTTGGTTTTGATGGTAGATTTGGATATCAAAGGTACCTTCCGATCAAAAATGTCAATGGGTTGACACCCGGGTGACCTTTGTGTGTAAAGTTATACAAGGTCAAAGTTAATTTTCAGACATTTAATGCAATAACTCCCAGTGCCAAGGTGTAACAAGGTTGATATTTTGGGACAAGTTGCAAATGGTATAGAGGAATATTTTCAAACTTAACGGTCATGTGATCCGAGGTCATCAAAGGTGAATTAATGTTAAAAAACTAGTATTTTGGCTGAGAAAATGGGCCAAGAAATTTTTTTTCGAATTTTTACAGTTTTGATGCTATATTCACGTCTCACCAATCAAAAATGTCAATAGGTGTACCCCAGGTGACCTTTGTGTGTGAAGTTATATGAGGTCAAAGTAAATTTTCAGACATTTAGTGCAATAATTCCCAGTTCCAAGGTGTGACACGGTTGATATTTTGGGACAAGTTGCAAATGATATAGGGGAATATTTTCAAACTTAACGGTCATGTGATCCGAGGTCACCGAAGGTCAATTAATGATAAAAAACTAGTATTTTTGTGATAACTTGAGAACAAACTGTCCGTTAAGGTTGGGAGTTGCTTCAATGTAATCCAGTTGTCGACCCGCATCTGGGTGACCCTCGACCTCAATTTGACCTCTGGTGACCTTTTCGTGTTTTGGGGATTTTTACAGTTTCGATGCTATTTTCAGATGTCAAAGGTACCTTCTGATCATAAATGTCAATAGATTGACCCCCGTGTAACCTTCGTGTGCGAAGTTATACGAGGTCAAAGTTAAACTTGGTATGATGATATTGGTAGATAGTCTCCACACACTAATGTGTGTTGCAATTGATATCATACATGTTTATAAGGGGGGGGGGGGCTAGCATTATTTCGTTATGAAAAGTTTGTATGCACAATAACTCAACAAGGGAATGACCAATCATTACCATACTTGGTGAGTGGGTGGCCCATAGTAAGTAGATTAACCCTGTTGATTTTGGTGCTCATATCATGAATATTAATGAGGTCATGGGGTCAAACGTTAAATACTCCAAATTGCAATTACTTGGCTACTATTACTAGTCGGAATTTTGTCAAACTTGGTATGATGATAATGGTAGATAGTCTTCACACACTAATGTGTGGTGCAATTGATATCAGGGCTTGGCATTACTTTGGCAAGAAAAGTTTGTGAGCATAAATTACTGTTGTTGTATTAGGGCTTTCTTAGAAATTTCCCTATCAATGGAACTAATGAACAGCAGCAGCAGTAAGTCCTAATCAAAATTCCGTAATGATTGGTTAATAATGGAGCACGTAAGTACGCTTTGAAATACACTATTTTCTTCAGCGAAAAACGTGTTGTTTGTGTTTTTGTAACCAAGCGTCCTGGAAAAAAAAGGTGGCGCTATCCAGGAACCCAGAAATGCTGTTGACTGTACAGTGTAACAAAGCCTCCGAGGAATCCAACAACTTGAACAAAGATGGTACCGTTTTGGCATGACCATTTAGCCTTTTATCTGTAAATAATGGCAATGTATGACGGAGTAGCAAGCTACACCGTGGAATGTTGGTCGAATTGACGGGTATTCTGCAATTTAGGCTAGTCCTTCTTATCCTTAACAGGCTGGCTCTAGCCTAAGTTCTAACGCTATATCACCATACTATTTGCACTAGTTTAAGAACAATATTTAATAAATCGTAAATTTGCTTCACTCAGTGTAACTGTTAGGCCTAGGATAGATCTTTTTAGCTAGGTTAATGAAGGGTAAATGTAACTTAGCCTAGGATAGGCCTGCACTTCTATAACTTAACGGTCTAGACTAACGTTAGACATCCTTCTTCTCTGCGGTCATAAAGAAAATTAAATTAGCCAAAGCGGTTACAAATATTACCCTAATATACTTCACTCAGCATTTTTCTTGCAAAGAAGATCACGAACAAATCTCGCGCTCGATGTCATATACGAACCGCACCCAAACACATATCACTGGCGGGCATGCGTCTGGGCGCGCCGGCTTGCGTAACTTTGCGCATGCGATTTAGTGTGTCGAGAGTAAATACTTTTTACATTCATTTTGAAACAAGATTTTTATAATCAAAACTCGGGAACTAAGCCCTAATTTGACGAATAAATCTTTTTAGGTTAATGGAGACAATTTTAAAACCAACAATGCAAGACAGATATGCATTGTGTTTATCAGTGAAATCATAACAAAAAACGGGGAAGTTAAGTTAATGTTCTTTTTACGACGCATGATATATCGCTTTTACAATACCCTGTATTGTATACATAAAAAACATACAGGGAAAAGAAAGATCCTAGCCCGAACAAGAATGTGTCGAAGAGGGGTCTTTTAACTATTATCCAGTACTATTCCGTTGTTCAGAAAGTGCCGCCCTGATCCAAACGGAGGGTCGGAATTGTCCGGCTAAAGTAACTGTCCATCTTATGTTGCGTTTTTACACACGTAATGTCTATCACACACACACATACGTGCATGGCTATATTTTGAGGACTTAAACAAAGCACCTCCTCCGAGGACCACTACTTAGCAGTCTTTGTACATGACATACCTGTAGAACGCTGTCCATTACGTATGCCCGAGACTGAAGACCCATTGCAAAGCTTGAAATATTACAGGAAAAGTCGTTGGATTTTTACTATTTTTTCGAGGACAGTCAAACACTTCTCTACTTCTGAAGTCATTCCGAGGTCTTGCTGTTGCTACCAGGAAAAATTGTACTACAGAGGACATGACCTTCCAATATCCTTTGGTCCAATTGTAGTCTGGGCAACTCTGTTATCGTACCTTGAATTTCAACGGCGGTGCTCGTGTTCAACTAGAACAACTGTATTTGTATACAAACACTTGTCATTGTAGTGCGTGTTGAAAGTCAAACTCAGTTAGTTGTTCATATTCAACTGAGGGGTTTTGGTTACTGCAACCCTTTTGAAGTTATTTTAGCCACGAAGAAGCAGATTCGGCGTTTTGTTCTTAAACGTAGACCAAAGCTAGGCTATATTGCGCAATGTTTATAAACAGTTCTCTTGCCAGCATGTGCCTGCAATATAAACGAAGAAATGATGAATAAAACCATCATAACTAAGCTGTCATTCACGAATCACGTATATTTTGGACGTGACAGAGGATACACAGAGTATTGGTCAAATTTAACATCTTAATGTTACCCTCGCCTAGTTAGCGAAAATTTAAGAGCATACGGAACATCCGAAGGCCTAAAGGACGATTAATCTAACGAATACACGTAGGTCTATATTCTATCATTGCAATTGTCACTACCTCCGGTCTATTTAAAACTGCTTGGTCGACTTCCTGGCCCTGGTTTATCATCATCCTAAACACGTAATATATGCCATACACGGCCATATAGTATCTAAGAATGCCATGCCACAATAATAATAATAACTTTACAAGCGACTATGTTGCGAAAGCTCAAGTAGTAGTTTAGTTTAGTAGAAAAAAGGATCAGGAGGGACACTTAAGTCCCCATCAAGGACCCTATAGAGAGAGGGTAAAAAAATTAAGACACACACACTCAGACCCGATTACAATGCTTAAAGTGCTTGTCCAAAGCATTCTTAACCCATTGACACTACTTGCAAGTACAACTTTCTCAGGCAAAGCATTCCACTCATTCACAACCCTATTAGAAAAAAGTTATGCCGAATATTAATCCTACTATGCGACTTTTGGATTTTGAAGACAATGACCTCTAGTACAACTACTGTTAGCAAACATGAAAAAGTCGGTAAAGGATAAATTGTCGAAACCATACACGATCTTGAAAACCTGGATCAAGTCCCCACGTAACCTCGTAAGCTCCAGTGTGGTGAGATTCAGTAGTTGTAACCGCCTGTAATAAGGAACCTTCCTTAAGGAAGTAATCATCCTAGTAGCCCTCCTCTGGACCTTTTCAAGTACTTCCTTATCCAAGTAACTATATCTTATAGTCAGATAACGCCGAGTCGTTGCGGAGAAATACGATTAACATTTTTGCAGGATGTTGTGAACTGCGTTCAAATGTTACCTGTCTTGTTCAATTCGAGAATAACGAACCAAAGTAGAGAATTTTACATGTTTTGAAGAAGCTACGCGATGACATATATGTTATTTACGTGTGCAGAATTAACTGTTCACCACCACAATTCATTGCAAATCCAAGTCGGGATTTTTCCTGCATAGCCAACCTGTGAATTTGAGAATGCTATGAAGAGTGTATGTTCAGCTGGCATTCATCAGCCAGCCATGAACATGATGGAGAGGACTAGTAACCCCAATTTTGTAGTGCGCATGCGTACTACAATAATAAGTACAGGGAAGTGTGGGAGGGGGGTTAACATGGTCAATGAACTAGTACCTTCAGGTTATTAAGTGACGCGCAAAGTGGGCTGCATTAAGCATGGATCAAGAATTTCACACATAGGCCTTTTGGGAGCCAAACATATCGTTTAAGGAGCGTAGTGAACTGCCCTGGTACGACAATTCTTGCTCACTTTGCAGTGAATTTTTTCCTTCCATAGTGATACAATAATATCCCCAAAAAATCATTGCACTACTTTTAGAGAAAAACTGTATCCTCAGAAAAGTTGCATGATACTTAACATATAATGGAATGTTAATTGAGTTCTGGAATGACATTTGTTGAATACAGAGAAAAGAATGAAGAAAAGAAAGTAAAAAATTGTGACATACACACATTTTATTGTTTCTGCACAGCAGCCAATAAAGAACAAAACTAAAACGAACCAATAAACAGAAAACTATGGATAAGAACCTTGATGTGTGACCAAATATTCTCTTTGTGCTCGTCACTCTGAGATCAGTGACTTTCACTATTCCACTACCATAGCAAATACAGCTACATTAACTAACAACAATAACTGGACTATTTTTTCCTTAAATTAAATTTTAGGCCTCTGTCTACTTCAAAGCAAGTATATTTCAACAGCAAAATGCACTTGGTAATTATGAACACTAGAAGAAAAAAATAAAAATCCAAAAATTAATAAAATAAATAAATTAAATTTAAAATTACCAAAAATTATGAACACTAGGAGGCGAAAACATGACCATTCAGAGCACAATGCTAAGGGCAGAACCCACAAATCTGTATGATATACAGAACTACCAGGCTTTTAATTGTTTAAATGTCATGGTCGTCTGATGGCAGGTAGTATAACTATCGAAGAATTTGACAAAATATGACAAAGTACTGACAAAATGTGAGCATGCATGAAGGTGAAATGTAGTCTGTGCGTTTAATTTGAAATTCAACTGCATATGTTGATTACAATTGTTTTTGCGACTGATTTTCTCTGCTAGAGATTTTTTCCTGAGTTTTTCGGGGGAATTGCCCATCACCCCCATGAATTTTCAGTACTGGTACATAACTAGGATCACAAGTTTTACTAAGGTAGACTTCGTGTAAGTAAGTTGGACCGACGTTTCAATCCTAGCAGGATCTTCTTCATTGTGTCATTTAGCCTCTGAAGATCCTGCTAGGATGAAAACTTCTGGCTGACTTACTTTTACACATTTTCTTACACAGGCTCAAGTTTTAGTGGATAAGCAGTTTGCTAACGGTTTTTTTTTAATTTTTAATTTTAAGTTACACTTTGGCCCATAACAAATCACTGGTGGTGGCGCAACATTCTGCCTATATTTAGCTCTGTGGTGACAAATCTGAAAAGGTATCACTGTGCTCGAGGACCGGCTGTGACAGCTTAGAGAGTACTGCCCATGTTTTTTGGCATTGCTCCTTTCTTTTAAACTTGTGGGAGTGGTTTCAGACCTGGACCGACCGTTTAACGGGAGACCGTTCCTGGTCGGCAGGACAGGGCTTTGTTTTATCGTTGTGGCTATTCGCAAGAACGTAATCGTTCGAATACAATTGACTATTGTGCTTTTTACGTGCAAAGAAACGGACACGGACCAAATGTCAACAAAACCAAAAACAATCCCAAAACAATCCCAAAACAAACCAAAAACAATCCCAGTCTGTTTAACAACCACCAAAAACCCAACTGAAAACCCACAAACAGAAATCTGTCACTAACCCACAAATGTATAAAATATAGCGTTTAACGTGACGTGAAAAGGACACGGACCCAAAGGCTAACAGAACCAAAACAAAGCTCCACAAACCAGCCCCAAAAAGCCAACACCAAACCACAAACAGAAAACCCCCAACCCATATTATGTAAGGACCACACAAACCCCCCACCCCACACATAAGAACTAACTAACTCCAAAATTCATCCGGGGTACGCCGTTCCGATAGCAGACGACAGACTTACGCATTACCTGCGAAATTTTCCCAATACGGGTCTTTTCAAGCCCCTAACAGTATTCCCCCTTTTCTTACGAGGGAGCAGAGTTCTTAACTCCTCGTCAACCTTGATCGAGTGGACCTCCCTGTCAGGAACAGGAGGTCCACTAGCGACCATCGTGTCCGGTATAGCGGAAGCGGCTGCGGGTAGGGTGGAAGGGCCACTCGAGTCAATGAGATCAGTGGCCTGTTTTTGTCTCATCAAACCAATCGGAGGACTCCTTAACCACAACTAATAAGGCTGTAGTGCAGTCCTCCATTGGCGAGTCAGAATCTGGGCCACTTAATGTGTCTTGGCCCGGTTGACTCGGGGCCCGACTAGTATCACCGATAGCGGGCGTAGCTACCGGTGAACCAGTACAAGCGGCATCCTGCGCCGCGTGCCACTCCGCTAGTACCATCTCCGCCGTTTTGTCCTGCTCTGCCTCAGTGGGCAGGCTGGCAGTCTCGGCAAGTTCGATCAGGGGAGAGGTCGGACACGAAAGGGGGAACAAAGCCTCCATCGGGGCGCTAGTGTCGGACACTGGGGCGATGACAGGAGCATCATGTGGTACGGTGTCAGAGGCCGGGACAGGGACCGCTTCAACCACGCCCGTGGCCACTCTCGCGGCGTATGAGCGGTCTGGGCATAAACGGGCGAGATGGCCCGTTTTCCCACACGAGTTGCAAACGATATCCCCTTTACACTCGGCCAGGGTATGCCCAACCTGTAAACAGCGGCTACACCGCTTGTTCGGGCACAACCTGGCCTCATGCCCTTCCAGCCCACACCTCCAACAAGTGCGAGGCTGGCCCGGGTATGCAATGTGGGCCCTGTGCCCATTAGCCCACAAGGTAGAGGGGATATCGGACTTCAGTTCGATTGTAACTCGTCTAGTCCCGGTCTTGACACCCATACATTCAAGGAATTCCGGCTCCTCGTAGCCGGTCACTTTCCCAAAACGCCCCAGTGTCCGCACAACAACCTGTTCAGACATGTCCAGAGGGAGATGGAGGACTGTCACCCACACCGAACTGTCATACGGTGTGACCTTCAGTCCCTCGACTCCCTCCAACACATGGACGCCTCGGACGCGGGCAGCCTCCGAGGTAAACCGTACATCAAAACAATTCATACCCCGGAGAGGTTTACGCTGAAGCGCGTCAACCTCTCCAGGGACCTTTAAACCCAACAGAACGCAAAACTGAAAAAAACTTGTACGGGGACGACCTTAGCCTCCCCCGAAAAACTCAACAATACGATTTTGCTGTCACGGCGAGCCGCCATGACAGCTAGTGGTGTGGCGAAGCCACGCACCTATACACAAACCAAAACGAAACAGACCCAAAACACACAAACTACACTAAAACAAACTGTAAACTAATGAAGGGCCAACGTAAAAACACAATAAAGGTGTGGTGAACGAAAGGTGGAGAGCAGCCGAAAACACGTCCGCACTCCACGAGAACTGAACTGAATAATTGACTATTTGCACACATGTAACTTGACCAATCAGCGCTCGTGGTCGATGTAACCAATGAACTGTCCTGATATGTGCTGGCCGGGAGGGGTGAACAGGACATCGATGGAAAATAACACAGCAGTGCATGACAATCGAACAGGAATTTTATAACTATGGGTATTTCCAGGGTTATGTTCAAAAGGATATCTGCGGATACTTTTTCTTTTTTTGTAATAAAGGATTCCAAAACCATTGAAGCAGCAAACAAGCGACTACATGAATTAAATTCATCATATTCCTTATGCATTTTAAGAAAGATAGCACGAAATCTTTCTGAAATATTCCAACAAAATCCGAATTTTCCCATAATTTACCACATCTCTGCTTTCTCTCATATTTTACAGATTTGGCTATTGATTGTGAAAAAGAAAAGCATTTTTCAACAATCAGCAAATTTTCATCGCACATGTGTAACTACTGTATAGGGATACAGTGATACCGACTACACGAAACATTAAAGGCAGCCTAAGGGAAATAAATGCCCTTTTAATAAGCTTTATCAAACAGTCCTACATCACAGTTAAACTCAGTTTCCGATTGTCCAAGGAAGTCAAGTTACA
Organism: Apostichopus japonicus; assembly: GCF_037975245.1. Lineage (NCBI taxonomy): Eukaryota > Metazoa > Echinodermata > Holothuroidea > Aspidochirotida > Stichopodidae > Apostichopus > Apostichopus japonicus. The sequence goes on from NC_092577.1 coordinate 20,979,731, forward strand.
ACAACATCGAATATTCTTCTACCACCCTTTGCTGCCATGTTTCTAGATGTTTCACAAAGCAACTTCATATTGAATGCACAGAAGTAAGTTATCAACCATTATATTTATGAAACTTCATTCGTTCCAATGAATTGCAAGTCGCCGATTCGAATTCCAATCCTGTTAAATCACACTATTTGAACACTTTTATTACTGTGATGTATGCTTGTTATCATACGAGTTGAAGTACAAGAAAGATAAAATGTCTGAACATATGCAAAAAGAACACAGCATTAGGTCATCATGTAAGAACGGTCTAAATTTTGAACAGATCATATTTACAGTAATTACTGTATTAAGTAAGAAATATATTAGGAGTTAAGTTCCATACTAGTATACCTGCGGCGCTGGGTTAGTGCAACCTCGGAGAGAAAATGAAGTTGATTTCCGTGGTTTTTGGTTCCTTGCTTTAGCAAAAGGAACCTATGCAGTCAGGTTGGCGTATGTGTGTGTGTATGTGTGTGTGTGTGATAGAGCGTACCCAAGCAAGTGTCAATCTCAATAAGGGAATGTTGGATTCAGGCCAAACTTGGACTATAGATCCGCCATATGGAGAAGGTGTGCCCTATTGTTTTTGGTGCCCACAAAGGTCACCATAGGTCAGTTATGGTCCAAAAACCGAAAATATTAAAACTGCAATAACTCCCAGTGCCAATGTGCGACAAGATTGATATTTTGGGACAAGTTGTGAACTGGTTAGGGGAGCATTTTCAAACTAAACGGTCATGTGATCCGAGGTCACCAAAGGTCAATTAATGATAAAAAACTAGTATTTTTTGCAATAACTTGAGAACGAAATGTCTGTTAAGGGTTGGGAGTTGTCTCAATGTAATCCAATTGTCGACCCGCATCTGGGTGACCCTTGACCTCAATTTGACCTCTGGTGACCTTTTCGTGTTTTGGGGATTTTTACAGTTTCGATGCTATTTTCAGATGTCAAAGGTACCTTCTGATCATAAATGTCAATAGGTTGACCCCGTGTGACCTTTATGTGCGAAGTTATATGGGGTCAAAGTTTTTCGGTCGGAGTTAGGATGGTTGTACAGACTTTTCGTTTTGTTTTTTGGAATCAGGAGATTAAACTACATCTGAAACCAAGGTGAAAAGGTCAAAGGTCACATTAGAAAAAATGTGCTTATTTTGGGAGGAAACGATCAAAAAAGAAAATGTTTGGTTTTGATGCTAGATTTGGATATCAAAGGTACCTTCCGATCAAAAATGTCAATTGGTTGACACCCGTGTGACCTTCGTGTGCGAAGTTATACAAGGTCAAAGTTCATTTTCAGACATTTAATGCAACAACTCCCAGTTCCAAGGTGTGGCATGATTGATATTTTTGGAGAAGTTGCAAATTGTATAGCGGAATATTTTCAAACTTAACGGTCATGTGATCCGAGGTCACCAAAAGGTCAATTAATGTCAAAAAACTAGTATTTTGGGGGTAGAAAATGGGCAAAGAAAAGAATGTTTGATTTTGTATAGTTTGATGCTCTAATTTAGGTCTCATCAATCAAAAATGTCAATAAGTTGACCCAAGGTGACCTTTGTATGTTAAGTTATATGAGGTCAAAGTTAATTTTCAGACATTTAGTGTAATAACTCCCAGTGCCAAGGTGTTACACAGTTGATATTTTGAGACAAGTTGCAAATGGTATAAGGGAATATTTTCAAACTGAACGGTCATGTCATCCGAGGTCACCAAAGGTCAATTAATGATAAAAAACTAGTATTTTTGCGATAACTTGAGAACAAATTGTCCGTTAGGGTTGGGAGTTGCTTCAATGTAATCCAATTGACGACCCGCATCTGGGTGACCCTTGACCTCAATTTGACCTCTGGTGACCTTTTTAGTGTTTTAGGGATTTTTACAGTTTTGATGCTTTTTTCAGATGTCAAAGGTACCTTCTGATCATAAATGTCAATGGGTTGACCCCCGTGTGACCTTCGTGTGCGAAGTTATATGAGGTCAAAATTAATTTTCAGACATTTAATGCAATAACTCCCAGTTCCAAGTTGTGACAAGGTTGATTTTTTTGGACAAGTTGCAAATGGTATAGGGGAATATTTTCAAACTTCATGTCATGTGATCCAAGGTCACCAAAGGTCAGCTAATGTTAAAAAAGTAGTATTATGGGGGGAAAAATGGGCAAAGAAAAAATGTTTGAATTTTTACAGTCATGCTCTATTTAGGTCTGACCGATCAAAAATGTCAATTGGTTGACCTCCGGGTGACCTTTGTGTGTGAAATTACATACAAGTTCAAAGTTAATTTTTTGACATTTAATGCAATTAAATCTCAATGCCAAGGTGTGACATGGTTGATATTTTGGGACAAGTTGTGAATGGGGTGGTGGAACATTTTGAAACTTAAAGGTCATGTCATCTGAGGTCACTATTGTTATCATATCTGTTGACACGCTTGTAGGTCTCTTATATTTCTTACATTTGCGACGCCATATTTAGATATCAAAAGTGCCTTTTCCAAAAAATCCGATCACATTTTGTGATCACAAAAGTGTTGGCTATAGTGTTGGTTACTTTATGGGATCATGTAGGACCACAATTACTTGGACTATTTCAGCCCAATCTGCTTGATAATATTATGTGTATTGTCATATACCCCAAGCAAGGAACCACAGTGCCCTTGGGCTCTTGTTGTATTATGTTATAGACTTTAAATTTGATACTGGTCCAATCTCTATTTTTCAGAAGTGGATACTCCTGAAACATCTGACATTGCAACTTTCCAGGGACTTTCATTAGTCTGATATCTGTTTTTAAATATTCCTTAACTCTGGCTGATTCATCTTCACAAAAATTTCTTCCACCTGTTAAGAGTAAAAAACATTAATCAATCCTTCTTTAAGTGCCGATTTTGTTCTCGTTTCCCCCCCTATCAGTCCCCTCAGACACACCCCTTGACTTACAAAATGACTTTTAGTAAAAACAAAAGCTGAAATTTCTTGATATGGTTTGGTTTTAGGGTGTGAAAACTCACGCACAAAGAAACGTTTCATGCCTGTAACCTGACCTAGTTTCGAATGAGGTGTAACAGAAGTGTTAGACATGCACTACCATAGATCCCAACAAATTACACACACAGCTTGTTACTGTCGGTAATTAGACACTATAGTGTATTTAGTGTTATATAAATTGTAGGTGGCCAATCTTTAATCATAATGTATGCTGCCAACTGTATAAGTGTTTGTATCTTCTTTCATTCATATGAAGAATAAAATATTACATAATTTTTGGATATAATTAATTCATAGCAAAGGGCAAAAACTCCTTGTGAACAAACAAATTATGAATGGTTCCAAAGTAGTGTTCTATTAAAAAAGCACACCAAATTTTTTTTTTCGGAAATAGATAATTCAATACAAAAGAAAAACATAAGTTGTCTTTCCGCCTTTTCTTTTCGGACAATCAAAAATTATTTTCCTAATCCAATTTTCAAAAAGAAGGTTGTCTGACGGACTACTCACAGTTTTGGTTTTCAAATATAAGGCCTGAAGTTAATTATGAGTGTAAGGTCTATACAGGTAATTTGAACACACATACTGTCGACAAATATTTCTGATAAGTATGATGCAAATTGCCAAGATGGGTCTTAAAGTACTCAATTTGTGACCTACAGAGACACCGTTAGTAGGAGTATCGCACGTGAAATAAAAACGATGAAAAAACGCTGAAAATATTAACCATGTGAAAGAACACAATTCTCTTACCCTAAATCCAACGTTTTGTTTAAAAAGAACCGACCGATATGATTTTATAACGATTTATGTGACCCTAAATCCCCTGGGAATTTGCAAATCCCCGTACGCTTCACTGCGCGTTGACATACTGAAATATGACACTATATTTGTAAACACATCAATCACGGACACACGACACCATTATGAATATTCATATATATCGCGTGTCTTGCGGTTGAGTGCACTTGCGCATTGGCTGTCTATTTCAATGAAGATAGCTTAAACACACATTTCGGAAATGGCCATCTTCTGTGGATGAAGGGAGTAAAGTTTGAACATGCGCAGTTTGAGCATAATATTTTACACAACGTTAATTTAATGGGGATAATACATCCGTCAAGAAACAAGCATCTTTACTATAACTACCACAAAATAATTAGACATTTTGGCAAAGCTCTCAATGAAAATAATAACGTCGTACAAGGCAATCTTGTCCTACAGGAAGAGCTGTTTGACTATTGTCGTAACCTTGCCTAGTTGTATATGCAGTTTGCCTTCACACACAAAGTCTATGGATTTTTTTTCCACATGCAAAAGTATTTCAATTGAGCTATATTGGTATTTTTGAACGTAAGGCACAGTACTGTTAAGCCGTGCCGCGGTAGTGTATGGGGTTCACAGTTTTTTCCTCTGTAGATCTTGTTGAAATACACCTTACGGTCTTTCCCGATTGTATTAAAGTATAAACATTATTTCTATATGGGGTGTTTACCTCAAACTATTTGGGGAAGGTTTTGAGTGGAGGGTTGAACTTCTAGGGGGGGGGGGGGTGATGGACAGTTACTAGAAATGAAGTTATCTACAATAATTTTTCATGACAGGGTGGGTGACCCTTTATTTTCACAGGATTTTGATGGGCTCAGAGTGGATGAGGTTGGGTGACAGGTGTGGGGCAGGTAGTCACAGTGGGGAATGAAGATGGATGGTCATGTGTTCTTTTCCTTGCTTGTCATATATGACTTCACATATGCTCTTGTAAAGGGAATCTGCATTCCTCAGAAAATATACTATCATACCAGGCTGGTCAGCAGAAATCAAAATGTTCTTAATCCTTTCATGGTCATTCAAACAAAAGAACTCATTTTACTATAGTAAGGTATGTTCTTAATCCTTTCATGGTCATTCAAACAAAAGAACTCATTTTACTATAGTAAGGTATGGTATGAATGCTGGTTATCTTTACATGTGTCGAGGACAATATGTGCAACAATAAAAATTGTATGACAATTTCATTAGAATTTCCAATTTATTATAAACATCACTTCTTACATTTTACAACTTAATGCTTGCTAGATATATAATACAAAATAGTCCTGTGAGCATGATTCTTTGTCATTTTATATAGGTGTTCCAGGACGGCTGGGTGCATTCCAGTGACGAGGACAGCACTATCTATGATGCACAATAGCCTAGATGTACTCACAACTCTACATAAAGCTTGTGACTGTGACACTGCTGTAGAATTAATTGCCCAACTGACTATGAGATACGTTAACAAACTAACGTCACACATTGCTCGAATAATAAATCTACCCTAATTTACTGTTATGACAACGGAGCAAGCAACAAACTATCGATAAAAACTTCCTCTTGAAATTGCCGTGAATACCATCAAAACTTTGTCTGCTTCAAAGTATCAAAACAAACTGTTTCTCCATCTCAAGTTTTCTGACATGAAGATTTGATGGATTTATGACTTGGAAAAAACAATGTACAGAAAGATTGCAATTGGAAGTGATGGGTGGCCTCCTCCTCCCCTAATAGCCACCCCAGTTCCTCTCCATTTTAGTATTTTCTTTTTAATTCTTTGTATATTTGATGGCAATCATTGCAGGTTCAAAAGAAAGCTAATCATACTTCTTATAACCTTATACACTATGACTGTGACACTGCTGTTGAATTATATTACCCGTCATGCCCAACCTACTAAAGGCTGTGTTAATAATCTAACATATTAGTAACACATAGCACTGTTAATAAATTTACCTTAAGTCACTGTAATGACAACGGAGCAAGCAACAAACTATCGATAAAAACTTCCCTTTTGAAATTGCTGTGACTACCATCAAAACTGTCTGCTTCCAAGTATCAAAACAAACTGTTTGTTCATCTCAAGTTTTCTGACATGAAGATTTGATGGATTTATGACTTGGAAAAAAACAATGCACAGGAAGATTACAATTGGAAGTGATGGGTGGCCTCCTCCTCCCCTAATAGCCACCCCAGTTCCTCTCCATTTTGGTATTTTCTTTTTAATTCCTTGTATTTTTGATGGCAATCATCGCAGGTTCAAAAGAAAGCTAAACTACTTCTTATAACCTATATCCTTAGAAATAAAACGTAGAACTTTATACAATTTTTATAATCTTATAAAACTTGTGATACTGCAGGCTCCTCATTTATAGGTACCCCAATGAAAAGAAAATGTGATAGATATTAATTTTGTTTTTTTTGGGGGGGGGGGGTTATAGAAAAATACCAAACAAGCTGTTAATTCATAATGATGCTTCATTCTAACAATGCTCTGAAAAGCTGCCTGAACACCAGTACAATCTCTGAATGGCTATTACTAAAATGAAGGCCTAATATTTTTTTAAATGCACTATAAGGCAAACAAACTTAGCCTGGCCCTTGCTCGGAAAAGCTGCCTGAACACCAGTGCAATGCTTACCTGGCTATTACTACGAGGCCTAATAGAAACAATTAAATAAAAATACACTGTAAGGCATTCAAAACAAACTTAGCCTGGCCCTTGCTCGGAAAAGCTGCCTGAACACTAATACAATGACTACCTTAGAGTTATAACTGCCGAATAAAAACTAAAGGCCTTATTCTATATAGTTTTAGGATATCAGATAAGTATGCTTTGAAAGAAGTGAGCAGTCTATATTAAAGATGGAATCAGGAATTAGACATGCATTTACCTTGAAATTCAGGAAGAGAATGGCACATGCAGATTACATGTAAAATGGAATTTGCAATATCATTTTTTGTATTACAAGACACAGAACCCAATTCAGTGAACTTCATATTTTCTGTAGCAATTTGGTTCTCATAAGTTACTGAAAATTGTATGAAAACATCTTTTGCATTTGAGTAGCATTTTGCCCATATTCAATAGCACTTTTCTATGTGATACTGGATCAATTATTGCTTGAATGGGCTGCAGGATAAATTTAAATAGGAGTCGTTATAAATGAAATGTCACAAAAATGAGTCCATCTTTAATACAGATATGACATGAATGGATGTATGAGATGACATGGTAGGAAAAGACTGCATTGTGGTGGTTGTGCTGGCAATATGGATGGCTTCTGACGGAGGTAGAGGAAATTTGAAAGAATTTAGCCCAAACTTCTGATAATATCAATGGCTGCACCTCGAAGGTTCCTATAATATCGTTTTGTGCCTAAGTCATTCAAATGGACACCATCAAATCTAATAACATCAGGGTTGGAAGCAATCCCTTTTCGGCCACCTTGGCTCCATGAAAATATTCTGTCGTCACTACAACAGATAGCCTCGAATGAGGAGTTCAATTCTTCTACCCTATCATTGTAGTCCGGGACACATTTTGGAATAATTTGCCTATGGATAGTTTGCATTACACAAACCATTTTCACATTGTAGTGACGCATTAAAAACCGACAAAATTAAAAAATTCTTTGAGCCAGTACTTTTGGGACGATGGCCGGATCACACAAATCATTGGATCCTATGTCTAAAATGATGGCATCCGGATGCAGCCCCTCACCACTTTTTTAGCTGCCCCCCACATCCTTGGCAGTTTCAGACCACCTACACCATGGATATTGATTTTTGTATCCCCTTGTAAACCCAATTTTTCTTTGAATCCCAATTTTTTGGCTGAAACTGCCTCCCCTAGCCTCCTTACAAAGAGTGTCCCCATATCTGGATGGTTGTTGGTGCCAAGAGAAAAAACAAGGTGACTATATGAAACGAACTTCATGCTTCAGGTAGTCTTGAAGCAACGCACATTCAAACACTTCATCTTCACCCTCATCCTCAGGGTCCTCGCTCACATAAGTAATTTCGAACAAGGTATCATTGCCTTCATCCTTAGAAAAACTAACAATGACACCTTCACACCAGACCTCTTCGTCATCTACCAACCACAAATGCAAAATTTTCTTATTTAAAATCTCACCTGGGAAAAGTATAAGAACCTGTAAATCTCCAGCCTGAATGTCCTCCTCAATCTCCTTCGCTTTGTATGAGTACACTCGAGGGAACCCATCGTATCGAACGAAGTACTTGGCACCTTTCGCGCCCACAACTGTACCTTTGTACCAGTCCACTTTCCCCTCTTCCTCGGTGTGGTGTTCAATCCGTTTGCCAACAAGCTCCTCAGGCAATTTGATGTTACTGCCTGAAGTCAATCGCGCTTTCTTTGCTGGTGGGGGTTGTAATCTGCTTTTGAAGGCTTCCACAGCATCAACCGGAGCCAAACCAATAGCCCTGTTTTGAAAACTGGTTGATGCTGCTTCTAATTCTTCGTTGTCACAGACAATTACCCCAAGCAGAGAGATCTTCAACTGCTCAACTGTTTTTGGCTTTCCGCCAGCTGACACGTTTAGAACACCACCTTCGTTCCGGGCACCAAGTACAAACCTTCGATACTTCAGCTGTGTCTGCAGATACTTAGACTTACCTTTTACCGATTTCAGTTCGCTGAGTCTCTGGTCAAGCTCGCTCGCGGACTCCGCTAAACCACCAACAGACTTGATTTCCTTTCCCAGGAGAAGCTTTCTGGCACGATCTTGGTCTGCCTTCTTCAAGATTGCTGCCTTCTTACCAAGCTCTTTCTGTTCTCTTGCAGCTTTGATGGTGGCTAGTCGGTCCGCGTATGCTTTCTTTTGTTGGGCCTTGGACTTCTGTGCTAGCTTCAAGAACAATGAACGTTGCGAATCTTCCAGGGAAGCAGACCATTCTGATGTTTTGTTCCTCTTGTACATGATCATGTCTTCCAGCGCTATGCACGAGGCACTTGGTTTTTCCCTCATGAGGCGATCTAGCATACCAAAGTCGCGTTCCACTGTAGTGTTTGTTGTTGGCACACTCTGCATTTCTCTGTGCTGGTCAGCAGACACCCTGGAATACTTGCCACCTTTCAAATGGTCAGATAGCATTCTCTCACTGAGCATTTTGAAAGATGAACAGAGCATTTTCAGCAGCTGTTTGACCATTCCGTCGAGCTCACAGGGCTTCATCAGGCTGTCGTACACAGAGTTCTTCTTCAGAGGAACATCAGAGTAGAGGATGTCGCTGCCAGTTAGTAAGTCTGTGGAGTCTTTGCTCCATTTCGCGAGGCACTCAAGAAGCCTGTCGTAACGTTCGTTCATCGCTAGCACGTGCTTTTCTTTCTCCATTGCCCGCCAGAGTGGTCCAGTGATGACTTTGTCGATAATACCCAAAGATTTGACACCAGCTATGTACTGCGGAACTTCAAGATCCGCAGCAACAGCCAGCATCAATTTGTTCTCTGACTTGTGCCTATTGAAGAAAACCAAGAGATGCTTATACAAGTGATACACACCAGCTCCATTGTGAAATAGGATATTAAACCTATTTCCTTTAAAAGGGGCTAATGGGACGTCATTGACACCAAACTCTGCAGATAGAAAGGCCCTAAACTGTGCTGCTTTGCCACTCTTCTCACAACCACGGTCCTGAACGCCTTTGCACACAGTGCGAACAAGCCGTTCAGTCCCACCTTCATCCTTCCCCGCAAAGCCGGTCACAGCTAGGGCACCTACTTTCTCCTCACCAAAAATCATCTGCTCCCAAGCCTTCATTGTTGACGATGCTTGTTCAGCAAGACCAACAACAAAGTGCATGCCACAGAAAAACTCATTGAGTTCTTTGGCTTTCCCTCTCTGTGTCAATGACAAACTGTCCCAGTCACCCCTTACGGCTGGCAGAAACTTCCCTCTGAAATCAGCAAGAAGTTCATTGAACTTTTTCTGGACGGAGTGTCTATCACTCATGACATTCTTGATTTTTGTCAAGAAACAACCCAAGTCGAGCTTTACCTTGTCCTGCCCACCAAGATCGACTAGATCTTGTACAATCTCTTCCAATACTCTTCCAATAAAGTTGTGACAGCTGTACCATCAGCTGTCTCTCGCACTCCAAGAGTGAATACCTTACCTTCACCAAAACTGACATCGTAGGACCCATAATGATGGCCAAACTTAGTCGAGCCATCACTGTGTAGAGTGAGATTGTCATCTTCCAGAACTGCATCGCAGAACTGAAGTTGGGCCATGGCCCTTGCCTCAAAAACCATTTCCTTGGCAAAGGTGGCCTTAGGCAATCTCTCTACATCAAGGCCTACAATGCCCTTCAGCACTGTGCGCACAATGTCTTCACAATTATTGCTTCCAACATTCAGGCACATCAAGTGCTGGTAAACACTCCTAATACTATCCCTGTACTTACCTTTCACTATAGTACTTACCTTGCCGCATTCTTTGTCGAGGATATCGTCTAAACGCTCCTGTAGCTGCTCCATCTGTTCTTCTCTGTAGTTGAGTCGTTCACTCACATCCTCGAACTTTTGTTGGCTGGTAGAGGCGGCGGCTTTTTTCTTGTAATACCTTACCTGTTTCTTGGCTCGCTGCAATTGGTAACTCTTTTCCACGATGGTGCTGGTGTGCTTCTTGCTCTGTTGTTTCAACTCCACGTCCTTGCCTTTCAGCTGCTGCTTCAGTCGTACTATCTTCTCTGTCTTCCGTTGTTCCCGTCTCGCGATGTTGTTAGAGCTTCCTTTGTCCAGTTGAGTCCTCCGTGTCTGGCTATCCTTTGCGATACGACGTTCGATGGCGACATCCCTTTCCAGCTGCTTCACTCTTTCCTGTAGTAGCTCACGCTCAGCAAGAACCTCTTCCAGTACACTACTCTGCGATGAGGTTTTCTCTTTCAGGTCTTCAAAGTCCCTCTGAAGCTGCATGTGATGTTGTTGCAGTCTTGTGAGCTGTTCTACGACAGTGGGAGTGAATTCGACGGTGGGAGTAAATTCGACGATGGGAGCAGATTCGACGGTGGGAGCTGATTCGCTATCCGGCTTAAAGATAAGACTTTAGAGACACTTGGCGCAAGAAATTACACAACTTACCTTTGCTTTTCAGCTTTGACAAAGCACGTCTTGTTTTTACAACTTGCAACACTTTGGAATGAACAGATCTTTCTTTACAATTTAAAACACTTGAATCAAAAAAATTGCTTACAACTTTAATGAAAGATCTTACTTGATTAGCACATTTACACATTCCTACCATATTCCACAATTCAAACACTACACCATTTGAAAGTCGAGTGCTAGGCAGTCTGACATTTAACACTGAGTCAGACTCAGAGCTAGGCCTAGGCCCTTCCTCAGCGTGATCTGACAGAGCTGCTTTCACACTCTCAAAAGATATACCTACCTCTTCACAAAAACCTACGTTTGCCATCGTTCGGTTATAAATTACTTACCCTTTCCGAACAATGTCACTGGTAGCTCTTGAAATGTAGTTTGCGATGAATTTTCTTCGAAATTGTTTTGCGTGAGTACAGTTACTTCCGAACGTAGCATTTAGCAGTAAACAATGTGTATACGTAATTAGCGTGCAATTCCAACACACTACCGCGTACCTAGCAACAGCACATAAAATTGCGCGAAATTTCCGGCTGGTCGCGAGGGTAGCCATTTTCGTATATCTATCAGGTAGCTGCTGTGAGTCATAGCCAATCTGCTACAAGCCAGACTTAGAGGCGGGGCTTAATCATCAAAAACGGACCTTTCTACTAAAAGTAGGGGCGGCAGCTCAGTGTTGTTTTAAGAAAGAAAATCATTTAAGTATCAAATAAAGCAATAAAATAGCATATATGGCTAGTTAAATTGTTATTATTACCCTTCTATAAGCAACAAATGAAAGTTTCATATGTTTAAAAAATATATATAACATAGGACCCTATTTTGGCCAATACCACTTTTGAAAGACAATTCCATTCTCTTTCAAATGACGTATAGATGTTGGGGGTGGGATTTAGTCTTTGCCTGCCGCCGATTGAACGAAGAAAAAATGGCAACCCGGAAGTTGTGACCAAAATTCATATCGCTGTATACAACTCTACAAGCTGGTCACAGTGTGGGGCAAATATTCATTCACGAATTTCCCAAAGATTTCGAGGCCGTTTGCAAAGATACTTTTATTTGACGTTGGGTAAATGTGTTCTTATGATTTTAAAACCAAAAATATAACATTTAATGGTAAGTTCGACAAATAATGATTTTTTTTAAAAACTAATTCCCAGCGGGCGCTGGGCGGTACAGTTACGCGAATCCGGAAAAAATACGCTTGTGCGTGCGGCAGCGCTACCGTTAGATAATTTTTTGTCAGCTTTGCAGAGATTCAGTATGTCGACAAGATCACTTTGATGAATAAGAAAGTTTATGAAAGTTTTCTTTATGACTAGTAACATTTAGCATTTACAGTAAGAGGAAATCAATACATCCATTAAGTCTTTATTGGATAATGCATGCTCCTCCCATTTTTTATCCAGCTGCATATGACAACTGAAATGAGTTGTCATTCCAGATTTGTACTCAGGTGCCAATGACTCAAACTTATCTCTGATTTAATTGCATGGTCTGGTTTGGACTGAAACTTGTACTGGACTTGGACTAGCTAGAATCAGACTTGAATTCTGATCTACTGGACTCTACTACAACACTGACAGTACATAATGAGCATTATTTAGGTGCATAAATAACAAGATTATTATTATTTTTTTTGGGGGGGGGGGGGCTTTGCAATATGCACTTATAAAAGACTAACTCTCATGGCTGAGAAACTTGGGTATTCCCATTCCTTTCCCAGAACAAAAAAAGAAGATTCAGTTGATAGCCAACATGGATCTTACCTTGCTGTTTGCTTTCACTACAATACGTTTTAGTGATCACTTACAACACCGATACATGACTCCTCACACACTTCTTGAATTGGAAAGTTATGTATAGTGTACTGAGGTTCCTTCATATACAATTTACAAATGTTGTACTTTTGGTCTAGTCTACACACACTAACTCTCAACTGGCACATAGTGGTACTGTGCTTTATACGTGACCCGTCATACGGGATACAGAACGTCACGGCCAAACGGCACTACCAAACCATCCCATTCTTACAAACCAAACTCCCAGCCACCCACTGAAACATTCCAAAAAACACAAAAGGACGACCAGCACGCAGCGAAACAAAACAGCCTTTCCCAGCACACCACCGTCCAAAAAAGGCAGCCCCAGATAAACGGCGAATGTCAGACTTCACCGCCTCCTGGACTGCCTGCCAACTGGCAGATTTCGCCCTAAAAACATCACATCTATTCCTCGAAATATTTTTTTTTTACAACAGAACAAACAAAAATAATACGCTGCAACACAGCAACAGAGGATCTAATCCATATAAAACAAAGCCCTGTCCTACCGACCAAGAACGGTCTCCCGTTAAACGGTCGGTCCAGGACTGAAACGACTCCCACAAGTTCAAAAGGTTGGAATGCCAAAAAACATGGGCAGTACTTTCTAAGCTGTCACAGCCGGTCCTCGGGCACAGTCCATCACCCACTCGCCAGTGATACCTTTTCAGATTGGTCACCAAGGCACCGTGTGCAATTCTCCACGCAAGATCACGGAGCCTGCAACCATTCAGCCTTGAATGCACCGAACGCCATACTTCGACAGGATGACGTCCCTGTACAAAAATTGCATTCAAGGCCCTATCCCGCAAGGAACTGAGAACATCAGCATATTGAATGCATTTCACTTTGGCACCCCCTGGCACAACGAATGGGGCAAGTCTGGAGTCCCTTTTACGAAAATTTTCTGCAAATTGATAAGTTGTCGAGATGGTAATGTGACAAAATTCAGAAAATTGACGTTTTCACGAGATAACGGATCTCGTCAATGCATCAATTTTCTGCAAATTGACGAGTTGCACACTTACTGCTAGCGACTGTTTATAATATAGCGGAGTTGAACAAAATGTCGGTCACCGATTGTGTGGAAGTTCTAGTTATTTATGGAAAACATGGCCGGAAGCATCTCTACCCAGGGGGGAAAAGTACTAGAATATAATGCGAAAAGTGAGGGAGGTGTAAGTACGGAAGACGTAACATTCTATAAGTACAGCCTTATTTCGTTAATCGTGTAGTCGTTATCCTAGAAGTTCTGTGTTCGTCAGTTGAACAAGGAAGCAGGCTACAGTACAGGCCTAGGCTAGGCCTAGCGCGAGAAGTCCTTGAATTGTAGAAGTAAAGTAGACCCGGCTATGGTTATGTTAAAGCACGACGTAGATATGCTACATTGAAACTAGTAGTAGCTGTATCCATTCTATTTAACCTAGTAGTAGTAGGTCTTAAGTTAATCCATCATGAAATCGCTCGTGTTTTGAAGATGTTCCTCATTATTATATACTATTGTTTCTATTAGGACCAGAATTTTTAATATCCCTGGGAGGTAAATTGTGCTTCGTCAAATTTGGATGAGCCTACAGTAGCTGCCTGTGTGTACTTATTATATATAGGCGAAGCCTTCATTGAGTGGAAGCCTATAATAATCCTTTCATATAAAACTCTTATAACTTAGACCTCAAGGTAAGTGGAAGATTTTGCAATTTGAACCACATTCAGTCGAAGAACCCTTTTGTGGATATACTGTAAACAATATCTCAAGAAGGAAAGCTGTGAGAGATCATATGATATGTATGCAGGTGTATCACACTGAATAAAAAAGGCTATACTGTAGGTCTTAGTGTCTATTGGTCAGCAACTTTCATTGTGAAGTTATTGTTTGTCACATCTCAATAAGTCTTGCTGTATTACTTGCTAAGCATCTCCTGCCTATAGGATACAGAATATGAAATATATGTAAGATTCATCTTGTTACATTGTCAAAACCACAATGCAATATTTGATTCGGGTCTATTTTAACTCAATTTTAGCTTTCTTCGTATGCATTATATTTCAAACACTTGTCTTTTACTTCTATATTATTGCAACTTTATAGTGATATAGAAGTAGAAGAGCCCATCTTTCTCAAATATTTTGACACCGACTGGGAGCAGTGGGTGGATCTCACTTCAACCTTTGCTCTAGAGAGGAAGCTGAAAATTTAAGTACGTGAGTATACACACTTATATTAATTTCTGAAATCAAAAGAACTATTTTTTTTTCAAAATCAATCAATTAATCTTAATAATATTGCTGTAAAAAAGTTTCCAATTAACTACTGCATCTGGTACAGTACAGACAAAGTATCATGATGTAAATATATTATGTTGCAGTAATATGTCAGTGTTAGATATGACCTGAAAATGTGCCATCCGCATTATGACATGTCACATATTGAACCTATAAGCAGCTATATACAGTGTTTTTGTCACCACACTTCACCTGTAAATACAGATGATCAGTCCTTACCTTGTGCTATGATCTCAAGATACAGTAACAGTCTCATTCGAGTCATAATTTGCTCAAGTCATACTTTCAAACTAATGTATGCTAACGAAGTCAGCTCACTGTATGCAATTCTAGAAATCTTTCGTCGAGGTATATCATTATATGAAACCAAAATTATTAGTAGTTACTGCTAAAAGCCATACATTTATAGTATTGATTTTGCCTTTTGAATTTTATTTTCTAACATATATTACAAAAGTAATTAAATGAACTGTTAGTACTGACCTGCATTGTATGTTATATAATATCTTGTAACGTAGATCTTAGGCAATACATTCAGTACATACAATTTTCAATTTCTTTATGGTCTATATATTGCACAGTACAAGAGGATGACCAGCCCGGAACTTCAGACAAGGACTCTCCAGGTTAAGTTTCCCTTTTTCCTTCTTCAATTCAAGAACAAAATATGTAACTTCTTTACTTGTGATGTTTGAACAGCTGTTTCCAAATTAACTAGACAACCATCTTTGTGTGTTTTCGTCTTAGGAACCACTTCAGGTCCTAATTTTAATACAGATTCCCTAGCAGGGTTATGTGTATGTGTGTGTTATTCCAATGGAAACAAAATATTATGTTGCAATACTTCAATGTGTAAATTTAGAATGATTGAGAGGCCCTTTACTACAAAATGTGTTCTTCATATAAGACCATGCATTCATTGTGACATCATGATTGGCACAGCATAACCATGCATAAATTTGCAGTAATTCGCCTTAAATACTTGCACTGTATAAGCGTTTGTCTTACTTCGCCTGCCTGCTGTTCATTGTTGAATTGCATTTAATAACCGATAGAAGCGAAGAAGTCCATCACCTATAGAGTACACAAACAACCTCTGATGACGAATCGAGCTGCAAAACATACTGTGCTTTTTACGTGCAAAGAAACGGACACGGACCAAAGGTCAACAAAACCAAAAACAATCCGTCTGTTTAACAAGCACCAAAAACCCAACTGAAAACCCACAAACAGAAATCTCTCACTAACCCACAAATGTATAAAATATAGCGTTTAACGTGACCGTGAAAAGGACACGGACCCAAAGGCCAACAGAACCAAAACAATAAAGCTCCACAAACCAGCCCCAAAAAGCCAACCCCAAACCCATATTATGTAAGGACCACACAAACCCCCCACCCCACACATAACAACTAACTAACTCCAAAACTCATCCGGGGTACGCCGTCCCGATAGCAGACGACAGGCTTGCGCATTACCTGCGAAATTTTCCCAATACGGGTCTTTTCAAGCCCCTAACAGTATTCCCCCTTTTCTTACGAGGGAGCAGAGTTCTTAACTCCTCGTCAACCTTGGTCGAGTGGACCTCCGTCAGGAACAGGAGGTCCACTAGCGACCATCGTGTCCGGTATAGCGGAAGCGGCTGCGGGTAGGGTGGAAGGGCCACTCGAGTCAATGAGATCAGTGGCCTGTTTTGTCTCATCAAACCAATCGGAGGACTCCTTAGCCACAACTAATAAGGCTGTAGTGCAGTCCTCCATTGGCGAGTCAGAATCTGGGCCACTTAATGTCTCTTGGGCCGGTTGACTCGGGGCCCGACTAGTATCACCGATAGCGGGCGTAGCTACCGGTGAACCAGTACAAGCGGCATCCTGCGCCGCGTGCCACTCCGCTAGTACCATCTCCGCCGTTTTGTCCTGCTCTGCCTCAGTGGGCAGGCTGGCAGTCTCGGCAAGTTCGATCAGGGGAGAGGTCGGACACGAAAGGGGGAACAAAGCCTCCATCGGGGCGCTAGTGTCGGACACTGGGGCGATGACAGGAGCATCATGTGGTACGGTGTCAGAGGCCGGGACAGGGACCGCTTCAACCACGCCCGTAGCCACTCTCGCGGCGTATGAGCGGTCTGGGCATAAACGGGCGAGATGGCCCGTTTTCCCACACGAGTTGCAAACGATATCCCCTTTACACTCGGCCAGGGTATGCCCAACCTGTAAACAGCGGCTACACCGCTTGTTCGGGCACAACCTGGCCTCATGCCCTTCCAGCCCACACCTCCAACAAGTGCGAGGCTGGCCCGGGTATGCAACGTGGGCCCTGTGCCCATTAGCCCACAAGGTAGAGGGGATATCGGACTTGAGTTCAACTCTAACTCGTCTAGTCCCGGTCTTGACACCCATACATTCAAGGAATTCCGGCTCCTCGTAGCCGGTCACTTTCCCGAAACGCCCCAGTGTCCGCACAACAACCTGTTCAGACATGTCCAGAGGGAGATGGAGGACTGTCACCCACACCGAACTGTCATACGGTGTGACCTTCAGTCCCTCAACTCCCTCCAACACATGGACGCCTCGGACGCGGGCAGCCTCCGAGGTAAACCGTACATCAAAACAATTCATACCCCAGAGAGGTTTACGCTGAAGCGCGTCAACCTCTCCAGGGACCTTTAAACCAACAGAACGCAAAACTGAAAAAACTTGTACGGGGACGACCTTAGCCTCCCCCGAAAAACTCAACAATACGATTTTGCTGTCACGGCGAGCCGCCATGACAGCTAGGGGTGTGGCAAAGCCACGCACCTATACACAAACCAAAACGAAACAAACTCAAAACACACAAACTACACTAAAACAAACTGTAAACTAATGAAGGGCCAACGTAAAAACACAATAAAGCTGTGGTCAACGAAAGGTGGAGAGCAGCCGAAAACACGTCCGCACTCCACGAGAACTGAACTGAACCTCTGTAAAACATACTGTACAGTAGCTGTAATTATTGCCTGCTACAAAGAGGACTGACCAATGGACCTGGTTTCAGTTACATGTTTCATGGTGAAGAGACCATGTTAAAACATAATGCAAGGGCATAACATGGTCTTCAAACCATAAAGTTGTTTTGTTATTAATCTTTTTGTATAGTTTCCATCCACTTTGCATCTTGAGATAAATTTGATATGATGGTCATAACCATCATTATGCATATCTTGGTATGTCTTTAATTTCATCGGATACTTAATATTCTTACTTCTTCTAGGATCAGGTGCAAAACAAAAACTGGTAGAGGTTATGTAAAATTTGAAGGGTGCACTAAAAAAAAACAGACAATCTGTGAATTGTACATGATGATTGAGTCAATCTTTTTAATTTTGCTTAAACTTTTGCCCATAGAACAAGCAATGGCAAGTAAACCTGTATGTTGTAGTCCGTTTGCCATAATTGAGATGGCTTACATTGCTTAGTATTTATGCATCCCTTAAATGTTTATTGTTCAGTCCCTGTTAGTACTAATAGACATGGCTAGATAACCACTTGCTTATTCCTCTGAAGTGCTTTGCTATTTGAAATGCCTCTTTGAAGAGGATTTGCTTGGAACTGTATACTGCAGTGTGAATGTAGCATTGATCATGTAGGCAGATATGATCAATGATGTATAGCTAAAGACCAAAATATGAGAATTAGCTTCACTTTCAAGCATGTTGTTTCTTCAAATGTTTTCTTCAGAAGCTTCGTCTGTCTATCATCATGACTTATTAAAGCAACATTGACATAAGAAAGAGGAATATTGTTAATCTGTTTGAACATGTGGTTAAAAATGCTGACAGGGCAAAAATTAAGCTATTTATATAAGTGGGCTACATTCTAAGGCTCTCTGGAATTAATCCCTGCAGGTATCACATTTAATCTTCCTACAGTAATATAAAAAGGTAAAAATAACCTGCCAAGATGACATTCAAGAAAACTGCATTTGAAAAGTTCTTTTCACTTCGATCAGTCATATAAAAAGGATGAACTTCCCCTTTTGAGTCATTTAACTTCCAAGTTCCTTCATGTGCGCAAGTATTTATATCTGATTGAATCCTTGCAATTTTGTTTCTTTTAGGGGCAGGACCAAGAAAGGAAGAAAAAACCAACTGTCAAAGTACAACTTGGCTGGCATAATTTCAAGTTCCAAAACAAAGCATATTCACAAGTCGAACGGAGGTGGCGGAGTTATTATGTTGTGGGTGCCAAGACTAACAACTTACCAGGCATTACAAGAAATTGCAATTAAATTTTTTTCCTGCTGGCAAAAGCGGCCACCTTGGCTACAGAGATTCATAGGATTTTTATCTAGGCAACAGCCGCTGCGAATCTTATGATGTCCCCTCATTCTCTGTGGAGGGTATTTTCCAAGAAGGAGGTAGCAGAGCGAGGATTTATCTTTATTCAAGGCTAAAGGTGAGACTTATCGCAAATGGGCTCAATTGGATCAAACTATAACATCTTCCATAACAGGAACAGTCATTAATAATTCACTCATAGCTAATTTCAGTTCATTTACAAAGTAAATGAAAAACAATGGCCTTCATGTTTCCTTCACTGCCCACAGGCTGCAGTATTTCATTTCTTATGTTTTATACTTACAAACACTATATCAGACCCGCCTAAATGGATTTACTTGGGTTATATTCTCTTTGTCTTTACAATTGTCTTTCAAGTTCTTAAAATACAGGCTCTTTGCTATTCATTCACTATAAAATGTGTTGACACTACTAGTGTGTGAGACTTAGGATAAATTTAAATTGTACATATGTATATCCTGAGGATAAGGTATTTATTGCCAGTGATGCGGTAGAGTGGATTTCTTGACAGTTAGGCTATATTGCTGTCATTTAGAATTAGGGATTAGTTACATGTAAGCTTTATCAAGCCATAAAAAACAATTGTTGTCAGCGTTAATCCGTGACATTCCTCTAGTTTGCTTTTAAGTCACCTTTGCCGGGTACAAAATTGAACAATTTCAAATATAAATATCTCAACAATGGCATGTAGTAATTCAATACAAAGTTTATAAGCTTGCTTAAGCATCTACGCCATCTTTAACATATGAAAGATATATTGAACTCTGGAGCTTTTTATTAAGAGTACATATTTCTATTAACTAAAGTACAAGAATTTGACGTGCATAGGGCTCCAGAGTATTTGAAATCCCTCTACCTTTAAAACAAAGCAAGTGTTGCACATTTTATCATTTTTTTAATGCCTATAAATTAGTTACCAGTGTCATGATTTTTATTTTGATGTAAAGATAAACCTACATGTGTTTTATGTATGTACGGTGTATGTATTAGTTAATGTGTGTGTTTTTAATGCTAAGCATACTACGACAATATCTCACAATGAGTAACTTTGGTAGGCCCCATACCGTGGATGACCCATATTGGGTGGATGAACAAGATTCTTTATAATTGATGTAAAATGTCATCTGAGGGTCACTGTAAGACTAAAACTGAAAACCTTGTAATACATTATCTCCAGACAGCAAACATGAATATTTTAGATATGTCATGTGTAGATGGGTCTTATTGAGAAGATGAACCCTGTATGTTTTTGTGTAGGTCAAAGGTCACCTCAGGTTAAATTATGAACACTTTGTAAAGAAGATATCTTAAAATAGGAAACAAGGATGATTTCGATATGTGGTATATAGCTGTGCCATATTAAATAGATGAACTGTTGTGTTTTTGGTGGAGGTCAAAGTCATATCGGGAGAGGAAAATCTGAACACAGTATTAAAACAATATCTCAAGATAGAAAGCATTGATACTATTTATATCTCATGTTTTGATGGATGTCACCTGAGAAATCTCTGAAAACTGAAAACCACATGATTGTGATATTTAGCTAGAAAGCATGGACACAATTAGTTCATTCAGTACTTATTACAGGTGTGTGGATGCATTATGTTGAACGTAAAGGGGTAAAGGCTATTGTTTTGATTTGGCGACGGTCTGTAAAGACACAATACAATATGACCTATTTTTGTCTTGTCTTTTGTACACGTTTAGGAGCCATTTCTGATGAACATAAAGTCAAAGTCTTTCCATAAGAAGTCATTGAAAACTCCTTGAAATACAGTTTTAGATTTTGGTAGAAGTTACTGGTTGTACATGTAGCTATACCTTTTCTTTTGTTGTCTTTTTCTTATAAAGACCATGAGGGCAGTGGACGAGTCTGAGACATCCAGTCATGATGATCCAGATTTGATAAACCCATTTGCAGAGACTGCAGGGACATTTCCAAGCTCTATGGGTATGCAGCAGGTTTCCGAAACTGTAGAACATTCTTCAACATTGCCACAACATTTGTTACCTACAACCAAAGAAACCAGTCAGCCCTCTACTTCTGCCTCATCTAATAGTATTCCATTACCAGACAACATTGACTTCAGTCTGCAACTCCAATCACCTGGAACACCAAATGTAAGTTACTTTAGTCATTTGATTTATCGTTTGACAGGATATCAACAGTTGACTCCAGTTTTCTTGACATTGACTCACTTTGCGTACAGGATAAATGTAGTAACTATATACCACCTATGTCAGGAATTAAGTCCAAGTTAGAAGAGAACAGTTAAAACTCTGCATAGCAACAATTGGCTGATAAAAGTCAATTTGAAGTTAATGTAATCACCTGAAATTGTAGATATAAGTTATAATAATGTATTGAGGTTATTTGTCATACATTGATTGACAAAGAAAAACACAAAATATCATGTCATATGAATTGTCTATTTGCAGGTGACATTCAAACCATGTGGAATATGTGCAGACAGAGAAAGGGATGCTTTCTTCATACCATGTGGGCACTCTTTGTGTACACCTTGTGCTTTATCCTTACAGGATGGCAATGATGGATGTCCACATTGTTAATGTTCAGTTGACAAAGTAGGAAAGCTTTTTGATTAGATGAAACCTCTATTCTGAAGGTTCAATCACAAGTTGGGTATTACTTTCCTTGCCATTACAAGCTATACTTTACTGAACATCACCCTTTAAAGTCGAAAACAAAAGTTTTTCATGTAGCTAGAAAGATAACCTTTAGGATTGCATGGAGACATTAACGTTATGATTATATTGTGATCACTGTTTCTTAAGTTTTGTGCTTGTTTTGGTTTCTTCAGCTATGTTAAAAAGCTTCTGCATTCAGTGTATATGTTCTGTTCATGTCTAATAATTTTTAAATATAAAAAAAATGTGAGAGAAAGTAAGGGGACAAATAAATGAACTTATTCACTCTGTCTGATGGGTTTGCCTTTTGAGCATGTGTGGTGGTAATGTGTTAAATTCATTGTACCTTTGGAAATGATATATCAAGTGAAATCAAGCACATTCTTCAGTAGAGTATCTCATATGACTTTTCAAGTACCCTAGGGGCAATATGAAAAGTTTACACAGGACATATGTATGAGACTTTACTGTATAATCCCCCGCCCCTTCCTATGCGGCTTCACCAACGTGGGGACCTGGCTACGGCTAGGGCTTAACAGGTGGATACACTTTGGAATGTAAGATAATCCCTCATTTTAATTACAGATTGGACTGAATCTGTGTTGACATGCTGATGTTTTTATATGATCTGGTGTTGTACTGTTGATGGTTAAAAATGAACCAACAAAAGGAGAAACATAATCTTCCCTTAGATAAGCCATTGTGTTAGAACGAGGAAGAATGTGTACGGAAATTCTTTCTTGTTATGAGATGAATTCCCAGCTGTAGATTTGGCATGCTGCCCTATGTTAAAGGAAGGGTGATTTTATGGGTTGTGGGAATATTCTCTTCCAGACATATTTTTGTTACTTTTGTAACTAAAGATGATATATATCATTTGAAAATTAAGAGATTGTATTATTTAATTGATCAGTTTTCCTTGTACCCGTTGAATGATTGTAAAGGTGTTAAACAGGATATATGATGATGTAACACAATATTTACTTTGAGGTTACCCAATTTGCAAGTTGATGAACTCCATTATAAAACTTTACATTTGTTAATACTTTGCCTGCTCTCGTATTACCCTCTTTGACAGTTGCATTAGTTGTTGGACTTCACTTTAAACCTCATATCAGATAGTATGATAATACTATATTCACGTTCAGTCTGCTCTTAAGCAGTTTATCAGTTGCTGAACTTTGCTTTGAACTTGTCTTGAACTCTGTCTTGAAATTTTACCTGGAGGAAGAATATTTAAAGATACTTTACTAGTTTTAGAAAGTTTCAGTAAATATTGATATGATTATACAGTGATCATTTGTATAAATTTAAATTTCTGTTATGAGAAATTATGATATGAAATTAGTAACTATCGGTACTATCAAGGAACTATAACACAAATCTGATTGGAAATAGATTTTGATATTTTACAAGCTTTCAGTTTTGTTGTCTTTTCTAATAGTCTGAAGCCATAAGTGGGGATTCAACTGTTAAGAGTGGCACACAGGGAGCTGTCTGTACGGAACTAATATTTATTTAGTCAGCACAGGCAAAAGTGTGAGATAATTGTAAACCATGATATCCTATCGATCATACTATACACCTCGTACTTGTAAATAAAATATATACGAACTGATTATTCGCAGGGCAGCCCGGCGAATAACGTACACAGACACACCTTATTCGCAGGGTTGTGACGATTTTTAAAATAGGTTTCATTAGGTTTTGCTATTGATACCAGCCAGTTTAGGGGCCTTCAAAAAGCCAACCCTGTTGGGCCAAAATACTCTTAGCCACTTCATAAGCTAATTTTTGGAACCCCAGCAGTTCAATTTTATTTGCTTATTTTAAGGAAACTTATCTTGGGATTACCCAAAAGCCGACATTGCCTGAAAGCCAATATGGTCAAGGTTGTGACACTCCCCCCCCCCCTGGTTCAGTCTTAAGGCAATCCCAAAGGCAAATAAATTCCTAAAATATAGGGGCTCCCAATTAAGACTCTGAAGAAGATAGCTGGTGCCCAAAAGCATATTCGAATAGCCCCAAAAGTTACTGAGCCCGTTAACCCAGTCTAAGGCTGCCCTATATATGAATAAGGTGTATGTGTCTGGCTATTCGCAAGCTAGTCTTGCAAGTAAGATGCTTGTGTCTGGCTGTTCGCAGGGCAGCCCTGCAAATAGGGTGTCTGTGTCCGGCTGTTCGCAGCGCTGCCCATGGAATAAGATACTTGTGTCCGGTTATTCGCAGGGCTGCCCTGTGAATACCGTGTATGTGTGTGGCTATTCGCAGGGCTGCCCTGCGAATAAGCCCCACCAAAAATATAAGGTCAGCATATATCAATATGTGAATTTATCTAGTTAAAAATGTGTGCAAATAATGTGCATTTCCTAGCAATGCATAATATTAAATGCATCTATGCCGATTAAGCCAATGTCCGTAATCAAGGGCGGCGGAACCGGGGCACAGGGGGCACGTGCCCTCCCCCCACTTTTCCTCAGGTTAAAAATGTGCCCTTATTCTACATAAAAATTTAGGTGTCTCAAGTTAGCAAGAAGCCAGGCAACCAGAATGAACACCCATATATATATATATATATACTACAGCCCTATTTTCCTTTTTTTTATCGGCAAACTAAATTTCATTACGGATGCGGTCCGCGTATTTTTTTTCCCAGGACGAACGTGGGCATCGGCCAATCAAATCCCAGTGTAAATGACTACTATGTCATTTAGCATGATAAGGGTTAACCTCAGTGACATTACACGAGTTTTTCTTTTTGGACAAAATGTCCTAATCAGAAGCAGGTTTTGAACATGAAACACAAATGTTCTTGATCTGATCCATATCTTAATGTAATTCCTTTCACAACGAAACAAAACTTACCTATGAATACAAGCACACCCGCTGTATTGTTACATTTCAGCAGGTCAGAGCAATGAATAAAGGTATACAACAAAACTAATGTATTCTCTGCTTACTCATGGATGCTGTTTTCCTGTGCATGTCCACCATACTGTTGACGGCACACGTAGTAGGCTGTCTGTAGCACCCATGGGTTCAGGCACACATCTTCAAAACCCTCGCTGTGTGTGCTTTTTACGTGCTAAGAAACGGACACGGACCAAAGGTCAACAAAACCAAAAACAAACCCAGTCTGTAAAGCAACAACTGAAACCCATCAATCTCTCACTAACGCAGCGTTTAACGTGACGCGAAAAGGGCACGGACCCAAAGGCCAACGGAAGCAAAACAAATAAAACACTACAAACAGGCCCCAAAAAGCCAACCCCAAACCACAAAGAGAAAAATTAAACCAACCTATAATATGTAACGACCACACAGCCCCCACACCTACCAACTAACTCACTCCAAATTTCATCCGGGGAACGCCGTCCCGATAGTAGACGACGGGCTTGCGCCAGCGTCTACGAAAGGCAGTGTCGGGAAGCCGTACATGGTCCGCCTCCATGCGCAACCTGATGTCACTCTGCACGAGGGGGACAACATCCTCTGCCCTCCAGACGTCCCCGTCGAAAACTAGGCGGCATCTGCTGTTCCAGATGTGTCTCCTGATGACAGCGGCAAACAACAACAGCAGATCCCTAACCCAGGTTGGGCACACAGGGGGCAACAAACCATACAAAACAAAATCACTACTAATGGCCCACTGTGTGCAACCAATAACACCAATAACGAAGGCGTGAAACCAATCCCACACAAACCGGACAAAGGGACAAAAGGTGTTGCATAGTCTCGATGGCTTTACAGCCCACACGGGGACAAATCCCATCACCTAATCGCCACCTGACTAGGCGAAAATGGTTAGTGATGAGGACCCCCATGTGCAATCCTCCACGCCAAGTCCCTGAGACGGCTATCTAGTGACTTGCAACACACAGACCGCCACACATCTGGAGAGATGGCGGTCCGGCAAGCCGACGGGCACACAGGCGCGAGCATTGAACGAAACAATGGTGGGTATAACACAGAGTATAGACCCCAGAAGGGCGTGTCGCCTTTGGCCGGTTATTGGAAAAGGATCCGGGCCAGTGGTGTCGAAAAAGAAACCCACCCCAGTACCTAACAAAAAAAGCAAAGGGAAACGAAGGATTTTCAAAAGCAACAAAAACACCTTTCAAGAGGAGAAAGCGCAGTTTAGATGGTAGGTGGACCAAACCAAGCCCACCGCTCAAGGGGGTCTTATACAGAACGGTCCTTTTGACAAGGTTTGGTTTGCGCTTTCCCCAAATGAAATGAAAAATGATCCTCTCCAGTCGCACCAAGGCATGATCCGGTGCGGCGATCACCGTACCAGGATACCAAAGGAGAGGAACAATAAACCTATTTACAACTGTAACCTTCCCAGGGAGGGAGAGCCACCTGTGACTGAATGTGTCGAGCCTTGCCTCCACCTGATCAGCCTTCTCGGCCCAAGTGGTGGCCTCCGGGGCACCATAACCTAGCCAGATGCCATTTACCTTGATCATGACATCTGACCAAGT
The DNA here is from genome assembly GCF_037975245.1 of Apostichopus japonicus. NCBI lineage: Eukaryota > Metazoa > Echinodermata > Holothuroidea > Aspidochirotida > Stichopodidae > Apostichopus > Apostichopus japonicus. The sequence continues at coordinate 21,006,262 of NC_092577.1, forward strand.
AGCATCGAACGGGAGGGATTGGCCGCGCCAACCTCCCAATCGCAGCCCTTTGGTCTTGGACTTGTTCAGTCTGGCACCAGTAGCTTCTTGGAAGGTGGTCAAAACCTTCGATAAAGGCTTGAAGGAGGCGAGGTCCGACACAATACAAGTGACGTCATCGGCATACTGCACGCATTTAACTCTAGCCCCACCCGGTACGTTGAAGGGTCGAAATCCAAAGCATCTGTCCAGCGAGGTACTGAGCGTTCGCTGAAGAGAACATACAACAACGGGGAGAGGGGACAACCCTGACGGACTCCTCTTCGAACCGGGAAGGGACCAGAAGTTAATCCGTTAACAGTGACAATGCTCGTGACGTCCTTGTATAGTAACGAGACCCAACGAATATATACGGAGTTCAATCCGAAGGACTCTAAGGTTCTGAACAGGAAGTCGTGATCTACCATGTCAAAGGCCTTTTCCTGGTCCAGTGAGACCAGTGCACATGGCAAATCACGAACTTTAACAAACTCGATGAAGTCTCTCATCAACCAGAGGTTATGTTGAATACACTTGCCTCGCACAGCACAAGTCTGGAGAGGACCTACAATATCCGGCATGACGTCCGATAAGCGATTTCCTAATGCTTTGGCCAGGATTTTGTAGTCCACATTTAACAGCGTTATTGGACGCCTATTTCTAGGGTCCAAAGGGTCTCCTGACTTTGGGAGGAGAACAATATTTCCAACCCGCTGTGTTTGGCTCATGTAATTCAACTGAAAAGCGGTAGCGAACACATCTCTCAAGTCCCCACCGAGGACCTCCCAGAAGGTCCTATAGAACTCTGCCGGGAGGCCATCGGGACCGGGGGACTTTCCCTTCTTCATCGCTGCTACCGCTGTCCAGAGCTCACCAACGGAGAGATTCGAGCCCAAGTTATCATTTTTACTCTCAGGGGGGGCCTTGTCTATACCAGACAACAAGTCCTCCTGGAGATCCTCGCTAACAGCAGCCCTGGAGTACAGGTTCGAAAAGAACGACCCAAATACCCCTAGGACTGCCTGCGGGCTCTCCACGACGACCCCACCAGGATGACACACTGCCCTTATTCTGCGGTCAACCACAGACTTGGTGTCGTCCCGGTAAAAACGAATAGTGGGCTTCTCGTCCGCCTCAACAAACTGGATTCTGGCACGCACTCGGGCTCCGTGCAGTTTCTCATCGAGAAACACTCCAAGTGCATGCAGATCAGACGATGAACCATCCCTTGCTCTATTGCACAAGGAATGGAACTTGAATCTCCGTTGGTGAGCTCTCTCAACACAATAACTGATTGCGAACTGCTTGATGAGGGACTTGACCTCGTCCCACCAGACTAACGCATTGGGAAAAGCAGGCTTGAGGGACTGCCATCCTCTGTACTTCTCGACAAATTGCTCCTTGAAGTTTCTCTCTTTAACAATTTCCGTGTTCAGCCGCCAAAGTCCCTTCTCCACATGAAAGGACTCCGGCAGCTGCAAGCACAAAACAGCGTCATGATCAGATAAAGGACATGAAATAATCGAGCACCGACATCGAGGAAACTTGCGCGGGGCATAAAACCTGTCGAGTCTGGATGAAACTGTTCCATCTGGTTTATGCCACGTACAAGTAACCACCTGGGGATTTTGGGACCTCCAAACATCCACAAGATCTCGGTGCTTGACAAACAAGCCTAGCTCAATCATGCCGGTGGTACAATTGGGGGACTCTTTCCTCGAACGTCTATCTAACGCAGAGTGAGGGACACAGTTAAAGTCCCCCCCAAGGATACAATTTGCCTTACCCGGTACAAAGGATGGCAACACCGTGAAGAAATTTTTCCTACATGCTGGCCGGTTGGGGGCATACACATTGCAAACCACCAACTCACCCCGCGTGAGCCTTAAGTGTATGCACACCACCCGACCTTCATGGTCTTTCTCCACTTTGACACAATGACACAGTTTTGGGGACACCAAAATGACAGTCCCGCAAGATGCCCCTGATCCAAAGGAGGCATAAAGGCCTCCTCCCCAATCCAAGGACCAAAGATGAACATCACTCTCACAAGATATGTGGGTCTCTTGCAAAAGGACCACATCCACTTGGAGCAACTTGCAGAACTGTAAAATCCGTCGCCTTTTTGGGGTACCCCTCATCCCATTCACATTAAGGGTGACGAGGGATAAGGTGTCTGGTGTCATAACCTGCGATGTTTTCCCAATACGGCTCTTTTCAGGCCCTTAGCGGTGTTTCACCTTTTCCTACGACCTAGCAGACTTCTTAGCTCCTCGTCACAAGAGACAGGAGGTCCACTAGCGACCATCGTGTCCGGTATAGTAGAAGCGACTGCGGGCAGGGTGGAAGGGCCGCTCGAGTCAGTGAGATCAGTGGCGTGTTTTGTCTCATCAAACCAATCGGAGGACTCCTTAGCCACAACTACTAAGGCGGAAGCACAGTCCTCCATTGGCGAGTCCGAATCTGAGCCACTTAATGTCTCTTGGGCCGGTTGACTCGAGGGCCGACTAGTGTCACCGATAGCGGGCGTAGCTACCGGTGAACCAGTACAAGCGGCATCCTGCTCCGCATGCCACTCCCGGTAATACCATCTCCGCCGTTTTGTCCTGCTCCGCCTTAGTGGGCAGGCTGGCAGTCTCGGCCGGAGCGGCAACTTCCTCCAGGGACGAGGTGGAACACGAAGGGGAGTTGAAAACCTCCACCGGGACGCTAGTGTCGGACACTGGTGCGATGAGAGGAGCATCAGGTGATACGGTTTGAAAGGCCGGGACGGGGACCGCTTCAACCACGCCCGTAGCCACTCTCGCGGCGTATGAGCGGTCTGGGCATAAACGAGCGAGATGGCCCGTTTTCCCACACGAGTTACATACGATATCCCCTTTACACTCGGCCAGGGTATGCCCAACCTGTAAACAGCGGCTACACCGCTTGTTCGGGCACAACCTGGCCTCATGCCCTTCCAGCCCACACCTCCAACAAGTGGGAGGCTGGCCCTGGTATGCAATGTGGGCCCTGTGCCCATTAGCCCACGAGGTAGAAGGGATATCGGACTTGAGTTGGACTCTGACTCGTCTAGTCCCGGTCTTGACACCCTTACATTGAAGGAATTTCAGCTCCTCGTAGCCAGTCACTTTCCCAAAACGCCCCAGTGTCCGCACAACAACCTGTTCAGACATGTCCAGAGGGAGATGGAGGACTGTCACCCACACCGAACTGTCATACGGTGTGACCTTCAGTCCCTCCACTCCCTCCAACACCTGGAAGCTTCAGACGCGGCCAGCCTCCGAGGTCAACCGTACATGAAAAAAATTCATACCCCGGAGAGCGTTACGCTGAAGCGCGTCAACCTCTCCAGGGACCTTTAAACCAACACTGAAAAACTTGTCCGGGGACGAAAAACTCAACAATACGATTACAGCTAGGGGTGAAGCAAAGCCACGCACCTATACAAAAACCGAAACAAACCCAAAACCGAAAATACACTAAACAAACGGCAAACTAATGTAAGGCCAACGTAAAAACACAAAAACTGTCTGATGAACGAAAAGTGGAGGGCAGCCGAAAACACGTCCGCATCCACGAAAGCCAACTGCCAACACTGCATTTGCTTACCTTCATTTTGCTTCGCAAGCTCCTCATATCCTCTCTCAGTTCCTCCATATCGACCTACTGGCAATGATGGGTGCAGGTCCATTTACTGGGTGGCACAGTGGTTGATCGTGGGCCTGGGGTATGGTCTGGGGTAACAGCTTTGACACACATGACACTCAGTGAAACAGAACAGTCATCTGCCATTACACATGCATTTTAGGAGAAACTGCAGATAATGCAGAAACAATGAGACATGCTGTATATATTTTCTATGATAAGCATGGAGTTGGTCAAAATATTCAACAACTAGTTGTCGCAGGGGATGCTAAAACATATGAGTACATGCATAATGCAAAACGGATGTATGGTGATGATTTAGATTGGTTGTTACCATACCTTGGGGAGTGGCATCTTCTACAGAACATACATTAATGAAATTGTAATTGTTGGATGTTAGGCCACCCTTCAAGTTTAGATCTAAATGCATCGGCGATTGATAAATTATTACCATATATATCGTCAACAAGTTTTTGTACCTCTATATAGGTGGAATCAGTAGGGCCCAAGAAATAGACCTCCAATGCATCCTTAGGTGGACCACAAAGGTACCGTTAAAGATATTTTTGAAGTATATTTTCTCAAAAGGGGTATGCCCTTATTCTCTAACAATAAATCAATAGCACACATCCAGCCAGGATACTGTAACGGGTCACCACTAAATATTACAGGTTCTGGAAGTCTACTTAGAGATACTTGATACAACAAATCATTAGTGAAATTACCTACGTTGGCACGGGTTGCCGTAGGCTGATCATTGTTTCCACCTGTTATGGGAACATTAGATTTAGTGACGCCTTGTCTTAGTACGGGTTGCTCTAAATTTGCCTCATATGGTAGGTGCTTCCTATCCTGTGGGTAATTTACATCACCCAGGGTTTCGACATAATTTCGAGTATATTTAAGACTATCATCTGGGAAATCCATGTGCACTGAACCCTGTTCTCCAATTGCATCGAATTTTACCTTAGCTATGGCTAATTCTGACCTTTGCAATTCAGCTTTATGTTTTGCCCTTCACTCTAATTGCTGGACCTGAAATTTTGCCTTCTTTGTTTTAGTTTGGCATCGTGGGCTGCAATTGTTGTTACAATTTCATCTTTCGTAGAAGAATGACATTTTGCCGACACTGATGATTTTGAACTTGAGTCTTGGCTAGTTACAGAATGAATATACTCAGAAACCCTCTTTATTAGATTACAGTGTTCTAATTCTATTGCCTCAAAAATCGAATATTTAGAACCCATTTGATCAACGGTCGAAAGCCAATTATCAACTTCGATGTACACATTAGACAAATCTGCCATACTTTCTAATAGAACATCACGTTCGGCCTTAACATCTACAAAATTGATCCTTTCAAAGTAGGCATTCTGTCTTTAACACATGTTTACGCCACTTAGAGATTATGCCTCTAAATGTTTGCTCCTTTCGACCCAACTGATACTGAAAACCTTTCTCATTCAAAATCTTACACGAGTATTAAACCCAGACGTTTGGTCTCCAGAAACCGTGCCCTCATTATCGGCAGAGTCCATCATAATACTGAATTGTTAAAGGTTCAACTCAAAGTGCTTTTTACGTGATCCGCCATGCGGGATACAAATCGTCACGGCCAAACGGCACTACCGAACCATCCCATTCTAAAAAAGGAAACTCATGTCAAGCGAGCCAAAAAAACAACATACGCCCGCCGACCTGCAGCGACCCGCCCGCCGACCTGCAACGCCCAACACCCCCCCCCCCACTGAAACATTAAAAAAAAATACAAAAGGACGACCAGCACTCAGCGAAACGAAGAACATCTCCCCAGCACACCACCGTCCAAAAAAGGCAGCCCCAGATTAACGGCGAAAATCGCCTTCAATTTGAAGGCGAATGTCAGACTTCACCGCCTCCAGGACTGCCTGCCAACTGGCAACCTTCCCCCTAAAAACCAAATTACATCTATTCCGCCAAAGATGTTTTTTTACAATAGAGCAAACAAAAATAATGCGATGCAATACAGCTACCGAACAAACTGGAGGGTCTACCCCATATAATATAAAGCCCTGTCTTACCGACCATGAACGGTCTCCCGTTACACGGTCGGTCCAGGTCTGGAACCACTCCCATAAGTTTAAAACAAAGCAACAATGCCAAAAAACATGAGCGGTACTCTCTAAGGTGTCACAGCCGGGCACAGTCCATCACCCAATCGCCAATGATACCTTTTTAGGTTGGTCACCAAGGCACCGTGTGCAATTCTCCATGCAAGATCACGGAGCCTGCAACCATTCAGCCTCGAATGCACCGAACGCCATACTTCGGCAGAATGACGTCCCTGTACAAAAATTGCATTCAAGGCCCTATCCCGCAACGAACTGTGAACGAGGGCCGGCTGTGACAGGTCAACAGGGGGCAACTCAATCAGAGCGGAGCAAATGACACGCACCACCCTGTTTGGAGTACTACTATGCGGTTCTGTTGCTAAACAGCGCCGGGACCCATCGACGCAGGTGCAATCCGCCCCAAAAACGTACAAAATATGAACAAGGCAACCCTGGGTCAGTCACCGCTACAAACAATTGCTTAAATAACAAAGAGGTTAATTTACTTCCCAGATGAACCACCCCTAGTACCTCTTTCTCCAGTTTACAATACCGCCCTCTTGACCAGCTCTGTGCTACCCGACCAAATGAATGAATATATCGCTCTCTCCAACCGAACCAGGACGAGACGCGGAATTGGGAACACCGCGCCCGGGTACCACATGATGGGCGAAACAAAACCTTTAATAACGGTGACTTTCCCCAAGATCGAAAGCCAGCGGGTGCCAAAAGTTTCGAGCCTACTCTCAAATACCTCAGCCCTCTCGTTCCAGGTGACATCACAAAGGTGCATCGTATCCGAACCGTATACCATTAATTTTGATATTCTGATCCGACCACGACGCAGCGAATGGTAAGTCTCTGTATCTCCAGCTACCAAGGCGAAGGCCCTTTGTCTTTTCCGGATTCAACTTCGCCCCGGTAGCTCTCTCAAAGATAGAGAAATCCTGCGAGAGGGCACGAAAGGAGCCCGGACTCGAAACAACACACGTGACGTCATCGTTATATTTAATGCATTTCACTTTGGCACCCCCTGGCACAACGAATGGGGCAAGTGTGGAGTCCCTTTCCAAAAGACGAGAGAGCGGCTCGCTAAACAAAACAAAGTAATGGAGACAGAGGGCACCCCTGACGCACCCCCCTCTCTACGTCAAAAACCTCCGAACAAAACCCATTTACGATTACAGAACTGAAACTTTCCTGATACAAAACAGAAATCCATTTACGAAAATTTGGATGCATCTTAAACGTCTCCAATACGTTCATTAAAATCTCCACCCACAAGATGTGGCATAGCCAGTGCAAGGCGGTTGCACAAAGCCTTAGCCAGCAACTTGTAGTCCAGATTTAAGAAGGTGATCGGACGCTTGTTATGGGGATCCAAGGGGTCCCCAGACTTGGGCAGCAAAGTAATCATGCCCAGCCGTTGACTTTGGTTTAACAGTCCGTTTTGGAAGGCGTCTTCGAAGACGGCTCTGATGTCGGGGCCTTATTATTGCCCAGAAGGCCCGGTAGAATTCCTTCGGAAGCCCGTCCGAACCCGGGGACTTGCCATTCTCCATCTTCGGAAGCGCCTTGCAAAGCTCAACAGTGGTTATTCCGCCCCCAAAATTTCATTGACATCGTGGGGAACAGTTTTTAACATTCACCTCAACAAATCGGCCTGTGCCGACAAGTCGACATTGCCACGCGTAAAGAAACCCGAATAGTAATCTTTATATACGCGGACAATGCTGTGAGGGTCACTAACCACGGTCCCATCAGTAGCGCGCGCAGATGGGACGCGTCTGTCACCCGCCGATGAGCTTACGGACTGGTAAAACCTCAGTGATGGGCGCTCCTCGGCTTCCACCGCTTCGACATCTAGATAAGTCTGCAAAGCGATGACAGCCGAAGGGTCGCCAAACCTGACCTCCGCGCAAAGCTTCGAGAATGTTTTTCTTCGACGCCGTGCGCGGGTCACGCAATACTGAATTGCGTAGCGTTTGATGCGCAACTTGACATCATCCCACCACTGGGATGTAGAGGCAAAGGCCGGCTTCAATGTTTGCCATCCTTTGTACCTGGTCTCGAAACCTTGGCGGAACTTTGCCTCGCCAAGAATCCGACAGTTAAGCTTCCACAGGCCCCGCCCGATCGGGAAAACAAAACGTGCTACTACAGTGTCATGGTCAGAGAGCGGACAGCCTGAGCGTCTCGCAAACCGAAAATTTAAAACTCACGGGCGCATACGCCCGATCTATCCTGGAGGCATCTTCCGGAGTCGCTGTCAGACAGCCTCCGAAGAATCGATGACCACCGTGTCTCCGTCAGACAAAGCCTCCGGAACTGGCGATACCGGCGGCGAACTGGGGACGGAACTAGACGGGTTGATGGGGGAAGCTGGTGGAGACTTTCTCGGTGCCGGTGTGGCAGTAATGAGTGTCCGGGCGTCCGTAAGACACTTATTACTAGGAAATAGTGTCTCATTTGCGTGAATAGTGTCTCAGGGACACTTTCCCTTGCTTTCTACGCCACCGTGGAAAGTGTCCGGGTTCTCTTTAAAGAGCTTTAACGTGGTTCTGTTGAGTGACAAACATTTCTGGCCCTATCTACGTTCCCTTATTACTTAAATGGAGGTAATTTACTAGCGAAGACCAGGTTGACGATGTTATATATCGGTCAGCATGCACCCTCAAAACTCGGTTAAAGCATAACTAATACTTCGAGTGTCGACTGTTGTGGGAAGAGGCGGCAAAATGTTATTATTATCATGGAGACTACACTCCAGAGGGACGCTGTCCGCTCTATTTCGATCGTCGACTGTCATAAGGCTGCATGATGAATGTTAAACCCATCTTCCGAACTAATTAGTAATGTCTGTCTGACTCTGCTGCTTATCAATCGTTATTACCATTAGGGTAGTTGTTTGGAAGGTCGGAATTTCTAAACGTTGGAGAAAGATCAACCATGTAGGTCGAAGGTAAATGTATTTTAACCGATACGCGGCGGCGATAGTCCCCCGCTATTTGGAGCATGGAGGTCAAATACGGGGTCAGAGTAAATATATTTTATTCAGTACGCGGGAAATGTGGCAATGTCCCGCGCTCTACATTCTAGGTGTGAAAAAGTTTTGATTTCACGCATGCGTATTTGCATTCTACTGTAAAAAGTATCTATAAGTCGAATGTACGTCTTGCATGTAACGCGCAGGCCCAACATTTATTAGAAGTTGCATATTTGCACGCACAGTTGTACCATTCGGTTGAGCACCAAGAATTGAGACCGTTAACGTACTTACAAGATGACTTCTCCTGGGCTGGATACCGATGAAGAGTACATTATCATTGCTAAATATCTTTCGTCAGGACTGTACCCTGAAAAATCTACTCTAAATCTAAAAAGGTCGATACGGAGAAGGTCGAAGAGCTTTAAACTAACTGGAGATGCAGACCTAGTTTACGTCGGCCCACATGGCAACGAAGTTCCTAGGGCCGTGATTACGGGTGAAGTGGCCAAAACCCACAAAATTCAAAGCTTACACGAAGGATTTGGCGGTAAGTGTATTATTTGTTTATTTGTGTAAAACTTATAGGAATTATTTCCACTGAAAATTAATTCAATAGATATGCATATAAAGTGCTTAGGCCCCCTGGGACCTTGCAGATTATAGTTATATTTCATTATTTGTAATCACCTAGAAGTAGAACTGAAAAGTCTAAAGTTAGGTTAGTGTTAGAGAAAAACGTGATGCATAATTAGGAGGCAAGACACTATAGAACCATAGCCTACGACTTCGAAAGTAAACCCAGCTATTTCCGACGGGCAAATAGGCTTTATTCAAATTTAAGCCACACCGATTGGCATTTGACAATCTCTGAAATAAAGCCTACTTGATATAATTTAGGTTACTGTGGTAACTTCCACATCTTCCAGATCAACTGTCAGTTACATATATCAGCTGTGTAGTATGTATCCATGCCACCATATGAGTATACAAGCTTTTAATTTCAATAATGATTATGTGTTTGAAATTATTTGGTTACAAAAAAAAAAAAATCTTCATGTCAGAACTTTTCAGATTTGACAATACTAGAAAAGATGACATGGGATTAGTCCCCTTACTAGTTAAAAAACAAGGGGGAAAGGGGGGTCCCTGCCTTGTCTATTTTGGGGATCAATAAATTAAGGAGTGATACTTTAATTTCTCTTTCTTTTGAGAGATTTTCACATATGTTTTAATATGTTGGGGCCGGGATGCGCTCAGACACTGCAGCAGGTCGCATATATGCTATAGGTAATCAGTTGGCCACCTGCCCATCACTTCATTGTCATTAGGTTAGCTGTGTTGGCTACGAATGTACGGTTCGATGGGCCTTGTGCTGGTAATATTTTCATTATATGCAAACATGTACATGGTATGAATATTCACTAAACATTCTTGCACAGTAATTAAGGTGGGTGGCGATATGCAAAACAATGTTGCAATTAAGTTAGTGCAGGTTAAACAATTAAAGTTTATATCATTTATGTTAAAATTGCAATGCATTATCACATAAATGTAGACACTGCTTGGTGATATATGGTAGTATTGCTAGAATAGTGACCTAGAAACTAAAATAGGCCTATACTGTAATCTCTTTGACAAATTTGAGGGTGGGTGAATACATTTGTATTCAGTAGGATAGCTGGGTGTTGAGAGAAACTATTGAAAAAAGAGGAAATAAAAATGCACAACAATTTGCTTTAGTTTGATCCCAAATGTTGTCATGAACTTATTAGACCAATTGATAGGAGTATTTCGGTGTAATATTAGACCCAAATTTGAAAGGAAGGGATCCGAGGAGGTGGCTAAATCATTAGCAATATCAGGTTTCATTTCAATTTCTGTAAGAAAGCTTGTAGGAAACGAGTGGTGATTTCACCCATCATTTCATTCACGTACCATATACATATCAACTGTATAGGGAGTATGTGTGGAGATTGCCAGTAGCAGAATGAAAGATGTACCTCATTCATTTGACTTCAATGTTATAATTTACTGAGCATAAATTAAAGATGATCATGATGGTGGCACATTCAGTAGACTTTAATGACTGGAGTTATCGGGAATTTTGCCATAATTTTTGATTGTTGCAAAGAACATGTTTTGGAAATTTTTGTAGCTGCGTATAATTAAATCAACAGGGAAACATGTACAGAGGACTTCATCATTATCTGTTATGAATTTCAAAATAAAAAGAAACCTGAATTGTGATATGAAGCAAGAGTTCAGTAGGTGAATTGTTGTTATAAACGAAGTATCCGATAAAATTTCCTAGGCAGTAAGTACATTCATATGCAGTACATAAGTGAAGTACGAACAAAGCCATTGCCTTTTGTCCAAAAGTCATCCCCAATGAACCCATCTGCTTATTTAAACAACATCCATTTGAGTAAAATATGTTACTTTTTTCATGAACAAGAAGACTTCCCTTTCTATACTGTTGCTTCTATGCTGTAAGTCTACAGTGTTAGTTTCTGTCATCAATATAAAAAAAAATACTTTGAAGTTCCATTCAAAGATTAATTTGTAACATTTCAAATGCTTATAATAAATACCGTTGTGCCAATTGTGTGCTTCCTATATCAGTTAGGTGTAACCCTGTCATCTCAATGACAGATCCCATGGCAATTTTCTGACTATCAATCACTCATCCAGGTACTTATAGATCTGTTCCCCATCCCACAATCAGAGGTGATGAAAATGGTTACCAGGCCTTTTATAGTCTCCTCACAACTACTATCAGCTAGATCACTGCATGTGACTTGCATCTCACTTCAGAGATTTCCCATTGGACTTCCGTAACAGTTGGGTTTGAAGAAGTCAGTAATAGGTGTGGTAATGAACAAACAAATTGGTATCAGAGTCTCAGTGTTAGTTACAATAAAAACAATTGAATGTTTAGCAATTTTCTGAACAGTTATGTTATGAAATGCACAGTTTTAATACTCTTATGTCACCCAATTTTGCATTTTTGACCACCCCCCCACACGTAACCTAGCATTAACTATATGGAAAAAGCTCTTTTGCTTCACCACTGCTCTGTAACAATGTTTCCTTTTAAGAGTAAGTTGGTAGTTGAATCAAGAAAAAGCTTGTTACCTATATGCTAGTGTACCTTAATCATATCCAAGTTTTATCATTGTAATCATGTAAATGTATTTTGTTATTTTTAATTGGACTGTCAATTCATGTTCAGTTCACGATAATTTATTCATAGGTGGTCACTTTGGACGTGACAAAACACTAGAAAAGGTGACAAGCAGATACTACTGGCGTGGGATTGCGAATGATGTATTAGAATATGTGAAGCAATGTGAGGCATGCCAAAAGAGTAATAACACCTTCGACAAAAAGGTGGCCAAACTTCATCCAATACCAGTGACCAGTGTATGGCACCAAGTAAGTCCAATGCCAATTGACTTTGCTGTTGCATCTCTTTATTCGGGCTTCTTTCTTCCATATTTCACTAAGCTGGTGACTTGTATGGATGCACTGTCTGGAATTGAATTCAAGAATTTTCAGGCTTAGTCTGTCCGATATTTATTTCTTAATTGAAGCAGATAAAGTATTACTTTGAGTATATTCTTTCACACTAAAAATCCCATATGGGGGTCACAATATTTTTGGGAGGGCTCGTGCCCCCCCCCCTCCCCAAGGACACCCCTGGTGACCCACTGGATTCCAGCACATATCATTAATAACATAGGGCTTCCTTGATGGTTGCCAGTTATTTCAGTCCAAGAAGGTCTTTGTGGTTAAAAGTTCAAGAATGTAACCCCCTCCTTTTTTTTGGCCTTCTGAGTCACTACTTAGACTGCTTTTGTTGTCATTTATCAAGATAACACAGTCTCCTGTGTGTGTTTTGGGAGTATAAATTGTTTCAGCACTCCATGATAGTTGGGTGGATGGCAGACAAAATTAAAAAAGGTCAAGGAATGGCCTCAACTTCCCACCTGGACAGCTTATGAGGATAAATCAAAAGTGTCAATATAGTGCAACATAAGTACAGGGTCATGAGGCCTACCTTAATTGTTGCCAATGGCTTACATCAAATGACACATTTGACACTTTAATGACCAATATACACTTCATGGTGATGAATTCAAACAACTATAACTATATGTTGAATTCTGAAGAACTTGTTGTTTCTTGAATTGGTCACATGGCTGTTGTGGTGCTAACATGATAAGCGAGTAGGTATCATGTTGCTAATAAACAGCCACCAAGCTTTGTGCTGAAAAGGACATGTGAGTGAGTAGTAATACTTTTAAATCAAGAAAAGCCTAAATCATGCAATTTAAATTACAATTTCAAAAGTTTCACTGTCCAGTATCCAAGTGTTTGCAAAATTTGATACAGCTTTCTGTTCTGTACGAGAATTGTTAATGGTGTGTACATTATTAGCAGTGTAAGAATTGTCGAGAACAAACTTAAAGACTATATCTATAACCATGAACAATCTACATATCTCAACTATCTATTTCTATAACCATGAACAATCTATATATCACAACTTTCTATTTCTATAATATACCTCTTTAACTATACTTTGTAAATATTATTGCTATGGAGATGGAATTCTTGGGCGTGAGCCAGTGAAAGTCCGAAAGTTGGTGCTTATGTAGGTCAGGCAGGATGAAGGAGAGATAAGGGGAGATGGGGGTCAAGAGGGGTTAGGGATGTGTGTGTGTGTGTTTCTACAGTGTATGCTATATGTACAGACTACTTTATGATATTGTGTGAGAGGAAGGGAGTTCACTTTGACTTGGAATATTGGCCTTGTGTTGTTGTGCTGGTTGTTGGGAAATGAAGGGTGTGGCTGAGAGTGAAGTGACTGCAAACTGATAAAGACCTGAGAGATTGAGTGAAGGAGTTTGGGACTGGAGTAGTGAAGGAATAAAAGTCACAGAACATTATAAATATTCTCTATTCTTATCTTTGAAATTCCACGCTTCCGCATGAAACTTTGCAGCTTTGTCGGGACTAAACTAACATCGATCCTCTACCCGACAAGAATACCCGCTTAAGCACATTCAGTCATCGAGTAGTCTTTCGTTAAATTTCAATGAGTATATATCAGCATGATTGGAAATCCTTAATAGCAGTATTTTGTCTACAAAACTCAGACATAAATCACTTGAACATCAATTGGTATGATTGTGTATGGTTCTGAATGCTATTTCACTTCTTTTTAAGGTCGGTGTGGATATGATTGGACCCCTTCCAGAGACCATTAGTGGAAATAAGTATGTAATAACACTGTGTGATTATTTCTCAAAATGGCCAGAGGCCGTTGCCGTAAGGAACAAAACAGCCAAAACCGTCGCAAACTTTCTGTTTGAAACCATGGCCAGGTAAATATCCATCTACTTTTGTTTCTACTTTACATAGCATACTTATAAAATTAGTTATGTAGACCTGCATTTGCACTCTGTTGCGCCTGTGACCCAGAAAGCGGCCAAATGGTTACAGGAATTTCTTGAGTTGTTTTTTAAGTTAATGTCAAGAAAATGTTAGTGGGATGACAGTCAGTGCATCTAAAACAACATGTTATGACAGTGTTTAACTTACTTTTATTTAAATCGGTGCTAAAATAATCTCCTGAATAGACCACGCAGCCACTATGAAGATGCCAGTAGTTCACTACATTGCTCGTAATCAGTACTTTAACAATATATTGAAATGTTTCCATTTATTTAGATTTGGATGCATGAAAATTGTAATATCAGACCAGGGAGGAGAATTTGTGAATGCGGTGAACAAGTCCCTGTTTGACATGACAGGGGTGGACCACAGGGTTTCCTCCAGCTACCACCCACAGACCAATGGGCTGGATGAAAGGTTCAATCAAACTTTGCAAAGGGCACTCATCAAAGTTGTCAACAATAACCAAGATGACTGGGATGAAATGCTGTCCTCAATACTTATGGATTACAGAACAGCCAAACATGCTTCAACGGGTCTTTCACCATTTGTTGTGATGTTTGGAAGGTTTGTAATAATTCAAACCTACCATTGCAGAATAGAGATTTACATTTGCTAAGGCCATATACACAGAAAAGGCAATAAGGGACAAGAGAGTTTGGACAAATCCTGCATAGCTACACCAATCCTCTATAAGATAAAATCTAATTTGACACATCCCAGGTCCTGGGAAAAACCGCTAAATAGAGGACCATCAATAACCCTTTTTAAGTTACAATACCTAAACAAATAATATTAACCCTGTATATGGTACACTCTTCAGCAGGTAAAAAAGAACATTCATTAAACTGTTAATGCATGCCCATTAATTTAAAAGATACATGCAATTAATGCCACTGACATGGCTTTGTTTTTCATATACTTAGTATATATATCATGATTGGATGGTATGCAATTTGGACCTATAGCAGCACAAAATATACTTCTGTTTTATATTTGTGCTGGTTCGAGTATGTGATGTGAATCAAATTTATGGTTCCATGGTCTATAATAGTGAAAATAAAATATTTGAAACTTTATATATTATTCAGTCAAGAAAGTGTTGTGAATAATCGATTGCTAATTTATCTCAATATATCCAGAGAGCCATTGTTACCAGTCGACATTGAAGAATCAATGGTCCACCCAGAATCTCCTACCGACTGCAGCGATGCACAGCAGGAGAGGGTTTATCAATCCATGGCACAGTCGCGGGAAAAAATCAAAGGTGTTGTGAAAGGAAATATCAGCAAAGCCCAAGAACGACAAAAAAAGAATTTTGATAAGAGGCACCAATCAGAAAAGGTAATTACATAGTACTATGTTGTGCATTAAAATCTGCACTGTAGTTAAATGAATGGCAACATATGCATTGTATTATGATGTTTACATATATCTGCTGGATTTTGTTTTATTCAGAACTTCAAAGTTGGTTCTAGTGTTCTTGTCCGGAATGCTAGGAAGGATGTCCGTAGAGGAGGAAAACTAGAAAACTCTTGGCTTGGGCCGTACATAGTGAAGGATGTGAACGAGAAAGGGCTGTTTACACTAATAAACAGTTCCACAGGCCTTCCTTTGAAGAAGAAATTTAATTCCATTTTACTGAAAGAATTTCACAAAGTAAGATTTCTTTGCAGTCTTTTTTTTTGAGGGTGGGGAGGGGGGATTGGCATGATTCCTCCAGAATTTCCTTAAAAATAATCAGCAACTTAATGACTTAGTAATTTGCTGGCTTATGTGAGGGTAACAGGCTGTAGCTGTCTTTACACAATAAATCAATTTCCACATAATGCATAGTTGATTTTCCATATTTTGAAAAGAATAATATTAAGAAAATGTCCCTTAACATATTACAAAATTCAAAAGGGAATTGTGATATAATATCATTGTGGAAATGTTGCTGGACCATTTCAAAGTTGTTGTTATGGCAGAGATGATATACTGCTTAAATATTCATGGTGGTGGCAGCAACCCAATGAGATTCCTGGCTTGCAGCTGACATCAGGAACTTGGCCAAAGTTGGTTGAGTTGATAATCAAACACACTGTCTAGACTGAGTTTACAGGAAGACCAGCCATCAAATTACCATTTCCCCAAAGAGTGGTGTAGCTGGGAATTAACCACATTGCACTTTGCATGTGTGGTTGGAGTATTAATTTTATACATAAAAACACTTCATGAAGTCACATTTATTCTTTCATCAACATTGATTCTATCATCACATTAATCCTCATAGATGCATTTCCATAATAGGGACTGATATCGACCGTCTTAGATTTCCTTGAGTTTTGAAAAAAATGTGGATAAATATTATACATACAGTATATTGGATAGACAAAATAGGTACAGAACATATGTGTTAAAGGTCTTGCCACAAAGGCCAGTGTCGTCAGCTCAGCATTATACAAGTATGGAATTAATAGTTGTGTTACATGGCCTGCAGATCTCAGGACGTAACAGATACAGGGATATTGTGACGACGGCCAGTTTCTTAGGACAAAATCATCACACTTCATTAACTTTGCTATATGGTGCCATGTTTTACAGATAAAAACGTCCTAATTAAGGAAAGTGTAAGTATACTTGAGTTTTCAAATTTGCTTGCAATGATATAGAATCAATAACTTCTATGCATGGAATATTTTCAATATATATCACCCAGATGGTATATTTGCAGTGGTTGGATAAGTTGGTACATGGCTCTGAAAATTATTACAGTATACTGTATACCAGCTATACTTGTAATACTGTACCCATGCTATTGGTATACATCTGCCTTTATTGTTCTTTGCAAATAACCATCCAATATATGAAAACCAATTTAATACTGTATAGCTAATCATATCGATTCTCTTAAATAATTTTAATTAATCGTTAACCCAATTAATAATTCAATTAATTGACTGATCACTCAATCAATCCATAATTACACTCCAGCATTTAAAGAAGTATAATTTAGTTCAGTACTGTTCCACCACATGAACCTTTACTTTCTCATTTCAGTTACATCTACTAATGAGTAACATGACTTACACCCGTAGGATAACATTCATGTAATAAATTACATGGTAGTCCACATCAGTTACTATAGATGTTAAATACACAAATGACAGTTTTGTCATGAAGTTTGCAAATTCACTGAAAAATTGTAACATTATGATTGCATTTATGATTTCAACCTCATAACTAATCTTGCTTTGATCCAGCATGGAAAAGACTTACCTCAATTGCTTCTTGCAAGGTATGTCGATATCGAGTGATGGACAACCTCAAAATAACTCTCTCATGAACTCATCTGATCAACATTATCTTGAATTTGGTATGACCTCTATGTAGTAACATGTTCCTTAATTAACAAAAGTAGTAACATGTTCCTCAACAAAAAAAACAAACAAATTTGTATTAAATATCAAATAAATATCTCTGGGCTTATTGAGATCATTCCCATTTTTTTTATTGCAAGAAAGAATTCAGTAATGAAAGGAATATATATATATATATATATATATATATATATATGATAGACGGCATTAATTCCAGGTGAAGAGTGCTCAATATACCTGGGTATAGAGCTGGTTATAGATATAAATAATGTACGCATAATTCTTCGAAGAAGCATGAAACTCAAGTAATAGCGCAAACTTTGTACGAGTGTGCATTATTTATATCTCTATATATATATATCTCTATATATATATCTCTATATATATCTCTATATATATATATCTCTATATATATATATATCTCTATATATATATATATATGTCTATATATATATATATATATAGAGAGATATATATATATAGATATATATATATATATGTATATACAGTATGACCTGTGCTGTCAAAGGTTGTTGAATGTCATCCTTGATAATTTTAATTATTCTATTTCAGAAACCTGAAGCCAGTATCATCAGTACAAACACACCAAATGAGGTAAGCAGCCCAAGTTTGAATATGATAAAATTATGCAGTAGAAGAAATTTGACTTAAGGGTAGTCTGTATAGGCCAAAAATTATAGCATGCTTTTCTGAAGATTTCAAAAAGTATTTTCTTGGACATCCTTGTGTCCAGACTGGTTTCTGACATTCTAAATGAACACACAAGATAACTGAATATTTCAGTGAGGAAATGCCTCCAGGGTGGTTGACAGTTGACAAATATTTAAAAAATGTGACCGTATTTGAACTTTTGGCATATTTGGGGCCAAACAAACCTCTGCCCCCCTGCACATTTCTCCACCCCAACCTCTGTTCTATATTTCTCTTTCACAATATATGTTACCTTCTTACAGGGAGAAACATGATCAAGGTCAATACAGCCCCACAGTTATTGCATATATATCCAACTTGAGACAAGTTTCTTGCAAGGAATACAGATTTTTTCTATTTCAAATTGAGTTTTCTGTTTAATTATTTTTTGGATATTGATCCATGTTATTGTGATTTCCTTGATCGTGGAAAATCACTGGCCATGCTTGACAAGTCACATTAAATATTGTTAAATGTTTTTTTTATTTCAGGAACAAAGCAATCTTGTTACTGTAAAGGTAAGTAACCTAAGACAACCCATGCGGCTTTAGAAATAAATTCATTAAGGCAGGGATTGCAAGCTACGAACTTGCAAGACTTCATGTGACTTGATCCACCGCTCCCCACCTGGATATGTTGACAAATATTGGTAGTTGGCTTTCGTGGAGTGCAGACGTGTTTTTCGCTCTCGTTCTCGCTCTACATCTGATAATTTTTTTTCACTGTACTGTACTGTGCTATATTTCCCGCCAGGCGGGTGTGCGCCAGTTCGTATATCGTATATCGTTATCGTATATAGTCATCGTATATTGTATTTTATCCAACCTATCTTTAGTTTGTTTTGTTACTCCTCTGTGGCCCAGCCACCTTCGGTATCATGGCATCGCGCCGTGATTCCAAAATTGTTAAGTTAACCTTCACCGGTGAACAAGCGGTTCCACCGGTGCAAGTTTTTAGTATTTTAAAGAGTAAGGGTGTTGTTGTGCCTGGAGAGGTTGATGCGTTGCAAGCTCTCCAGGGTCGTAATACTTATGATGTACGTTTTACAAGTGACGTGACCCGGCAGAAGGGTGTCACGTTGCTGAGTGGGGTTGAAGGTTTGACAGTTACTCCATACGAGCGTTCCGTATGGGTAACTGTCATCCACGTAGGACTAGAGGTGCGTCAGGAACTTGTCGCAACTGTTTTAGGTCGGTTTGGGGCTGTGAAGGCCATCAAAATGTGCTCCTACGCACAGGCCCCTGGGGTGTTGAACGGGCACCGACAGGTTCGGATCGACCTCAAGCAGGACATTCCCTCCTTCCTTTTTACTGCCGGGCATAAAGCTCACGTGCGTTACCCCGGTCAGCCCCGTACCTGCTTCAGGTGTGGGGAGACCGGGCACGAAGCCAAGGGCTGCCCAAACAAAAAGTGTGGGCGCTGCCTTCGTCTTGGGCATGATACCTCTGCTTGCCCAAGCGAAGTTGTGTGCTCACTCTGTGGGAAGGAGGGGCATGTTTTTCGCGCTTGTCCCTCCTCTTATGTCTTTATGACAAAGAGTGGGGGTCAATCAAAGGCGCCAAGTTCTGGCGCACCTACTGCCTCGGAGGAAGCTCCACGCAAAGAGGGGGAACCGGCTGCACCTAGTTCACCCTCCCCCGTAGTTGCAGACCCCAACCCCGTGCCCGCACCGGGAAAGTCTCCACCAGCTTCCCCTATCAGCTCGTCCAGTTCCGTCCCCAGTCCGCCGCCGGTATCGCCAGATCCGGAGACTCTGTCCGACGGCGACTCCGGGGACTCGATGGTCATCGGGTCTCCGGAGGCTCTGTCTGACAGCGACTCCGGGGGCTCGGTGATCGTCGAGCCAAAACGTGCCACTGGGACGAGCTGGTACGACGAGATGGGGGAACCCTCTCTAAAAAGGTCGGCCTCAAGTGACGACTCGGACGACGATATGTCGTCTAGAGCGCGCTTGAAGCTTACAGAATCGTCGTCGGCGTAGTTTTGCCCCATTGCCCTCTCATGGCCCATACATTTTCAGTTGCCACTTTGAACGTGAATGGCATGAGGGATCACCGCAAGCGCAGTCGCATTTTCCAATATTGTATTTCAATGGAGGTCGACTGCGTTTGCCTGCAAGAAACACATATTTTGGAACAAGATGTCCCTCTATGGGCTTATGAGTGGGGTGGTGGGCTGCATGCTTCGTTTGGTTCGTCTTCATCCTGTGGCACTGTCATCCTTTTGTCACCTCGTCAGGCGGGTTGTGCCACTAGGGTGGAGACGGATCACGAGGGCCGATTGGTTTGCATTCTTTTCAAGTATCCACAGGGTAACATCTCCCTCTGCAATGTGTATGCTCCCAATCGGCCTTCTGCTAGACGAGAATTTTTTAACACGCTGCCTTCCTTTGTTCCTGGTAGTGCACCATGTGTCATGGTCGGAGACTTTAACTGTGTCCCAGACTCGGGTCTTGACAGACTCGGGTCTTGACAGACTCGGGGCTTCTGTGTCTGCTAGTCCTGACGCTGGGATCACAGAATTGGACAGATTCACTTCGGCACACCTTTTAGCCGATGTGTGGAGGCATATGCACCCGTGTAGTACGGTGTATACGTGGGTGAGGCCTAACGGAGAAGATGCCTCCAGGATAGATCGAGTGTATGCGCCCGTAAGTTTTACATTTTCGGGTTGCGAGACGCTCAGCTGTCCGCTCTCTGACCATGACACTGTGGTAGCACGTTTTGTTTTGCCTTCCATTTTCCCCATCGGGCGGGGCCTATGGAAGCTTAACTGTCGGATTCTTGGCGAGGCAGAGTTCCGCCAGGGTTTCGAGACCAGGTACAAAGGATGGCAAACATTGAAGCCGGCCTTTGCTTCTACATCCCAATGGTGGGATGATGTCAAGTTGCGCATCAAACGCTACGCAATTCAGTATTGCGTGACCCGCGCACGGCGTCGAAGAGAAATATTCTCGAAGCTGTGCGCGGAGGTGAAGTTTGGCGACCCTTCGGCTGTCATCGCTTTGCAGACTTATCTCGATGAAAAGTACCACGGTGCCCGCGTCAGGGCCCGTGTCGAAGCGGTGGAAGCCGAGGAGCGCCCTTCACTGAGGTTTTACCAGTCCGTTAGCTCATCGGCAGGTGACAGACGCGTCCCGTCTGTGCGCGCTACTGATGGGACCGTGGTAAGTGACCCTCACGGCATTGTCCGCGTATATAAAGAGTATTATTCGAGTTTGTTTACGCGTGGCAATGTCGACTTGTCGGCACAGGCTGATTTATTGAGGGGAATCTCAAAAACCGTTCCCCACGATGTCAATGATATTTGGGGGGGGGGGCGGAATAACCACTGTTGAGCTTTGGAAGGCGCTTTCGAAGATGAAGAATGGCAAGTCCCCGGGTTCGGACGGGCTTCCGAAGGAGTTCTACCGAACCTTCTGGGCAATAATAGGACCCGACATCAGAGCCGTCTTCGAGGACGCCTTCCAAAACGGACTGTTAAACCAAAGTCAACGTATGGGCATGATTACTTTGCTGCCCAAGTCTGGGGACCCCTTGGATCCCCGTAACAAGCGTCCGATCACCTTGTTAAATGTGGACTACAAGTTGCTGGCTAAGGCTTTGTGCAACCGCCTTGCACTGGCTATGCCGCATCTTGTGGGTGATCTCCAGACTTGTGCAGTGAAGGGTCATTGCATTGCAACTTGTGGTTGATGCGCGACTTGACCGACTTTGTTATTGAGCGTGATCTGCCATGTGCATTGGTGTCTCTGGACCAGCAGAAGGCCTTTGACATGGTGGATCGCGGTTTTTTAATGAATGTATTGGAGACGTTTCAGTTGCACCCAAATTTTCGTAACTGGATTTCTGTTTTGTATGAAGAAAGTTTCAGTTCTGTTATCGTAAATGGGTTTTGTTCGGAGGTTTTTAACGTAGAGAGGGGGGTGCGCCAGGGGTGCCCTCTGTCTCCATTACTTTATGTTTTGTTTAGCGAGTCCCTCTCTCGTCTTTTGGAAAGGGACTCCAGACTTGTTCCATTCGTTGTGCCAGGGGGTGCCAAAGTGAAATGCGCTCAATATGCAGATGACGTGACATGTGTTGTTTCGAGTCTGGGCTCCTTTCGCGCACTCTCGCAGGATTTATCTATTTTTGAGAGAGCTACCGGGCCGAAGTTGAATCCAGAAAAGACAAAGGGCCTTCGTCTTGGTAGCTGGAGATACAGAGACCATTCGGTGCGTCGTGGTCGGATCAGAATATCAAAATTAATGGTATATGGTTCGGCTACGATGCACCTGGTGATGTCACCTGGAGCGAGAGGGCTGAGGTATTTGAGAGCAGGCTCGAAACCTTTGGCACCCGCTGGCTTTCGATCCTTGGGAAAGTCACCGTAGTTAATCGTTTTGTTTCGCCCATCTTGTGGTACCCGGGCGCGGTGTATCCAATTCCGCGTCGCGTCCTGGTGCGGTTGGAGAGCGATATTTTCATTTATTTGGTCGGGTGGTACAGAGCTTGTCAAAAGGGCGGTAATGTAGCAAACACTGGAGAAGGGTGGGTTAGGGGTGGTTCATCTGGGAAGTAAGTTAACTTAGTTTGTTATTTAAGCAGTTGTTTGTAGCGGTAACTGACCCAGGGTTGCCTTGTTCATATTTTGGGGCGGTTTGCACCTGCGTCGATGGGTCCCGGCGCTGTTTAGCAACAGAGAACCGCATAGTAGTACTCCAAACAGGGTGGTGCGTGTCATTTGCTCCGCTCTGATTGAGTTGCCCCCTGTTGACCTGTCACAGCCGGCCCTCGTTCACAGTTCGTTGCGGGATAGGGCCTTGAATGCATTTTTTGTACAGGGACGTCATCCTGTCGAAGTATGGCGTTCGGTGCATTCAAGGCTGAATGGTTGCAGGCTCCGTGACCTTGCATGGAGAATTGCACACGGTGCCTTGGTGACCAATCTGAAAAGGTATCACTGGCGATTGGGTGATGGACTGTGCCCGAGGACCGGCTGTGACAGCTTAGAGAGTACTGCTCATGTTTTTTGGCATTGCCCCTTTGTTTTGAACTTGTGGGAGTGGTTTCAGTCCTGGACCGACCGTTTAACGGGAGACCGTTCCTGGTCGGTAGGACAGGGTTTTGTTTTGTATGGATTAGATCCTCCAGTTTGTTCCGTTGCTGTGTTGCAGCGTATTATTTATGTTTGTTCTGTTGTAAGAAAACTTATTTGGAGGAATAGATGTGATGTTGTTTTTAGGGGGAAATTTGCCAGTTGGCAGGCAGTCCTGGAGGCGGTGAAGTCTGACATTCGCCTTCAGGTTGAAGGCGATTTTCGCCGTTTATCTAGGGCTGCCTTTTTTGGACGGTGGTGTGCTGGGGAAGGGTGTTTTGTTTCGCTGCGTGCTGGTCGTCCTTTTGTAGTTTTTTAATATTTCAGTGGGGGGCGTTTACAGTGCCAGGACCATATCCTTGACAAAATCGTACGCCTCGCGAAATCAAGGGAAAATTCCAACCGGTTTTGGACACAATTGCAAGGGGCATTTTGTGGTGTTCCAACCCCATCCCAAAGGTTGGCACCCATGGCAGTATATCATAATTTTCACTTGAACAATGAAGGTTTTAAGTTTTATTATCCCCCAAATAAACTAGATTTCCAGCATGGGCACTCTCTTTGTCAAGTTCATGATACCTCTACTCCTTTCTCCCAGTAGCATATTCCAACAAATGGTTATTAAGATGTCTTTATCATTTTACTTGATGAGAGTAACTTTTCAGCTTACAGAAGCTAGTGACAGACTTCCAAGACAGTGCTTTGAAGCATCAAGCAGTCATTAAGAAAAAAAATAGATACAAATGAAGGCTGCAACCCAAATCTTTTCCACATATATTGATGAGCCACCCCATGTCAAATGTAGATTTCCTACAAATCTAAATTTTCCTTCTTTTTTTAGCTTCTTCCAAACCTGGGTAATACATGTTACATGGCTGCTGCACTTCAGATCTTTGAAGGAAGCGGCATCATTCAACACTACGATGGACATAGCTCTGAATTAATGGAAGTAATCAAAGCTCTCTTCCATGCAACTTCAACCTCAACTTCATGGGACCCCTGTCTTGCAAGGTTGAAGCAGATTCTTCCAGAGTTTGATTCAACTGCCCAGGAGGATGCATTAGAATTCCTTGGTGCACTTTACACATCATCATGCACTTCCTGTAACCAAAGCCAGTGCAAACTTTTAGATGAGTAAGAGATATGGATCGTTGTGTAAAAAACATATCTAGGTGAAGTCAAAGCCACACAATTAAAACACAAATAATTGAACTTTTCAATGTTTTATTAAAAGTTCTGCTATGTTGGCCCCAAATATGCACATTTTAAAATATGGTCACCTTTAGTCAAATTTATATGTACTGTTTTTATTACAATCTTTGAGGAAATTTACCTCACTGTGACATTCAGTCATCTTTGAATGTTCGTTAAGAACTATTTCGACTAAAGGCCCAATGAAAGTAACTTGTTGTAAACTTTTAGCAATTATAGCATACTATAATTTGGCGGCCTATACAGATTACCTTTAACATTGAAACTGATTTGGAATTTGCTTAGTTTAAAGGGAACTAGTCAGATTTGAAAGTGGTATTATGGCACCAGTTACATCTGACTGATAAACTTGCATCAATACAATGAGGATGAACTTTTCATAAAACTGGGTTTAGATGATAGTCTGTATCTGATTTATAAGTTTGTTGCTCTTAATAGTAGTTCTGATAATTTGAAGTAAGAGCTAAATGAAAGTTGTTCATTTATAGCTGAAAATCCAGAGGGTAAAGAAGCAAATGGAAATTGCAATAGAAATGCTACATTGTTGTAATTAGTAACTTATTTTTTTTCCTTTCCAGGTACTTCTTCTTACATACAACAAATGAGATGAAGTGTACTTCCTGCAATGAGACTTGGCACAGTGAGGCAAACTCCTATCCAGTAATTCCAATTTATCCTAGTAACAAGAGCTATATGTCTCGTTTGAGTATGCAGGGGCACCTTGAGATGTTTCTAGATTGCCAAGATCTTGAAGGTCTTTGTGATTCCTGGTGAGTTCCTGCAAAAACTCCCTGTTCTTGTCATAATGTTTTTATTCCATTTTGTTTTGTGTAATGTAAAATTGTTCAATTTGTAACACAATGCATGTTTGTGAAGTAACAATATGTGTGTTTTTGTGTGTAATGCTAATAGCCTGTCATTAAGATAACTCAATAAAGTGACAAATGAACAGGAGTCAAATTCTGAAACTATTAGTGATATAAGCTAATGGCCAAAAATCATACATTGGTAATTTTCAGATTTAGAATCCAGCTTGAGTTGTAATGATCCCATTGGGCAGTTCTAACTACTGTATACAGGGATCTTCTCATATTGATTGTAGATATTAGGTGTTATGTCTTTCCAAATTTATTGTAAATTCCTGCTATGCATGAATATAAGTCATATATTGCGGTTGACCCAGCTTGTATATAAGGTCTATGAAAGTCTGACAAGATCGTTACAAACTGTATTCATTTTGAAAAGTAAATCTAATAAAACAAATATCAGAACCAGTGAGAATTTATATTTTTACTGCTGAATAGTCTAATTTATAAAGGTAATTGACTTTTAGTAGACTTCAAATGTCTGAAGTAATTTTACTTACACACACTGCATGACACGTTAAGACATACCAAACAAGTATCTAGCTGATAGGATCAGGCATGTAGCCAGGAATTTGCCAAGGGAGGGGTGAAACTGTAGATTCGGCATTGCAAACTATCTAAGCGTAGCGCCACCATGATTGGCGCGAAGTGTACAGGAAAATTTTGGCTGTAGATGCCTCCCAGATTGCCGGAAATGTCACTTCCCATGCCTTGTTAGTTGTATCTTAGCATTTTCTTTTTTGAAAATACTAGCGATATCATAAAAACCTTTAAAAAGTTTTTTCAAAATATGCTCAAGGGGGTGGTGGCTACCCCCTTTGCCCCCCCCCCTTGGCTATGCAGTTGGATAGGATGTCATGAGACACAAATCACTAAAATTGTCCCCTAGGCTTTCAGTGGTTGGCATAAATAAAGGATATTTTCTGATGATGAATTTTTTTATTTCAATTTCCATTTCACTTTTGTCAGACTAACAACAAATTTTCAACTTTCATAATAAAATTCCTTAAGTTGCAAAATAGGTCTAGTTCCATGCTGAAAATTTTTATGCATTGTTTGTTTTAGAAGTTGTGCTCTTAACTCTACTCCAGTCCAAATTTGAAACAAGTATTTTATTTTATTCTTTCCAGTGGCAGTTCAGATGGCCTTCTTGTGTCTCCAACCATAACATCTACCCCGGAAGTGATCAGCATTGGCATATCTCGCTGGGGTGGGGATAAGTTGAAGAAAAACTTCCAAACCATTGATATTGAAGCAGAAGTTAGACTGTCTGGGGTCTTGTATGAGCTTTATGGTGTTTTGGTTAGTAACTAAAGTATAATTGTCACAAAGTGAAGCTATATTAACCATGTGTTCCCCTATGCTGAGGATCCACTGTTCAGCTAAAATTTTAACAGCAGTAAAAGTATAAACACCAAAGGGCAATCAAAATTTACAATTGGGTAATGCAAGATTCTGCTTTTGAAAAGGGTATATAGAGAATTGCAATAAAATCCATTTAATTTCAAAAAAGAATATTGGGAACAGTCCCCCATGCCCCCACCAGTCTGTGGCGCTCCACTCCAAA